>NC_079438.1:17611618-17811618 GCF_903798145.1 Danio aesculapii
GTCTGTAAAGTTTCAGCTCAAAACACCCATCAGATTATTTATTATAGCTGTTTGAAGTGTCTATATTATAGCTGAAAAAAAGTTGTTGCTGTTTTTTTGTACTGAGCCTTTAAGGCTAGTCCTCCCAGCCCACCGTTCCCACGTACCTGTAAGCAATCGCCGCCCTAGGCTGGCTCAGGAAGCAGATCTCACAAAACGTGTGTGAGAAATACTACAGTAAGAACTTTAACAATCACTATTTGATGCATTTTTGTGGAGTTGCAACAATGAGTCACACACAATGTCATTACAAAGTTCACACACACATGGAGAGGACACACACATAGCGCAGACACACACACACACACACACATAGCGCAGACATACACACATACACATAGCGCACACACACACACACACACAGAGAGAGAGAGAGAGAGAGAGACAGCTCATTAAGCTTTGCACTCGTTTTACACGCATATGTGACATGATACTGGTAATATCCACTGCTGTATGGATATCTGTTATGTTAATGTACAAAATAAACCCAATTTAACGTCCACAAACCGAGATTGAAGTGTCTACTTGTTCTGACAAGCAGCTGTGCTGATTAAGTGAATCGCTGTAATTCATTACACACATGCTCTGTTTTAAAACATTTTAAACTTATAAACTCACTCTTGATCACATTTGATGATGATCGATGATCCTAGCGAACTGAACAGACCTTTTATTCTCAGCTGATTTGCGCTCGTCCTCTTTTGTTGATATGATTATACACGTGACTACCGGGACATGTTAATGCGCGCAGCTGTCAATCAATATTGGTGGGCGGGGGGACCGCACTCCCATCTAAAGTTGCGGTCGGTCTGAAAACCGCTCCAAAACAGCTTGTAAAGTAGATTTTTCACCATAGGTGCCCTTTAAACACCACAGGCTGATCACTTTAAACACCACACGCTGATCACTTTAAACACCACACACACTGATCACTTTAAACACCACACACTGATCACTTTAAACACCACAAACTGATCACTTTAAACACCACACACACTGATCACTTTAAACACCACACACTGATCACTTTTAACACCACTCACACTGATCACTTTAAACACCACACACTGATCACTTTAAACACCACACACTCTGATCACTTTAAACACCACACACTGATCACTTTAAACACCACACACACTGATCACTTTAAACACCACACACTGATCACTTTTAACACCACACACACTGATCACTTTAAACACCGTACACTGATCCCTTTAAACACCGCACGCTGATCACTTTAAACACCACACACTGATCACTTTAAACACCACACACTCTGATCACTTTAAACACCACACACACTGATCACTTTAAACACCGCACACTGATCACTTTAAACACCGCACACTGATCACTTTAAACACCACACACACTGATCACTTTAAACACCACACACACTGATCACTTTAAACACCACACACACTGATCACTTTAAACACCACACACACACTGATCACTTTAAACATCACACACTGATCACTTTAAACACCACACACACTGATCACTTTAAACACCGCACACTGATCACGTTAAACACCGCACACTGATCACGTTAAACACCGCACACTGATCCCTTTAAACACAGCACACTGATCACTTTAAACACCGCACACTGATCACTTTAAACACAGCATGCTGATCCATTTAAACACTGCACGCTGATCACTTTAAACACCACACACTGATCACGTTAAACACCACACACACTGATCACTTTAAACACCACACACTGATCACTTTAAACACCACACTCTGATCACTTTAAACACAGCATGCTGATCACTTTAAACACCACACACTGATCACGTTAAACACCACACACACTGATCACTTTAAACACCGCACGCTGATCACTTTAAACACCACACAATGATCACTTTAAACACCACACACACTGATCACTTTAAACACCACACTGATCACTTTAAACACCACACACTGATCACTTTAAACACCACACACTGATCACTTTAAACACCACACACACTGATCACTTTAAACACCACACACTGATCACTTTAAACACTGCACTGATCACTTTAAACACCACACACACACAGATCACTTTAAACACCACACGCTGATTACTTTAAACACCACACGCTGATCACTTTAAACACCACACACACAGATCACTTTAAACATCACACACTGATCCCTTTAAACACCGCACACGGATCACTTTAAACACCGCACGCTGATCACTTTAAACACCACACACACTGATCACTTTAAACACCACTCACAGATCACTTTAAACACCACACACTGATCACTTTAAAGACCACACACACTGATCACTTTAAACACCACACACACTGATCACTTTAAACACCACACACTGATCACTTTTAACACCACACACACTGATCACTTTAAACACCACACACTGATCACTTTAAACACCACACACACTGATCACTTTAAACACCACACACTAATCACTTTAAACACCACACACAATGATCACTTTAAACACCACACACACTGATCACTTTAAAGACCACACACACTGATCACTTTAAACACTACACACACTGATCACTTTAAACACCACACACTGATCACTTTTAACACCACACACTGATCACTTTAAACACCACACACACTGATCACTTTAAACACCACACACACTGATCACTTTGAACACCACACACACTGATCACTTTAAACACCACACACTGATCACTTTAAACACTGCACTGATCACTTTAAACACCACACACAATGATCACTTTAAACACCACACACACTGATCACTTTAAAGACCACACACACTGATCACTTTAAACACTACACACACTGATCACTTTAAACACCACACACTGATCACTTTTAACACCACACACTGATCACTTTAAACACCACACACACTGATCACTTTAAACACCACACACACTGATCACTTTGAACACCACACACACTGATCACTTTAAACACCACACACTGATCACTTTAAACACTGCACTGATCACTTTAAACACCACACACACACAGATCACTTTAAACACCACACACTGATCACTTTAAACACCACACACACTGATCACTTTAAACACCACTCACAGATCACTTTAAACACCACACACTGATCACTTTAAACACCACACACACTGATCACTTTAAACACCACACACACTGATCACTTTGAACACCACACACACTGATCACTTTAAACACCACACACTGATCACTTTTAACACCACACACACTGATCACTTTAAACACCGTACACTGATCCCTTTAAACACCGCACGCTGATCACTTTAAACACCACACACTGATCACTTTAAACACCACACACTCTGATCACTTTAAACACCACACACACTGATCACTTTAAACACCGCACACTGATCACTTTAAACACCGCACACTGATCACTTTAAACACCACACACACTGATCACTTTAAACACCACACACACGGATCACTTTAAACACCACACACACTGATCACTTTAAACACCACACACACACTGATCACTTTAAACATCACACACTGATCACTATAAACACCACACACACTGATCACTTTAAACACCGCACACTGATCACGTTAAACACCGCACACTGATCACGTTAAACACCGCACACTGATCCCTTTAAACACAGCACACTGATCACTTTAAACACCGCACACTGATCACTTTAAACACAGCATGCTGATCCATTTAAACACTGCACGCTGATCACTTTAAACACCACACACTGATCACGTTAAACACCACACACACTGATCACTTTAAACACCACACACTGATCACTTTAAACACCACACTCTGATCACTTTAAACACAGCATGCTGATCACTTTAAACACCACACACTGATCACGTTAAACACCACACACACTGATCACTTTAAACACCGCACGCTGATCACTTTAAACACCACACAATGATCACTTTAAACACCACACACACTGATCACTTTAAACACCACACTGATCACTTTAAACACCACACACTGATCACTTTAAACACCACACACTGATCACTTTAAACACCACACACACTGATCACTTTAAACACCACACACTGATCACTTTAAACACTGCACTGATCACTTTAAACACCACACACACACAGATCACTTTAAACACCACACGCTGATTACTTTAAACACCACACGCTGATCACTTTAAACACCACACACACTGATCACTTTAAACACCACACACTGATCACTTTAAACACTGCACTGATCACTTTAAACACCACACACACACAGATCACTTTAAACACCACACGCTGATTACTTTAAACACCACACGCTGATCACTTTAAACACCACACACACAGATCACTTTAAACATCACACACTGATCCCTTTAAACACCGCACACGGATCACTTTAAACACCGCACGCTGATCACTTTAAACACCACACACACTGATCACTTTAAACACCACTCACAGATCACTTTAAACACCACACACTGATCACTTTAAAGACCACACACACTGATCACTTTAAACACCACACACACTGATCACTTTAAACACCACACACTGATCACTTTTAACACCACACACACTGATCACTTTAAACACCACACACTGATCACTTTAAACACCACACACACTGATCACTTTAAACACCACACACTAATCACTTTAAACACCACACACAATGATCACTTTAAACACCACACACACTGATCACTTTAAAGACCACACACACTGATCACTTTAAACACTACACACACTGATCACTTTAAACACCACACACTGATCACTTTTAACACCACACACTGATCACTTTAAACACCACACACACTGATCACTTTAAACACCACACACACTGATCACTTTGAACACCACACACACTGATCACTTTAAACACCACACACACTGATCACTTTGAACACCACACACACTGATCACTTTAAACACCACACACTGATCACTTTAAACACCACACACTGATCACTTTAAACACCACACACACTGATCACTTTAAACACCACACACTGATCACTTTAAACACCACACACACTGATCACTTTAAACACCACACGCTGATCACTTTAAACACCTCACACTGATCCCTTTAAACACCACACACCGATCACTATAAACACCACACACACTGATCACTTTAAACACCGCACACACTGATCCCTTTAAACACTGCACGCTGATCACTTTAAACACCACACACTGATCACGTTAAACACCACACACACTGATCACTTTAAACACCGCACGCTGATCACTTTAAACACCACACAATGATCACTTTAAACACCACACACACTGATCACTTTAAACACCACACTGATCACTTTAAACACCACACACTGATCACTTTAAACACCACACACTGATCACTTTAAACACCACACACACTGATCACTTTAAACACCACACACTGATCACTTTAAACACTGCACTGATCACTTTAAACACCACACACACACACAGATCACTTTAAACACCACACGCTGATTACTTTAAACACCGCACGCTGATCACTTTAAACACCACACACACAGATCACTTTAAACATCACACACTGATCCCTTTAAACACCGCACACGGATCACTTTAAACACCGCACGCTGATCACTTTAAACACCACACACACTGATCACTTTAAACACCACTCACAGATCACTTTAAACACCACACACTGATCACTTTAAAGACCACACACACTGATCACTTTAAACACCACACACACTGATCACTTCAAACACCACACACTGATCACTTTAAACACCACACACTGATCACTTTTAACACCACACACACTGATCACTTTAAACACCACACACTGATCACTTTAAACACCACACACACTGATCACTTTAAACACCACACACTAATCACTTTAAACACCACACACACTGATCACTTTAAACACCACACACTGATCACTTTAAAGACCACACACACTGATCACTTTAAACACTACACACACTGATCACTTTAAACACCACACACTGATCACTTTTAACACCACACACTGATCACTTTAAACACCACACACTGATCACTTTAAACACCACTCACAGATCACTTTAAACACCACACACTGATCACTTTAAACACCACACACACTGATCACTTTAAACACCACACACTGATCACTTTTAACACCACACACTGATCACTTTAAACACCACACACTGATCACTTTAAACACCACTCACAGATCACTTTAAACACCACACACTGATCACTTTAAACACCACACACACTGATCACTTTAAACACCACACACTCTGATCACTTTGAACACCACACACACTGATCACTTTAAACACCACACACTGATCACTTTAAACACCACACACTGATCACTTTAAACACCACACACACTGATCACTTTCAACACCACACACTGATCACTTTAAACACCACACACACTGATCACTTTAAACACCACACGCTGATCACTTTAAACACCACACGCTGATCACTTTAAACACCTCACACTGATCCCTTTAAACACCACACACCGATCACTTTAAACACCACACACACTGATCACTTTAAACACCGCACACACTGATCACTTTAAACACCGCACACACTGATCACTTTAAACACCACACACTGATCACTTTAAACACCACACACGCTGATCACTTTAAACACCTCACACTGATCCCTTTAAACACCACACACTGATCACTTTACACACCACACACTGATCCCTTTAAACACCACACACTGATCACTTTAAACACCACACGCTGATCACTTTAAACACCTCACACTGATCCCTTTAAACACCACACACTGATCACTTTAAACACCACACACACTGATCACTTTACACACCACACACTGATCACTTTAAACACCACACACTGATCACTTAAAACACCACACATGCTGATCACTTTAAACACAACACACGCTGATCACTTTAAACACCACACACTGATCACTTTAAACACCACACACTGATCACTTTAAACACCGCACACACTGATCACTTTAAACACCACACACACTGATCCCTTTAAACACCACACACTGATCACTTTAAACACCAGTCACACTGATCACTTTAAACACCACACACTGATCACTTTAAACACCACATACACAGAAACACGAAACACCACACACACACGAAACACACGAAACACCACACACACCGATCACTTTAAACACCACTTTAAACACTTAAAAGATCACCACACAGTGATCATGTTTACTGCTCAAAATGCTGTAAACATTTAACAGTGTTTGTCATTTATTAAATGTAACACTTCAATCATTTGATATCATTTATTTACAATGATGCTGGATGCTCACTAAAGACATTTAAAATTTTTTAAGATGAAAATGTGAGAGAGCACAAGCATGAGGTCAAAAGCTCCTAGATTACCTGTTCAGCTGCGGTAGCGTGTAATGTGGTAATGTGTTTATTTTACTGTATAATTTTCTGTTCTCATGTTCCTCTGAATCTTGTATTCTGCTGTCTGTATTTCTGAAGGTTGTTGTGATCATATACTTGTTAGATGTTTTACCATCAATAAGATAATTATGAATCTGTGTCATCTCTGCTGTCTAAATCTGTCTGACTGAATATAGTTTTTGAATCACATGATAATCTCCAGATCATACAAGCGTTTGCTATCAGGGTTCAGGATTTCAGTAACAGTACTGTAACATTGATGCACTTTATTAAGATAATAATAAAGAGAAGATCTGAATACGGTTTCATCTTAAATCAATATCTCTCTCGCCAATAATTATTTATCAGGTGAAATGTGAAAGGGCTTGACAATAAGGACTGCCCGATGGCCCGGGGCCAGCATGCGAGACGAATACATAATAGTTACTGGCTCGATCGGGCCAGTGCTGCCTTGTCACTAAAGTTTAATTTGGCTAAGACTGTTTGTCAATTGTGAGCAAATACAGTGTGCTTTCACGCCCAGACGTTTGTTTCGGAACCTGTCTCTTTTGCCCAGTAAGCGCATTTCATCTGGCATGTGAATCCCGCAATCACACTCAGGTCCGCGTCAAATTAATCTGTTTGAGATCGCTTGGATAAGGTGGTCTCGGTTCAATTGAGCGGATCGATTGTAGTGAGAAAACAAAAAGATCCAACGAACTAACAAACCAGGCTGTATCACAGTGTATTATGAATGTGTAATATCCATGTACAGCTATATGAAGACAGAATGATGAGCAGGGCAGGATGTCATTTCTACTGGTAAATGTACATTTCATGTCTAACACGAAAGTGAAAGCATGTTAAAATATTAAAGACGGCTGTTTATCCGTTTGGAAAATTGACCGAAATTAATCTTATAATATGTTGTATTAGGCCTGTTGTTTTGTTCATTTCTGTACTGTCACCTTGACAGAAAGATCAACATTCATCTGCTTCATGATATGACTGCAGTCCCGGTGTTGTGATGAGAAACGCACCCCTGCAGTAAAATGCATGCACCGCCTTCATAGGCTTTCAGTTGCATGCTTAGTCTACATTTTACAAAAAAATCAAAGGCCGTAATTAATTAAAACGTAGGCTAATGTGATTATTACGTTGATGCATCAAGCAAGAACAAGAAGTGAAATGCATTTTAAAACTAGGTTTACAAATAAAAGAAAAATACTAAATATTGACTGTACTATAGAATGATAATGAGCTGTTTCTAAACTTAGGCATTTTAAACAAACGAAAAACATAAAATTGTAGTTTTCAACTAAACCACACATTAAACAATTCACTTTAATTAATCTAATCAGTGTTGCATTTAAATTAAATCTATTTATTTATTTAAACATATCTTCTGTAAGGGTTATATTCATGGAGCTCACCTAAGTCACTGTCATCAGTTGTCATAACTTTATTATTTTTTTTTTTAAAAATCAATTTAAGGTAATATATGCACATTTCAGAGGGTGTGCATTTTACAGCAGGGGTGCAATTCTTGGCATAACACCGCATCATCTATTATTTCTCTCTATAATGTGAGCCTATAATGCATAATTCTAGCCCACATTTTTTAATAGATTGATTGATTCAATAGATAATTGATAGATAGATAGATAATTCAATTGACAACTGAAATGAGGCCATGTATAAGAGAGTCTTACCACTCTGATTCATATTTGGTGACTATGTCTGTGGGTGTCAAAATCAAAGTGCACATTTTTGCTTATATATATTTCCAAGTTTAGTTTCATCAATTGTAAACAAATCATTTTTAAATTGTCAGTTGTATTTAAAGAAAAAAGTTATGCTGAATAAAGTGTGTGCATACAATTATGTTTGGCTTTTGACACTAAGAAATAGCTATTAACTGGTTTTTTTTTTTTTTGGTGGGACCAGTAAAAATTTTAAAAGGGCAAGTAAAAATCTGAACCATTGGGCCAGTAGAAAAAATCCTTAGCCTTGAACCCTGTGTGGTGTGTTTGTCTCACAAAACTAGTTCATTCATCTTGTCTAAAATCTTTCTTTTGATCGCAAACCCTTTGCTGACTGTTGTAAAAGCCTGTAAACTCCCTCTACCAACTCTAACAGTTAGAGCATTAATGCTTTAGTCACTTATTATTTTAAAGTCTCCTGTATTTTGTTCCCTGTAATGAAATGTCTTGACTGGACTGTGAGAATAAAGTGTAATAATGTCTGATCTTCTAGAAACACATGATCATATAAATGCTGCAGTGTAATCATGTGTGTAGAGATGATCTACCTGACAGCAGGTTGTGTGTTTTCACTCTTAAGATTTATTGGTTCAGCCATAGACACATAACTCTTCAGAGACACACAGCTGGGCTCTGCTTCTGCTCTCTTCTGATGAACTGAACTAAAACAGAGAAGATTAATGTTCAGCACTGCACACACTGGAGTCAACACACCAGAAATTCAGTCATTATTTAAAAATCACTAAAAACAACATTTTACTTTATTTTATTTTAATCTATTTGTGTCACATTATCAAATAAAGATAAAACTACCCACAAAGTATTGAAAATCATTTCGCTTAAAATAATAATAATCATCATATGAAAATGTCGTGTGTAGGCCTAATACCTGCATCTTGTAGACAAATCCTGATCTCCAGAAGTGTGTGTGTCTTCCATGATGGATCTGAAGAGTTTGATCTCCAGCAGAAACTCTAGAAGAAACTGATGAACAACCATAGATCTCCAGTCATTGATCAGCCTTCATAATTCAGCTGAATGCAGGAATAGATCAGCAGCTGAGACACTCAAATCTAAAAGCTCATCACGAGTAAACTAATAAAGAATCACAGCGTCATCCGTTTGATTAGGATTAAAATATAATCAAACAAACAGATTCACATAAAGCTTACAGGTTTTGTTAAGACATTAAGTATTTAAAGCTGTTCTGCGTTGTAAATGGTGGATTTTGTCTGTTTAAAATGGTGACACAACAACTAAACTCTTTCACTTTCGTTTCTGAAGGAGCGGCAGATCATGAGTTCAGTGAAAAACATCCGTCATAAACACTCTAAACAGAGCAGAGAAGAGTCAAACAGCTGCAGGGTTATCAAAGCACCCGCGGAGTGATTTTACCTAAAGCAGTATAAACACTGGCCACAGAGAAGACAGAACAAACACATACCTGGATAACCTCCGCCTCCTCTTCTTCTTCTTCTGTGGCGAGTTATAGAGCAGCGTAAAGCTGAATACCGCCACCTGCTGTACTGGAGTGTGTATAATAATAATATTTTTACAGTTTGGTCAAATCAGTTTCATAGAGCTCAATTTAGATTTTTAGAAAATAAAATGACTGCTTTCCCTTATATACTCTAATCTTTCTTCATGAAGTCTAGCACAGCTTGTGTTATATTCCCCATGTGTGACTGCTCTGATGAGAACAGCACAAGCATTAAGAGGCTCAGGAGTTGTCCTGTTGTGTCGCTGCACTGATAATCCTCTCGTGTGTAACTGTAGATGAAAGCTTTGTGTCTCAGTGTCATGTTCAGGTGTCTGAGGAAGAGCAGGAAACACTCAGAAACAAAGTCTCTGCAGTCAAGTGTTGTGGAGAAACACAGATGCTGATGCTCTGAGGCTCTGATTGAACTCAATGATGCGCTCCGTCTTGATGCTGATCCTCCTGGAGTCTGGAGATGCAATGCAGATGGTTAAAGCCTCGGTTCTTAACCTCTTCAGTTTGCCAGCAGCAGATTCACACACTTGGAGAACATCACAAACTCCAAACACACAGCTCATTATAATGGCCTGCACTGTATTTGCAGATACATTCAGTCATCTGCTCATGATCAGGATGGGTTTGGGCTTTAAACACACATGTAAACACAGCAGTGGATTATTGTTCTGTTTGATTCTGCTTTTAAAGTTGTCCAACATATAGACTCAGGCTGCGTTTGAAACCGCCTACTACTCAGTAGGTACTGCATTTGAATTTAAACGTGCTACTCAGCTGTAAGAAAAGTGCCTTCTATACAGTATGAATGTCAGAAGTATGAATGGAATTCAGATGTACTATATCCGCCATTTTGTCATGGTCACGCGACTTACCTGCGTCAGTATCTTATATCTTACAGTAAAACAAGCCAGATCTAATCAGTTAAGAAAAATCAATGCAGTTCCGTACTCCACACAATAGATGGCTGTATTGCACATTTGTTGAGTCGGCTGAAATGGACCAAACAAATCAAGAGGAAGAAGCTGTTGTGGTTTGAAATTTGTAGCGCACTGGATTGTTAGCGCGAGTGGTCTGCAAGGTAAGTGTATTCTGACCACATTTGCTGGTTTCCCTGTCCATATGCAGATTGCCCATGTGCATTCACAAGCTGGATGAAGCTTTCGAGTCACATCAAACACACAGAATGAATATAAAACAATATTTATGCATTATCCATATAACTGCTGTTGACATAAGAAACATTGAATATAACACATTGATACTAAAATAGTTAAAATAAGTGAATAAATAATTGAATTTAAATGTGTAAATAAGTAATCAGCTTTAAGCTGTAAACCTGTGGCTAATTATTTTTTATATTAATAGATGTTTTTTTTTCTTCTAGTTTTAATATGTAACCATCAAGCGTGATTGTGTCCTGAAGACCTACCTCATTTGAAGAGTCTGTGCATCTACCTCAATGAAGACTTGTAAAAGAATATGTGGTAAGTGTGTCAACCCATCTTCCTTTCATAAATGTATTTGTAAAACTCACACTCACAGGACTGAGTTTAGAACACATCTCAGTATTTTCTCTCCTTTTTCTGCAGGACTGAAAGTGGCTGAATCTCAAAATGCACACACAACAGTGGAGATCTTGATCATTTGGGCTGAGGATGCTGGTCCTGGGGACAGACCTACAGATGTGGGTGTAAAAGTTCTGCAGATCCTGCTGAGTGTCACATATAGATTGGATGGACTTTTTGGGTTCATGTACACTTAAAGGGTTTCTTTAACCAGAAATGAAAAACGTTTAATTATCCGTGTCGTACCAAACATTGATTTGTCTTCAAAGTACAAATTAAAAGTAGAAATACCTAAAACATCCTCAAAACAGACCACATGCTTTCAGTTGTTCGATCAGAATATTTTTTAAACTACAAGAATATTTTTGAGTGCATATAAAGCAAAAATAACAGCCTTTGAGTTTCTTCTGTTGAAGATATTTTGAAGAAAGCTGAATACCTGTAACCATTGACTTCCATGGTATATTTTTACAGCTTTTCAGCTTTCTTCAAAATATCTTCTGTTCAACAGGAAAAAAAATCTTTGTTTTTATCTTATTTGTTTTGTCATAACTTTGACATTTTTATATATATTTATTTTGTGTTGTTTAATGTTTTTAATATTGTTAATGTTGCTTTTATTAATAAACGCTTTGATCAGTTTGAATGGATTGTATTTGAGAACCTGTTGATCAAAAATGTTTATATGAATATGTGTATTTTGTTGTTTAATAAATGTATAAACATAGTCCTTCTTTAGCTGAAATTTTAATGACTTGTTTATGCTTAGGCTGTACTTAGACATCTATTAGATTTTCACTGACAGCCCAAATTTAACCATTATTTAGCCTAGACCAAAATTCACCGGCTATTAGATGTATAAATAGTCGTTGAAAAGGCGTCTAAATCACGTCTAGTCTTATCTTGGGCTACAGTTAGACGTCTATTAGATTTTCACTGACAGCCCAAATTTAGCCGTGATTTAGCCTTGATGAAATTTCACCGGCTATTAGACATCTTATATGTTTAGACGTCTAATAGATGTCTTTTAAACCAAAAAATGCTTGCTGGGAAATGACTCAGGAAGACATCTGTATAAAATCCAATGGTAAATCTGTAAAAGAAGAGAAATGAGGAATAATCCTATAGAGGAAATAGTCATAACCGTCTCAGAATAGCACATACAGGAATAAACAAGACACTGTGTTTATAGGGAAGCACACACATGACTTATGCTCACATTTTAATCCATAATAACACAATGTCAAGATTATTAATATGAAAGAAAAATATTAAGAGTATTTATTAGACAATCTTACATTTACTCTGGAAAATAAACTACAGTCAACATATGTAGATAAGGTCTGTTAGAACGAATATACAGTTTAATTTTATGTTTAAATACAACTTTTCCCTTGGTTTTATTGTGAGATTTGTTTTTTTCGTTTCCCTCCATGCCAAACTCCAGTCCAGCAGGAGGCGGTAAAGCAACAGCAAATAAGTTTGACAACCGCCAAGATACTGTAGAAGAAGAAGTTGACAAACCGAAAGCGTCAAAGAGCTCACATCGTGTTCCTGCTGCACAAGAGCGTCTGTACTTCTGCAGGTAAGTTTAATACTTCTACATTACGCTTATTTGTGGAGATGATGAAGGGGTTTATATGTGTATAAGCGTGTTTATAAGCGTGATTTATAGGACTGTCTGCTCCTGAAGCTCAAAGTCTCAAACACCGATTAAACACGGTCCAAACACGGTCATTTTAACGATATAATGAGTTATTTTTATTCCTTGTGTTTGTGTTATTCCAATTGTGTTATTCAAAATTGTGTTATTCCAATGTGTTTGTACTTTTCTATATCAGGTTGACTCGATAATTTCACATCATTCAGCCCAAAATAAACTTTAAACAGAGACGCGAAATCGAAAGTGAAAGCAGAGCTTTAGTATACAGGAAGAATGGGGATTTTGCTTAAACTGCATTTAACTGGTAACGTTTTAGTACTAACTAACTACTAACTAAGTTAATAAATAATTTAAATAATAAGTTAATAGTTGTCTAAAGCAGAAGTTATTGTGACAGTCATACATATCAAATGATCAAACCTGAAATATCTGAGGTGTCAGATCAGGGGTTAAACCAACTGCATTAATGTTAATCAGGTATATATATATATATATATATATATATATATATATATATATATATATATATATATATATATATATATATATATATATATATATCTGCTGTGAAATGGCTGAAAGTCAGTGTGTGTTCTCCCTCATCATGTGCTCTGTTTCAGTAAGGTCTTGTTTGTGAAGTCAGCATTGATTGCTATAAAGTGTGATGTTCTTAATCTCAGTATATTGTCATCTCCAGGTGATGGTCAGCGGCTGATTGTGCTCAAAGCTCTGCTAATGTCTGCACTGGTGTTTTAGCTGCAGTATGGCAGAGGAGCGAGTAAAGGACTCTCTCTCAGAGAAACACAGGTATTGACTCTGTTTTTACACCGTTATTTCAACACTTTCTCTGAAGAACAAAGACCAACAACAATGCACTTATTTGTGTTGCTATTGCCTGATCAAATGATGGACAAAGCTTCAGTTTACAGCTTCAGGAAATGTGTTTAGATCAGTCTAGATAACAGACAGCTTGATCTGGTGTATTTACCAGAGCTCAATATGTGTCATGTTTACTCATGATTCCTACACAAACTAATAAAACTCTTAAAGGAGACTGAAGTTTGTCCTGCAGTTTATTCCTCTGGTGTGTTTGTGTCTTCAGTGTGAGATCAGGATCATGTGTGTCTCTGAAGAGTGACTGGTCTAAAGGGAATCCATCAAACTTCAGAGAGAATACACCATCATCTGCCAACAGGTATTTTGTGTTTTACATTATAAAACTGCTCACACATGGACTGTTTCAGTATTCACCAGTATTCATTCATTTGAGATGTATATCATTAACCTATTATTATTATCTGTTAGACACTTTTAAAGTTTTTAATGATTAATTTTCAATATTGGGTGGGTTAGCCTAATAAAAGTGATTTTACACCAACTTCAGTTGGTACAGGAAAAGGCAATACAAGTGAAGATTAAAGGTATAGCACAAGCTAATTGAGCTCATTGGGAATTATGAATAATTAATCTTTCATAATTCTCTATGAGCTAATTGTGCTACAAATAGACAATCAGGAGCACAGGGGCTGATGGGAAATGAAGTCCAGGAAGATAAAATCCTGTTCACCTTTAGTGTTCATAAGAGAGGCTGCAGCAGGTTGTGACAATCTGTTTTCTCTGGTGTGTTTGTGTCCTCAGTGTGAGATCAGGATCATGTGCGTCTCTGAAGAGTGACCGGTCTAAAGATGGTTATCTACCAAACTTCAGAGAGAAAACACCATCGTCTGTCAACAGGTATTTTGTGTTTTACATTATTCTTCACACATGGACTGTTTTGAACATATTATGTGAACCAACAGTTTAGTAAAGAGAGCCATCCCTGAATGAATCAGTTGTTTGAGCTAATTAAATGACTCGATGAATTTGGTGGCTCATTAAGACATTTACAGACACCTAGAGGCAGACTTAGTTTCTTATTCAAAGAGTATTTTCAGTAAATCATAACTTTATATATCCGTGTCAATTAAAAAAAAATGTAAATAAATGTGTGTGTGTGTGTGTGTGTGTGTGTAGTTATATTTATTTACATTTTTTTTAAATGACACGGTATAGCACAAGCTAATTGAGCTCATTGGGAAATATGAATAATTAATCATTCATAATTCTCTATGAGCTAATTGTGCTACAAATATATATATATACACATCATTGTTTTCTCACTTGTGGAAAATAAAATATGTTTATATACAAAACTATTTAGTAAATGTATCTAAATACAGATAAAGTTTTGAAAAGTAATCAAAGCTATTGTAGCTTAAAAGTTTTGTGTAGTAATAAATCAACACAATTTAATTAACAAATATTTAATTAACTTAAATATTTCTATCTACAGCTACATTTTGAAGTCTTTCAGATGCGAAACACAATAACGACACAGCAACGGCACTACAGAACATTCATTATTTTCAGTGTATGTATGATATATCGGTATTTGTTTGCCTCTAAATGTGTTATTACAGTAGTTTTATCTGTTAACAGTGTTGGATATGAGTTACCAGATTCAGGAGACAAGACTCACAGGAACCACAAGAGTTTTTTAGGAAACCTCCTGAGGATCTTTCAGGTGGGAAAAACACATTTTGATTCATAAAAGATGGCCCCCACCCAACTAAAACATCTCCAACATAGTGTCAATCGTTTGTGCTGCAAAAAAAAGTTTGTGTTGCTTTGGTTTGTCAGACATTAAAATAATTTTCTTGGTCATTCTGAGGTCTCTCAGCCCCCACAACTGCTCCAGATTCATCCCAAATAGTATCGTTTTTATGTACTACGTTTGTGTTGGTAAAACTTTTGTTTGTGCTGCTTCTGTTATTAAAATATTTGACATTCAATTAAAGTAAATGAGATCACCAGCGTCACCTCATGCTCATATATATATATATATATATATATATATATATATATATATATATATATATATATATATATATATATATATATATATATAAATATAGTGGTATTTAAATAATACTAATTTTTTTATTTGTTTTATTTCAGCTAGAATAAAAGCAGTTATTAATTTTTTTAACAATATTCAATATTATTAGCCCCTTTAAGCTCTATTTGTCTTCGATAGTCTACAGAACAAACCATCATTACACAATAACTTGCCTAATTACCCTAACTTGCCTAGTTAACCTAATTAACCTAGTTAAGCCTTTAAATGTCACTTTAAACTGTATAGAAGTGTCTTGAAAAATATCTAGTCAAATATTATTTACTGTCATCATGGCAAAGATAAAATAAATCAGTTATTAGAAATGAGTTATTAAAGCTATTATGATTAGAAATGTGTTGAAAAATCTTCTGCCTGTTAAACAGAAATTGGGGAAAAACTAAACAGGGGGGCTAATAATTCTTGACATAAATATAATTATATTTAAAGTAATATTTTATTTATAATAATATATATATATATATATATATATATATATATATATATATATATATATATATATATATATATATATATATATATATATATATATATTATTATTATTATTATTATTATTATTATTTATTTATTTATTTATTTATTTATTTATTTATTTATTTTATTTATTTATTTATTTTTAATGAAAGTAGACTACATATTTCAGCCAGTTTTACTCAGAATAGCTGATTCTAGTCTGGCAATAGCCTGTTTGTTTTTTCCAAATATGTATTTTTCCATAAATCCTATATAGTTAAACAACATTTTAAATCATGTAGTTAAAAATAAACCGCTAACTTATCCAGCACGTTTTTACGCAGCGGATGCCCTTCCAGCTGCAACCCATCTCTGGAGAACATCCACACGCACTCATTCACACACATACACTACGGACAATTTTAGCTTACCCAATTCCCCTATAGCACATGTCTTTGGACTCTGGGGGAAACCGGAGCACCCGGAGGAAACCCACACGAATGCAGGGAGAACATGCAAACTCCACACAGAAACGCCAACTGACCCAGCCGAGGCTCGAACCAGCGACATTCTTGCTATGAGGTGACAGCACTACCTACTGCGCCACTGCGTCGCCTAACACCAATTTCTTTCTTGGATAAAAAATACGTTTTTGAAATACTAGGTTTGTCATAAGTTTGCAACACTGTCACAATAAAAAGTGTTTCTCTGGCATTAATTCAGCATATTAAAATATGTTCTGAATGATTCTGAATCCCTGAAGTAATAAATTAAAGCTGCAAGCAGCATTGAGGGGCCCAAGCCCTTGTGGCACCGCCCCCTCTGTGCCTCAGGAACACAGAGCACCACAGGCTAGAGCTGAAGATCTGTGTCTAAACTAAATGAGACCTGACAAGTTTGGTTGTGTTTGGGCTTAATATCTGTCAATTTTACACAAGCTCAGGCTCATGTTGGCACTGTAAATGAGTGGTCATGTGATGCATTTTCATTAGTCCAAGAAAGATGTAAAAATGCATGTTGTGGCTTTACATGAGGCCTGTTCACATCGTATCTAAAATCACAGGGATGAAACAAGGTGCATTGCTTTCTGCACCAATTTTAATGTGCCTTTGGGCTAATGCTCTCATGGAGTCTATCATTACCACCGACAAACCCTGTATCTTGGATACAAGTTTATTTATGGAGAAAATAAGATCTAGATTTGTGCGAATGTGAAAACCTTCTTTTATGTTATGCTAATAAGCGGTGAAAGGTCTGATGAACGAGTCTGTTGTAATTGCAGCATTCGCACAGTGACACACCCTTCACCATGGCCGTAACTACACATGCAACGACACGTAGTGCAAGCTTTGTGATTGGTCATCTTGGTAGCATTGACAAGTGTGTGGCCTAGAGCAGCAAGCCTGTTAGAGCGAGTGTTTACAAGTGTCGAGTCCCATGAAGGAGCTAAGATATTGAGACTTTTGTTTTGTATTTACTTTATGATTAAAGCTGTTGTATGTCTGCCAGTTCTCACCTCTAATTGAGCGAATTTGGACTACTTGGACAACAAGGTAGCATTACAGGTATTTTTGGGGGGAAACTTGACACAGAGGACCATAGAAACCCCACTGCCTGCTAGTATTTTGGAAGTGCTATTGCAGAGCAACACAAACAGAATGCAGACGTATACATGCACAGCTACATACAAGGAACTCGACACAGAAGTTTAATTCAGCCTTTAATCCACACAGTGGCAAACGTTGAACTATTTTGAAAGTCGAGTGCGCCACGCCTGTGTAAGAACAGCTGATGGTGGCCATTGCAACAACATGCCAGATAGCATATATGTAAATAGTCCCATAAAGAGTTAACCAGAGAAATGCAATACAAACTGTTTGGAGGGATTATAAGTTACAAAACACAATCAAATAATTATTTAGTAAACAATGAGGCGACCATTTTAATCACACTTAAAGGTTGTGATCTGGGGGAAGAAGAAACTAGTCCATATGAACTGTGTACTGACAAAGCCCATGTCAAGGGCTGACAAATTCACACACACTAACTCTTTTCCTGCCAGCATTTCTTTTTATGTATTTGCCAGCCACTGCCATGATTTTTCACCTACATTTGACAGCCCTCAGAATATTTTTGGATTAGAATATATGACCATATTATATATCAAATTAAAGAACCTCTGCTTTCAAACATAAAAGCATTTTATTCTGTCTTGTCTTGTCCACTTTTTCTGGGGCTGGGTCGCGGGGGCAGCAGTCCTAGAAGAGAGTCCCTCTCCCCAGACAGAGAGGGGGTCTCTGTCTGGGGATGTCCAGGGGATCCCAAAACGTTCCCAGGCCAGCTGAGAGATATAGTCCCTCCAGCATGTCCTAGGTCTTCCCCAGGGCCTCTTTCCAGTGGGACATGTCGGGAACACCTCCCTAGGTAGGCTTCCAGGAGGCATCCGAAACAGGTGCCCAAGCCACCTCAGCTGACGTCTCTCGATTTGGAGGAGAAGCGGCTCCGAGCTCCTCCCAGGTGACAAAGCTCCTCACCCTATCTATAAGGGTGCGCCCTGCCACCCTACAAAGGAAACCAGCCACTTGTATTCATGATCTTGTCCTTTCGGTTATGGCCCAAAGCTCATAATCATAGGTGAGAGTGGGAACGTAGATTGACCGGTAAATCCAGAGCTTTGCCTTTCGGCTCAGCTCCTCCTTTACCACAACGGACCGATACATCGACCGCATTACTGCTGTCGCTGCACCAATTCACCCCTCAATCTTTGTCCATCCATCAATGTTTGAAGGCAAGCATGGGATAAAGTTTTCCCAATTCCGTCTTATATATATGACAATATTTCGTGTCAACATCAAAATGAAATCGCCAAAGATTTAAACTCAAGATGGATCATATAACAACAGGATATACAACAGTTGTTGAGAATTTATATTTTTAAACTCAGTGCACCTTCAGATTTAAACCTTAGCTGGATGTTTTCATTCACTTAGAGCTCTGTTACAAGCTGCATAGAAGGTCATTTAAAAAAAAAAAAAACATAATGAAGGGGCTTTTTAAATCAAAATAATATTTCACAGCCTGTTACTTATACAACCCCAAATCAGAAAAAGTTGCTAAATCATTTGCAGTCAGTATATCTTGAGGGTAATTTGCTCAGGCTGCAGGCAGGAGAAACTGTGGCATGAGGACTGGGCTGCCTGCAAGTGCTTTGAAATGGGCTAGTGCCAAAGCATCATCTGCTGCTTGTTGAGAAGAGCGGGAATGGTCACACATCAGAGTCTGAAAAACCTCCAGTTATACCAAAAAAGGAGCAAGATGTCACTAGTCACTTTTTTGAGAATTTGTTGCTGTGAAGGACTGAAAAGTCGCTAAATATAACAAGAAGTCACAAAGTTGACAACTTTATATGTATTCATTTATGTGTATGATGACTAGTCTAGTTTCAAGCTAATCTTAGATGTCTATTAGAGTTTCACTGACAGTCCAAATTTAGCCTTGTTTCAGCCAAGTTATCTTTGTTTAGATGTTTATCAGACTATGGCTCCCACAGCTAAAACCACTGTCCAGATATTGCATTTCAGACATTTGTCAAATTGAATATTCATCAGCTAATCAGAATCAAGCATTCAGACTCTTAGTATAAAGCATTATAATGTATTTTTAATTATTGGGTAGTCTGTGGATGAACTGTGTGTGAATGAAATTTTTGATTAAATATGGTTCTTCTCTTTTTTTCAATCATAGAAGCTTGAGAGCAAAATGATCAGATTTCTAAAGAATGAACTGGAAAAGTTTATGAAAATCTTACTAGAAGAAAACAGACAAGAGTTTGTAAAGGACTTTAATGAGAACAGAAGCAGAATCACAGAAGCAGCTCTTGATCTCACACTCTTTTTCCTGAGAGAGATGAAGCAAGATGAAGTTGCTGATACTCTCGAGGGTAAGAGACTCATTGCCATCTGTCTGACTGTATACAAATATACAAATATAGCTGGAAAAGTCAAGACTAAAACTATCTGTTTCTTTGCTCCTGTGTTTAGATGAGCTGTTCTTCATTAATCAACTTAAATGTAGCCTGAAGAAGAAATATCAAAGTGTGTTTGAAGGAATTGCTCAGCAAGGAGACTCCACACTTCTGAATAACATCTACACAGATCTCTATATCACTCAGGGTGCGAGTGAACAGGTCAACACTGAACATGAGATAAGACAGATTGCTTCCAGACGTCATCAGTCACTAGAGATACAGGTTGAATGCAAACATTTGTTTGAAGCACTTGAACAAGACAAGCAGATCAGAACTGTCCTAACAAAAGGAGTTGCTGGCATCGGGAAATCAATCTCTGTGCAAAAGTTTGTTCTGGATTGGGCTGAAGGAAAAGAAAATCAAGACATTAGCTTCATATTTCCTCTTCCATTCAGAGAGATGAACTTAAAGGAAAAAGAAAAACAAAGTTTAAAAGACCTCATAACTCAGTTTTTCCCAGAGACTAAAGGACTGAACCTTACAAGAAGCACACAATTCAAAGTCCTGTTCATCCTTGATGGATTGGATGAATGTCGTCTTCCTCTGAACTTTGCTGGTAATGAGACGTGTTGTGATGTATCTTCAGCAGTCTCTCTAGATGTTCTCCTGACAAACTTCATCAAGGGAAATCTGCTTCCTTCTGCTCTCATCTGGATCACCAGCAGACCAGCAGCTGCCAGTAAGATTCCTGCTGACTGTATCGACCGGCTGACAGAGATACGAGGATTCAATGATGCCCAAAGGAGGAGTACTTCAGAAAGAGACTCACAGATCAGAATCAGGCCAGAGAAATCATTGAGCACATTAAACAGTCAAAGAGTCTCTTTATTATGTGCAACATCCCAGTCTTCTGCTGGATTTCAGCCACTGTTCTCCAGAATGTTTTGAAGGAGAAAAGAAAAATTGAACTGAAACACAGAACCTATGTTGAAACACTGCAGGAATCTCCCAAGACTCTGACACAGATGTACACACACTTTCTCTGCTTTCAGATCCAGCAGAGCAGACGAAAGTATGATGGAGAAAACACACCAGATGTCTCCTGGGATCAAAACTTCATCCTTTCACTGGGGAAACTGGCCTTCCAGCAGCTGGAAAGAAACAATATGGTCTTCTATGAAAGCGATCTGAAAGACTGTGGCATTGACATCTATAAGGCATCGGTGTACTCAGGCATGTGTACCCAGATCTTTAAGGAGGAGACGGGGATCATTCTTGGTACCATGTACTGCTTTCTTCACTTGAGCATTCAGGAGTTCATTGCAGCACTTTATGAGCATCTTTTTCTTGACATCAACAAGACGTGTCAATCAATTTTTAGTCACAAAAGCAAAAATAAATGTATGATTGATTTGCTGAAGACTGCAGTAGACAAGGCTCTAAAAAGTGAGAATGGACATCTGGACCTTTACCTTCGCTTCCTTCTCGGTCTGTCATTTCAGTCCAATCGACAACTATTACGAGGATTGTTGACACAGCAGGATGACAGAGAACAGAGCAAAGAGGAAATAATTGCATACATCAAGCAGAAAATTGAAGGAAATCTGTCTCCAGAGAGATCCATCAATCTGTTCTACTGTCTGAATGAACTGAATGACCAAACTCTGCTGAAAGAGATTCAGTCTCACCTCAGTAGAGGAAGTCTGTCATCTGCTGACCTTTCACCTGCCCAGTGGTCTGCTCTGGTCTTTGTGTTGTTGACCTCAGAGGAGGAGCTGGAGGAGTTTGAGCTTCAGAAATTCCAGAGATCAGACGAGTGTCTCATCAGACTATCAGCAGTCATCAAAATCTCCAAAAGAGCTCAGTAAGTCAAAGTCCTTCTTGTTTTCATTTAAGAAATAGACAGTTGCTGAAATTGAATAATACTACACATCATGGTAATGAACCTTCACAATATTGAAACAGTGAATAATTGTTTATTATTTAATATTTTAGAGGGTTTTTTATATAATATTCAGATTTATATATTGGCAGTTGTTGTTTAGGGGATAGTTTACTCAAATGTAAATTTACTAATTATTACCACCTTCAAGTGATTATAACCCTTTCTAAAAGTTTCTTCTGTTGAACATAAAAGAAGATATTTTGAAGAAAGCTGAAAACCTCTACAACTGACTTGCATAGCATTTGTTTTTCCTAGTAAAAAATTGGCTGGGTCATGCCCTCACCCTTGGGTGACAGATGTGGCTGGGTTGTGCCCTCACCCTTGAGATGCTGGTCGACTGATAAGGGTTTTCTGGGCTTCTTTGAGGTGGCACTAGCTGAGGCGGATGTTGGTCTTGAAGGTGCCAGATGACCACCTCTGAAGGGTCTGTATTTGTTGTTGCGAGAGACCTTTCTGGCGTAGTAGTAGGAGTCAGAATGGAAGCTTGGAACCAGAAACGAGTTACTGGGCGGTTGGACTCGTCTACAAATAAGGGGGAAAAGGGGTTGGAATTTTGTGACTTTATAAGGTTTAGAGATGCTAGTAGTGTGAAACAACCTTTCCAGAGGGTGGGCTTTTTGAATGCCTTTAATAAGGATGCTGGTTAGGGGTTGGATAAGGAGTGAGATGGGGATCAGTGTATTAATTCGTGGAATAATGGAATTCCACTTTAATTGTTCTTAATAGTGTTAGCTTGAATATTCTTGTTGCAGTAGAGGTGTGTAATAAATGATGTAATGGTTAGGGGGGGTTGGGAAATTGTGTGACTGGAGTGTTCTAGGGGCGATGACTTGTAAAATAAGGTAGATGGAGGTTCTGTGTAGGTTTTGCATGAAATAATATATGGAAATATAATCTCTGAAAAGGGAAGGATAGGTGTTGGGTGGAGTTCCGCTTGTGGAACCAACTTCCAAAATCTCTGAAACAGAAAATGAGAAAGAGAATAAGCAATTTTATTTTTACATAGAATATAAATAGAGTAATGATTCTATTTATTTTGTCTTTGGGGAAGGAAGCTTGAAAGTTATTAGAATCTAGATTTATACCAAGAATTTTCAGTTTGAATGGTATTGTTAATACTTGAAATTTCGGAGTTGTGAGGGGAAGAGAAATCGATTATGAGGTGTTTTTTTTTTTTTTAACCAGAAATTTTCCTAGTGGGGCGATGCAGTGGAGCAGTAGGTAGTGCTGTTGCCTTACAGCAAGAAGGTCGCTGGTTCGAGCCTCGGCTTGGTCAGTTGGCATTTCTGCGTGGAGTTTGCTTGTTCTCCATGTGTTCGCGTGGGTTTCCTTTTGGTGCTCCGGTTTCCCCCACAAGTCCAAAGATATGTGGTACAGGTGAATTGGGAAGGCTAAATTGTCCGTAGTGTATGAGTGTGCATGGATGTTTCCCAGAGATTGGTTGCGGCTGGAAGGGCATCTGCAGCGTAAAACATGTGCTGGATAAGTTGGTGGTTCATTCCACTGTGGTGACCCCATAATAATAATGGGACTAAGCCGAAAAGAAAATGAAATGAATTTTCCTAGTGGCTACGCTTATAGGACTAATGCAGTAGGAAGAGAAGGCATCGATCATGAATTAGTTATCAGTCTCTTTTTTTTTTTTTTTTTTTTTTATTAGTTGATCTACGATTTCGGGTTTGTCATTAGCGGATTATAGGTTAAGTCAGATTATTTTATTTGAAAGAAGTGTTGAAACTCTAGGGTGAAATCTGTTGGATAGACCTGAAATGAGATATTCAGAAAAGTTGGGTGAAGATATAATTCAATGGAATGTTGAAAGACGTTCACAGGAGTCGATAAGTAATTTTTGATTTCTTTTTTTAGACTTGTATACTGGGCAGACAACATGGGCATGTGCGCCGCCACAGTATTAGCAGATATGTAAAAATCTGCATAGGTGTTGAAAGCACCTGATAATGTTACAGTTTTGATCGCTGTAATGGAAGGAGGAAATAGGAAACAAAGCAACGATAGCAGTGGTTGATGGACGGTGAATGTAGCTGGTGGGTTTGGGTGTAGAAGAGTCTGCAACTGGGGGAGAAATAATAAAGTGACAAGAAGTAGTGGGGTGGAGACTATAACGGCAGACCACGCAGGAGAGATTGCGGCAACCTAGAAATACTTTGTTGTAGGGATCGGTGTCCAAAGCCCACCAGTAAGGACACTGATCCCAATGAGTAATGCGGATGGCACAAAAGCTTGTGGTAAGTAAAAAATGGTTTCCCCATAGGAGAGCACGAGCTCAGAAATGATGGCCATATAGTCGTTCAGCTCTTGCCTCCTCTGGGGGAAAACTGAACAGATAGTGTTGGTGTATCTAGAAAAGGCCATAATGAGTTCAGCCAGCAAAGCATGCGGGGTTGGGTGGTAGCTGATGATTGTAATGTAATGGTAAATTTGCCGCTATCAACCTAATGTGCTCAGCCGTAGGAGGAGTAATGGGTGGTAAGAGTGACATGAGATCAATGTCTGCACCTGTTAAGATGAAACTTCTTGCAGAACTTGAGACTGGGGGTGGTTCTAAAGCTAGAGCATGGCATAGGGAGGGGAGTGATGGTGAACAAGGTAAAAGGGGGCATGAGCGGGAAATATGTGTGAGAAGGATGGTATGCTGGGGTAGGAAGCATGTGCTTGGTTAACAGAAGAAGAGGGAAAGAAGGAGGGGAAGCTAGATGGTGGGAAATTGGCAGGGAGAGGTTGGCCATTGGGGTTAGAAGTAAAGTCATTCATAGAGGTTTGGTATTGGAGAGGGTTGTGAGCAGCAGAGGGGGCTGGAGGAGAAGGGCTGGGGGTTGAATTTGATGGAGGGGCTGGTAGCCAGTGGAGGGGTGCTTGGCTATTGTCCGAAAGAGTGTCCATTTCTTGATTATTGTCTATTGTGGGGGTGGTATTCCTGGTCTCTTGGAGGGGACATCTGGATAAAGTTCTACTTGGGGTAGGTTTTTTTTTTGGCTGTTCTCGGACGGTCCAGAATGTGTATTTTCAGGTGGAGATACTGTGGCTGGTGGATAGGGTGCTTGACGTGAGCTGGTTGTCCTGGAGGTATCCTTTGGAGGCGGTGTTTGTGATGTAATTGAGGAGTACAGTTTGAGGAGTGCTGATTTATTGCATCGGCTTGGGACTTGAATTCCAGCGTCTGTGGAATTTGACTGAGTTTTGTGTAGTGATTTTTGTAGAGATTCTGGGTGATGATCTGGCAGAGGCGTAAGATGAAGCAGGTGAAGGTAAGAGGTGGTTTGATGGTTCGGGTGGGAGTGATCTTTGACGTTGGTGGAGGAGCTGGTGGGCCGGCAGCCTCTTAATGGAACTTCAGGCTCTGTTAATCTTCCTTGTGGGGCTGTGTGGAGTTGATCTACGGCTGTAGATTTGGAGAGAGTGGGGCTCTCGCTCAGGTAGTTGGTGGCTTGTTTGTTTGTGTTAGATGAGGAAACCATTGGAGAGTTGAGTTGTAGCAAGTGTGGTTGTCGACGAGGAGTTATTGAAGCTGAAGTAAAAGTGGTAGCAATTGTAGCTAGATGTTGCTGAAGCTTGTCTGTCTTCAAAAACGAAGATAAGGAAGGTTGGTTGAATAGGCTTATTTATTGGAGGATAGAATTCATCTGATTGGTCTAGTAACGATATCTGATTTGATCAATCATATCACGTGCTCCTCTCAAAATTATAAAACTTTAATAAATAAAACTTTATTTAATGGAGAGTTTAGCTGATTCTGTCAACATGGTGGGGTTGGAAAATTGGACTATAATTGGACTCTAGTGCTTCCATGTGCTTTTACTGCCATTGGAAAAATTCAGACAAGTCAAAGGAATCTTTTCTTTTTGGAGAAATCTCTTCTCATAGGGACTTCAATAATTAAATGTACACTCAAAAAAAAAAACAATGTTCTCAATGTCCTTTTTGTTCTCTACACAGGCTACAGTGCTGTAATCTCACTGTGCGGTCTTGTGAGATTTTGTCTTCAGATCTACAATCCTCAAACTGTGTCCTGAGAGAGCTGGACCTGAGTAACAATGACCTGCAGGATTCAGGAGTGAAGAAGCTCTCTGATGGACTGAAGAGTCAACACTGTAAACTGGAGACTCTGAGGTCTGAGATCAAGCACCTGATTGATTGATGCATTTGTTTATATATATATATATATATATATATATATATATATATATATATATATATATATATATATATTATAATTTTAGTTTATTTTTTGTGTTCTTCTTTCTCAGATTGGTCATGAGTAATCTCACTGCTCAGTGTTGTGAGAGTTTGTCTTCAGCCCTACAATCCTCGAACTGTGTCCTGAGAGAGCTGGACCTGAGTAACAATGACCTGCAGGATTCAGGAGTGAAGCTTCTCTCTGAAGGACTTAAGAAACCAGAGTGTAAACTGGGGACACTGAGGTCTGAGCTCAAGCTTTGATTGATTGATTGATTGATGAATAAATTAACAGAATTATGTTGTTTGCTTGTTTGTTTTAGTGATGACTGATTCACAAACTAATCATTCTTTTTGACTGGATCTTCTAAGTGAACCAGTGAACTAGTTTGGAAAAATTCATTCAATTCACTTTTGTGGAACTTTTCACAATAATTATTGTTTTAAAGCAGCTTTACAAAAGCTCCACATTATTGCATTACAATCAAATTAGGAAAATGTAAGACAACTGATTTATTAGGCAGGTTTTTATAGATATGTATTTTCAAACTACAGATTGTTTTGTTCTGAATTTTTCGACGGAAGATATCCTGTTTGTAAAAAATATGGTTTCAAGTTTTTTAGATGAAGAAGAAATTCAGGAAATCAAGTTCAGTATTAAAAAGAAAGTAGTTCAGAGATCATCCACAGGGTAGAGTAGATGATCTCTGAAAAGTCATATGAAGCATTACCTAGGCAATGACTAATGCATTATCAGCTGCACAGTGGAAAATGAAACCATATCTATGCTGACTGGTTTAGCACAGAGAACTGTTCAATCGCCTATAGTGGAAAAGCAGCTTTATAGTCGCTATAAAATTATAGTCAGTAATGTAAATTTCCCAAGAGGAAATGGATTCCCCGTTCTTTGTATGATGTAGTCCAACTATGTTGCTTTAAGCTGTTGAGATGCTTAGACGTGTGTTTCCCATGGTGGACATCCTAACCTAACATATAAAGGCATCAGCATCACTTACCAATTATAATCAATTACCAAATTATAATCCAGCAGAGGAATGGTGAACTCCTGAGCCGCACGCTCACTCCAAAATATTTTGTTCAACTTCTTGGAGATCATCTACTCTTCACTGTGGATGATATCTGACCTATTGTCTATCTGAATGTCCCAAGTTTCTTCTTCATCTTGAAAACCTGAGACTGTATTTTTTACGAACAGGATATCTGCTGTCTAGAAATTCGGATTTTAAAAAAATGTGTCATTTGAAAATACGAATCACAAAATCAGTTTTCTTTAATTTCTAAATGATTAATACTATTAGATGGGATTTAATATTCATTTTTATTAAATAACTATTATATAACAAAATATAATTTAATATCAGTAGAATAATTTTGTCATATTATTACCCTCATTGTTTTTTATTACATCAGAAACTAAAAAATCATACTGTAATCTATGTTCTTCCTTCTCAGATTGGTCATGTGTAATCTCACTGTCCGGTCTTGTGAGAGTTTATCTTCAGTTCTACAATCCTCAAACTGTGTCCTGAGAGAACTGGACCTGAGTAACAATGACCTGCAGGATTCAGGAGTGAAACTTCTCTCTGATGGACTGAAGAGTCCAAACTGTCAACTGGAGACACTGAGGTAAAAGGTTTTCAACACAACAGTGACTACAAAAAGATAGTTAAATATTGGGCTAACAAATGTGGAAGCTCCATTCGTTGTATTGGCAGAAGAAGAAACAAAACATTTGCAAGGATGTGATTGTATTCATATCTATACAGATGTATGTGTATATCCCAATGTACTTAAAAGCATTACTGAGTAAACTGCAAAGTGTTCATTTTCAAATGAAAGCTTTTCTTTTTAAATATATGACTAACAGTTAAAAGTCTCGTGCCACTCTTCTTATATAAACTACTACAATAATATGAAAACAAACACTAATCCTGCGTTCACACCAGATGCGGAAGAAGCGCGAGTGATTATTTACATGTTAAGTCAATGCAAAGACACATAGACATCCTGCGGCACGAATGGCGCAAATGGCGCAGCACGAATTGAGCATTTTGCGCATTTGATTTTCGAATTGATCAAGTTTGAAAGTCTGAACTTCAGCAGACATTCGCACCGTGTTAACCAATCAGGAGCTTGCTCTTGTGGGGGCGTGATTATGACATAGCACCTGTTGTTGGTGTCCCGGGGGAAAATCCTCCTGCCGACACCGACAATAGTTCATCAAACTAGGCTGGGCTCAGTCAGAAGCACCACTGAAAGCCTGCGTCATCCAGGTACAGTTTCTGGAGGAGTTGATAAACTCACAGAGCTGGTGCACCTCTGAAAGGATCTAGTTGACTCAGACATGGCTCCAAACGAATCAACGCTGTTCTTTAGCCCTCCTAAAGCACATAAACAGTTATTTTCTCAAGAAAATCCATGTAAGACATATAGGAACGAAGCTAGATTCACCCGGCAGACAGAAGCCCTGCCCATCACGCGAATCCGTTCTGTGGATTTGACATGCGAATGAAGCAGATTTTGATGCGCAAATGAAGCAAGGAAACTCGAATGTTCACACATCTATTTATGCGCAAATAGTACAATTTATCCGCGTCTTCCACGTCTGGTGTGAACACAGCACAACGCACACTGTATTCAAGACCTTACTGAAATGGACCTGGTAGAATCATGTATTTAAGACACTAGGAGAATAGTGTTTGTCATTTACAACATAGTCCACAAGAGGTCATTTTCTGTTGCACTTTATACATTCAATTAAACTCTTGTTTAATTCTTTAGCCCTTTTACAATATAGATTGTGTCAAAGCAGCTCAGAAGTTCTAGTAAATTGAGTCAGTCTGTGTCAGTCCAGTTTTCAGAGTTGAAGTTCAGTTTAGTTCTCTGAGGTAAAATGTGGATTTGTTTATCTGGGATGACTGAGGTGTTTCAATGTTATGTTATTATTATCATCATAATAAGCACAGATGTGCATTGCCTAGGTTTCATATGGATTACAAAATGAGAGTAAATGTGTTTCCTATTTAAAGTGGTTCATTTAAAATGCTTTCAAAATTTCTCCAGAAATATTCTCGGTGTTAGTGAGACGAGAATCGCTGAGATTCTGGTTATTTTTTTGATTTGTTTCAGAAATGTGCTGTGAGATGGCATACACTCCCTGAATGTTTTCTTTATTGTACAAAAGCAAAAAGGTCAAAGTCAAAAATGTTATTGTTATTGTGAGTATTCTCAAATAAAAAGTACAGACTTTACAGCTTTATGCAATGTCTTATTACCAATGTCTTTGCTCTGTACAGTTCTACAGATGATGTTGAGTCCTTGTTGAGTGTGTGAGTGTGTTTGCTGATGTGGATGTGTGTGTGTTCATCACTGCTGTTGACATGAGCAGAAACAGCAGTCAGCATCTTTACAACACAAAGAGATGTGTGATTGTCCAACTGTGTGATGTGGACTATTGCTGTGTTTGTAGATTGTCTGGCTGTATGGTGACAGAGGAAGGCTGTGGTTTTCTGTCTTCAGCTCTGACTTCAAACCCCTCACACCTGAGAGAGCTGGATCTGAGCTACAATCATCCAGGAGATTCAGGAGTCAAGCTGCTCTCTGAACAACTGGAGGATCCAAACTACACACTGGACAAACTCAAGTATGTGGAGCATCACTGGCCTTGTGCTTTTACATTGAATGGCTACACACACAAAGTTATTTTTCTGAAATTCAGTTTTCTATGAGAGTTATTGGGTTAAAACATGCTTGTAGAGTATTTCAATCATTTTGTCTATGGAGAGTGTGTAATTCAGTATAAATGAATGGAAATGGAAACCTGAACCTGCAGAGAGCTAGTCAGCAACTTTTGCTGCAGCTTTCACATGGTCATGCACTAAAGCTAAGCTGCGCATTTAGCCCTGAAAAAGTCTGTAGTTTTATTCATAATGGGTTTAAAAAAGGTCTTTCAATTTAATCTTCAATAAACCACATGAGTGAAATTATTAATAACAGTATAAAACTATCTACAAACACTCTTAACAATTACATCAGCAAAAATCACACTTCAATAATTAAATACATTTTGAGCTCAGTCTATTTAAAATATCATACATCATATGTTTAATAACATTACTATAATATTAAAAATATTTTTAAACACAAAAAATATGCATGAATTAAATTTTAATCAATTTTTGTTGTGCTGTTTGTGCAATGAACTGTTAAGCAATCATTAAATTTATAGATGTTTATATATGTTTAAGTAATTTTAATGTGAATCTGTGTGCGTTTACAGTCTGGATCATGGAGGAGAGAACAGGATTACAGCAGGACCAGGGAAATGTACGTCCACAAACACATACCCACACATACACAGCTTTATTGAGTGTTGTTGCAATCATTAAATTTATAGATGTTTATATATGTTTAAGTAATTTTAATGTGAATCTGTGTGTGTTTACAGTCTGGATCATGGAGGAGAGAACAGGATTACAGCAGGACCAGGGAAATGTACGTCCACAAACACATACCCACACATACACAGCTTTATTGAGTGTTGTTGTGTTATAAATATGTCTCTTCTTGTGTTCAGATGCGTGTTTCCTCACACTGGATCCAAACACAGCACACACTCAACTTATTCTGTCTGAGGAGAACAGAGAAGTGAAGAGTGTGAGAGAGGATCAGCCGTATCCTGATCATCCAGACAGATTTGATTATTGTCCTCAGGTGTTGTGCAGAGAGAGTGTGTGTGGACGCTCTTACTGGGAGATTGACTGGAGTGGAGATGATCGTGGTGTGTATATATCAGTGTCATATAAGAGCATCAGCAGGAAGGGAGGAGGTGAAGAGTCTTGGTTTGGAAATAGTGATCAATCCTGGAGTTTGTTCTGGTCGTCTTCCAGTTTCTCCTTCATACACAATGATACAGAGACTCGTCTCCCAGTGGAGCCGCTCAGCAGTAGAATAGGAGTGTTTGTGGATCACAGTGCAGGAACTCTGATCTTCTACAACATCTATAGAGACACAATGAGCCTCATCCACTCAGTCCAGACCACATTCACTGAGCCGCTCTGGCCTGGGTTTTGGCTTTATTATCCTGGATCATCAGTGAAACTGTGCTGAAGACTGACGAGAGATTTACCCACAATTCTCTGCAAGAGCAGTCAGCAGCAGCAGTGTGTGTGAGTGAGAGAGAGCGAGTGTGTATGTGTGTGTGTGTGTGTGAAAGAGAGACATAGGCTCTATTTTGACGATCCATGCGCAGGGCGCAAACGCATTAAGGGCGTGTCTGAATCCACCCTTGCTATTTTGGTGACGGAAAAATCCGCTTTGCGCCATGGTCTAACAGGGTTTAGCTAATTCTCTTAATAGTTCTAGGTGTGTTTTGAGAATAAACCAATCAGAGCCTCATCTCCCATTCCCTTTAAGAGTCAGTTGTGTCGCACCATAGCACATTTGCTATTTACATGGCGGACTTTGTAAGTGGAAAAACTAAGCGCTTCACTAGCGAGAAAACAGTTAAACAGAGCATCTACAGTGCGAGAATGAGATATTAGCCTGCTCATTATTTACTTTCACTCTCGTGGATTGGGAAACTTCTTGTACGCAGAGACATCCATTAGCCTATACATAATTTCGTTTGTTAAGCGCAAAGATTTGTTTCAAAACTATTTCTAAATTCTGTTCTAATTTCCAGCAAACGAATAAATGAACAATAATAATGAAGTGTGGTCAAACAGTGAGTTATATCCAAATACACATGCTGTACCCCATATGGTCTAAAACCTGAAAGGTGGGCAAATCTAAGCTTGTTTTTAATAAAACAAATATAAATATGCAGATAATAAATAATACTGCTAATAATAATAGCATTATACAAAAGCAAATTGTTATGAATAAACAGAAAACGTTTAATCGTTTAACAGTTATTAAACTGAAAGCCCCCCAGAGAGATTGTGAGAGAGAGAGCAAGTGGAAAGTGGAAAACGAGGAAGAAATGTATCAATAAGTCATGACTGCAACAGTAAGTGGCAAAAAAAGCGAAACAAAAAAGACTTTTATTTTGCCGTGGCGTGACATCATCAGGCTGCGCCGCTCCTGCGCTGTGTTTCAACTGGAGAAAGGTTGATGCTTTAAAACGTTTACAGAGATCTGTCCCTGTATAACATCCCAGTAAAAAAAACTGTGAAAAATGTAGGAATTTTAATTTCCAAGGATTCAAAAATTAACATCAAAAAAAAAAATTAAAATAAAGTACACAAAGCTAATGCTATCCTGAATTGCGAGATATTTCAATTTTTGGACAAATTCTTTTATCCAAGGTTAAATATCTATCAAAACTGATTTATCCTGCTCAAGCGTTAACTCCCTCCTCAGAAATCATAAAAACAAGTAACCAAAAAATGAATCACTTTATTTGGAGACACAACTCATTATATTAAAAAATCTGATATTATCAAATCGTATGAAGAAGGAGGTCTGAATTGAGTTTGAAAGAAAGAATACTATGTTAAAACTTAAATGGCTTCAAAGGTTTTTGAGTAATACTGAGAGTTTCTGGTACACTGTTCCTCGTGCCTTGTTTAACAAACTGGGAGGCATCCGATTTCTTCTCAGATGTGACTTTAACTTGCCTAAATCTCCAGTGGAGCTTTCGGCATTCCACCAACAAGTCTTGTTGTTTTGGAAACTAGCGCGCGCACAATTTTACACCCCACAATACCTCTATCTAGAATAACAACTATATTATACATAGGAACATATCCATTTTTTATGGAGAATGGTTAAATAAAAATATTTGGTCAGTAACAGACATAATAGATGGAAGGGGCAATATTCTAGATTATAATATTTTCATTCTAAACCATGGATTTGCTTGTCATCCAAAGCAATTTTTCACTGTTATTAATGTTATATTCTCAGGTATAAAAATGTTAATGAAAAGTTCCCTATCCAATTCGAATATTACTCCAGTCCTTCCCTTATTATATATTGATGAGATTGAAATTGATAATAAACTTTGCACTAATTAACATTTAAGACAAATAATTATCCAATCTTGCTTCCCCTGTCAAGTGTTAAGAAATAAGTTATTTCATTCATTGGATAAAAATACTGTTAAATATTTTAGAACGACATATCTTAAATTTCCAATTCTCCCCAAGGCAAAAGAAGTACAGTTTAAAATATTAAATGATATATACCCTTCTAATAGGTTTTTACACTTGACATTTAATTTAGAAAATTCACCATGCCATTTATGTAAACAATAATTGAAGACACAACAGATTTTTTACTTGTAGCTCCATTCAATCATTTTGGAAGAAAGTACAAGACTGATTGATAATAAAGAATGTGGATGCTAAAGGTTTGACTTTTACATTACAAGATGTGTAATATGGAATTACTAGAGATTGCTCTGTTTTGCACGATTTGATAAATATGATCATTGTATTAGCCAAATATTTTATTCATAAATGCAGGTATTTCAAAACACCTCCATCATTGTATTTATAAAAGAACTTAGAATATTTTCGGATGCCCTGGCTAAAATGAAAACAAAAATTGCCTTAATGTTTCATTTATTTGTATCATATAACTTGCCATAGCCGACATCTGTTTTACATTGATTTCTTTTTTTATGTTTTTTTTTTCACTCTTAATTTTATTTTAGTTTGAATGTTTTTTGTAACTTATATTTTTTGTATTTTTGTATATAATTTCCTGTTGAGCCTTCCATGTGTGAAACTCAATTTGTAAAGTTGAATGCCATTTTGTTGTATTTGGATTTTGTATTTCCAATAAAATAAAAAATAAAAAAAGCTGAACAAAAAGAGACTTTTATTTTGGCGTGGTGGTGTGACGTCATAAGGCTGCGCCACTCCCGCGATGTGATTCAACTGGTGAAAGGTTTGTGTTTTAAAGCTTTTAATGTCCGATCCTAAAACCTGTTGTTGAAAGGATTATTTTAACCCTTTAAACAACGTAGTACTATTTTATTCTCAGTAATGTTGGCTATTGTTTGAATAAAGTAACAGAAATGTGTGTAATAAGTGTTTTAATGAAAGTTCAGTTTATTAAATAGCATAATATTCCATTGTAAGTATAAATCACACACACACACACACACACACACACGTATAAGCAGGGGCGTCGCTAGACCCAATTCACTGGGGCACGTGCCCCAGTGAAAATCTCCAGTGCCCCAGTAAATGCATTGAGATATGATTTACTTCATATGCAAGTGTATTTATTAAGAGAGGTAATTCCTAAATAAAGACGTTATTCTCTATGTGCAACTTAACCAACGCTGGTGAAAGCAATGTGTTTAATCAAAAAGCAAACTGACGCATCTCCGCGTGTGCGCAAAGAACACGCGCGCCTCGCGCACGCGCTGCTCGCGCTTCTGAGAATCCCGGTAGTTAACATGCGCGCCAAAAAAGCAGGCTGCTTGTTACGCGCCGCTCATGCGTTGTAAAACCAGCGTAACAGCCTTTATTGTTTTGCAAGTGGACAAAACTAAAGTTTAAACAATATGACGGTGATCTTACTAAGCATGCCTCCTGATAGGGAAGCATGCCTCCTGATAGCAAAAATAGGGATGAGGAGTCAGGAGGTAAGACTTAACAAACCTAATTATCTGCCATGTGTCAAGTCTACAACAGATAATCCTATAACACATCTTTTTTTATGTATTTTATTGAATTGTCTATAGAATTTCATTCAAATTAAATTTATATTTATGCAAAAGTAATTTCTTAAATGATCTTAGCATATCACTCCAGTTGTCTTAACATTGTTTTCCAGTTACATTTAAGATTATTTTGAAGAATAATTGTATAATAATAAGAATACTTTTATTTATAATAAATATAATATACATAAAAATATTCTTATTATTATACAATTATTCTTCAAAATAATAGGGGGGGGGGGGGGTACGTGCCCCAGTAGAGCTTTATGTCTAGCAACGCCCCTGCGTATAAGTACTGGTTTTCATCAGGTCATTTGTGGCTGTTTCTTGCTTGGACTTACTCTTTTACCTGATGTCTTTTTGTTAATTACTCTCATGAATGTTGAAGATTTTAAACAGGACATTTTTATCGTTTTGGACACAGGATAAAGTGTTCAAACACAGAGAAAAACTCCTGCTGAAGGGACTGATCTCCACACTGTTATAAAGATGGCGTTTATTAAAGAGGAGAGTGAAGATGTGAAGATTGAAGAAACATTCAGAGTCAAACAGGCAGATCTGCAGGAACAAACAGGTTAGTTTTCATTCTCAAAGACCAACTCAGTCATTTGATCCTCATTCAGATATATTTTAATAATAAGAATACTGAATTAAATCCATCTTGCAGCCCTGAGTTCTCCTAAATGCACATAAGCTCTCAGGAATGAGTTTTTTTTTTCTTACTTGTTCTCATGTCTTTTGTCATTATTTTATGTATTATTAGTCCCTCATTTTCTCTACCTTCTTAAGGTTATTGCTTTTCTTGTTCTTCTACTGTTTGTAAAGCGTCCTTGAGCACTGGCGCTATATAAAATAAATAAAACAATAAATTTAAAAAGTTTGACTGAGCTGACGATATTTGACCTACAGTATTCTCATAGAAGATACCTGCTGTTATGGTGATGGTGTTTACTTAGTACTTGTTGTTTGCATATGTCATGTTGATCACAATTCCCTTGTTTACATCAACTTATTTATGTGTTTAAACCTCAGCCAGTATTGGGCAAATTATTTAAAAAAAAGGTTAGTGGTTGTTACTAGTTCTCACAGATAGTATCTGAGATAGAATTACATCGTTATAATAATAACTAATTACCTGGGTTTTTGTGTTAAAAGTATGTCGAAAAACATGGATGCCCTAATTTTAAACATGCTAAATGAAATGGATTAATTGTTATAAAACATTGTACACTATTCTAAACGACACTCACTGGCCACTTTATTAGGTACACCTCAGTGGTGTAGTCTAAAAAAAAAGGTGGTGTGCTATTGCACCCAACCCAAATTTTAAATGAAAGTAGGAAAATCGACGAAAGTCAATGTTTCTTTGATTCATTAGCTATATATATATATATATATATATATATATATATATATATATATATATATATATATATATATATATATATATATATATAATTTAACATCAGCTACCTGTAACTATTAACTTCCACGAAAGGAAAAACAAATACTTTGTCAATGTTGTCAATGGTTACAGGTTTCCAGCTTTCTTCAAAATATCTTCTTTTGTGTTCAACATAGAGAAAAAAGACAAACCGGTTTGGAACAAGTAAAGGTTGAGTAAATGATGGAAATTTTAATTTTGGGGGGAAACTATCCATTTAAAAAGAAAAGAAAACAAAAACAAATTTGTTCGTTTTAAAGGGAGATGCTAATAATCTAATCCTATTCAGTGATTTATGTTTACCTAGTAGTGCCCCCAGCAGACCCAGAGATTGGCTGAATATATTACGCTGTGGTAAAACCCAACTGTTTAACTCTAAAGGGACTTGTAATAATGTAAATACTGTACACAAAATCAAGACAGCTATATAAAGTACTGTATGTTTTTAACATAAACTGTAAATTTAAAATAAAAAATTAAAATCAGCAAAACAAAGGCAAAGCATACTTATTCAAAAATTCAAATAAGATACAGTACATAGCTTATTTAATCATTTTAATATGGAAACATACTTTTTTTACTGGCTTATTACTTTAAATTTAATAGGTCCCTTTAAACATCAATCAGCCATTATGTTTTATCGTCACATTTGTGCATGCTTGTTGTTTTAAACTAAGCTAATAGGAGTCTGTCTTCTGCTGTCGCTATTATATACTACTAGTTTCCCTTTTAAATCGCATATTGTTACGCGTGTAAGTAAGAATTTAAAATAATACACTTAAAAATGTTTGACTAATATGGTAGGTTTGTATACCAAACTAGAAGTATTCCACTGTATTTCATAGACAGGCAAAGCCATTTGAGTTCTGAATGAGCCAAATATGCTCAACATATCTGGTATCTAAACATACCTAAAGTGGCTGGTGAGTGTAAATTGATGTTGTTGTGGGACGACGTGAGACAAAACAAATAAATTAGAGTGGAACAATAACGTTTAGCATTGCACTGACTACAACTGGCCAACAAACAAGTCTAATGGCTTTTGCTGCTTAAGAAATGGATTACAGCATGCTGATGATAGGCAAGCATTTCAGTGTAAAGTTCATCAAAATATTGACCTTATTTTCACGCACCAGCGGGCGCCACCATTGGAACTTTTTGGCTCGATACTTCTGGTCTCATTCACTTCCATTGATTTTTAGATGCTAAAAACAGTTTGTTAAGCTGCTTGATTTATTATTATTAGTATATTTTTATGTGTAATCATCAACACACTTGTAGAGTAAGTAATTTAACAGTTTATTATTCCTGATCATTTCTCCAATAGTCAACTATTGGAAATTCTAAAACAATAGCATATGAGATCAGGTCACTATTATGACCTGGTAGACAAATTTTGTATGTTGCTGTTTGTCATTGGGCTCTGTTTATCCTGATATCTGATGCTGAGCATTCTTAAGGCTTTTCACACTTGAAATTGTTATGCTGGGTTATTCTAAACCCTGGATAAACAGAATCCTGGGTTCTCTGTAATCACGTTCCACACTGCTCATGCTATACCTGGGGTTAAAAATAATCCTGGATGTTCATTAACAGATGATTCGCAGTATATTTCCAAACCCCGGGTTAACATTATTTGTATATTTACATTGTCACGATCTCTGATTGGACAATTCTAACCTTTTTAGGTGGCATTTCTGTATCTTGTCGGGTATATAAAATGTCACCACACTGTAAAAAATCTTATGTGCTATTTACAAAAAAAAATTGTGGTAACACTATTGCACGTATTATTTTTAAGTAAATTTCAAGACTTGATTTTTTTAGCAAAAACCACTTGAATGAATCATGTGAAAATTACTAAATGTTTTGAGTGATAAATGAAGATTTTAATATTATTAGCGGAATGTGCTTTTATAATTTAAGCTAATCCACCACCATTTACTCATATTTATTTTTTTAACAAAAACCACTTGAAAGAATCATGTGAAAATTACTAGTTTTTTTAAGTGATAGATGATGATTTTAATATTATTAGTGGAATGTGCTTTTATAATATATGCAAAAAATCACCATTTACTCAAATTAATTAATGAAAATTACTCATTCATAAAATGTAAAATATATAATGTATAATGAAATACATACACAATACATTTAGGCCAAATATCATTTTATTACATGTTATACTGATAACAAAATAGTACAATATGTTAAACAAATCTATATAAAATTTACAGCAATGTTAATCTCTGATAAAAAATTCCTTTATCCATGTCATGGAAAAAACTGACCCGTCAACTTTCCTTTGTAGGAATAGTCACATTTTAGACAAAATTTGACAGAATTTGTGTATTGCAAACTTAATATTCATTTCTTTGTAAGTGATTTTAATTTGTGGAATATTTATATAAATCCAGTTCAGCGATTCTAGATTTTCCAGGCTAGCCATGACTCACTTATCCTCCAAGACAATGCAGAAGTCCTCATGGTTGGTCATCCCTCTGACAGACAGCAATTCTCTGTGCATTCCCACACTGTAAAATAAACATTTTCGTTTATTATATTGAAATTATGCAGTTGTACATTTCAAATGTTTAAGGTTTACTAAAACACATTAAGGAAATATATTAATGAAATAAACCATTTCTTTTTATATCTGTGAACAGTAATTCTTCATAATGTTTGAGTAGATGTTGCTGACTGACACAAATACACAAGTTTTTTGACTTATAATGGACAGGGTGTTTAAATGTATACTAGTGTACAGACATTTATAAAACATACCATGTTTATACAAGGAATAGTGCATTCAACAGTGTAATGCTTGAGCTATATATTTTTTTGTAAGCATGCAAAAATATAAAATGCAGTTTTCGGAAGATCATAAATATCTGAAACAGTTTGAGACACTTACATTGCACTCCTGGATGAGCTCTTCCTCTTATTCATACAGATAGACCAGCAACAGAGGACGACATCTCTCGATTCATCCCTGATTTAATGTGAGGTCTGATGCAAAAAAGTGTAGAAATTAGTAATAATAATAATAATAATAATAATAATACACAAATAACATTATTAAAAATACCTGATGTATGGCACCCATTCTCTTTATCAAAATCTGCCTCAATAAACTGCTCCTCTTTAGTGGGAAAACTCTGCAAACGTTTTCTTCATTAAACTGAAAAATGAAGCAAACAAATATTAGTATTTATGTACAGTATTATATATAAACAGTTCTTTACATTACATCAGCAATGCTGTAAAAGGAACCTTATGAAATGGAAAAGCACTAGCTGTACATAAACCCCATTGAATAGCTAGCTAACTTAGCTTAGCTTAGATTTACCACTTAACAAGCTCACTGTTGTGCGTCTGCTTAACTGTTGCCTGATCGTTGCTGTTAAATATTACGATGCAAATAATTTGTTCAATGTCATTATATAGTTCAGAATGAACATTGAAGCGAATCAATTTCAAATAGGAATGGGTGGTTAAAAATACCTGTGTATCCCTATATACATCATATGGCAAAAACTAAGCTCCTGAACAAGTTTGAACAGCATGTGTCTTTCCTGAAAGAGCTTAGGCTACTTAAGACAATAAAATGATAAACTGTAAATGATAAAATGCTTACCTCTTAACATGCTCGCTGTTGATCTGCTCCTTCAAAATGTCGTCTGATCACTGCCGTTGTTGAGATTCAAATGCAAACATCTCAATCAAATCCACATAATTGAGTGAATTTTCTTAAAATAAACGTGAAGCCATCTTTCCTCAATTTTATTAGCTTAACTGGTTTCTCAAATTAAGCTTAATAATTGCACTAGTTTGCTTAAAAAAATAAGTAAAATTAAAATCTTAGTTATATTAGCGAAATCTCCTTAATATTTTATAATAAATCCAGAGTATCAATTTTTTAAAGAAAATATGCTCATTGTTTTTAATGACCACATTAATTTTTTTAATGAAAATTACAAGCCTCAAGATTCATTTTTTACAGTGCACATAGGTCTTTAGCTAAGCCTCAGGACATGCACAAAAGCAAGAATACAAGAGTTCCTCGCAGCTACAATACACATCTCTGCCATTTGCTTACAGTAACTGTGTGCTTTTCACAATACACAGTTCATCTGCTTGTGATATTTCGTATAACTTTGGTGTCATTTGACAGTTTATGACTTCAGTGTTGTAGTGATGAAATCAGACATTGATGTATTTCAATATACAATCTATTTACTATTGTTGAGTCAGGGCCTGAGGAGAGTATGTTCATGTGCTTCTCCTCCCACTTTATCTTTGCTTTCATATTCAGCTGGTTTTGGGGGTTGGTGTTTTACTTATGTTTGACAATACTTTGCTCTGGGTATAAGAAGGAAAGTGTTGCAAACTGTTGATTTGGGAGAATGGCTTTTACTCTGCGTCTCCTGGTGCGTATATATGTTACAGCTGAGTTTCTCTATACAGTATATGAGTTTGTTTTAATATACAGATAGTAGAATGAAACATGTAACTTAATAAACAACTTTGCCTGCTTTAAGGCGTTGAGATTTTTCTTTTTATCAATGATGATAACTTTAATGGAGTCATATTAATTACAATGGAGTCAGTGAATAATTGATTTAAACACGCCATCCTGCAACTGCTTTCTGTTTCTGATTATTGGTTCAGAATAGCAGCATAAGTTTTGAGCCTTACAGAATAAATGGTAAGGTTATTTATTTTGGGTTAAATATCCATTTCATGCTTGTCTCTATGTGCCTTCATAGTAAAGTTAAATTCATTTTTTTTTTTTTTTTTTTTTAAAGACCTGTTGGTGCCGAAAGAAGAGACTCATGAACTGAATGAAACAAAAGAGAAACACCAAGACATAACGACTGATGAAAAACCCACACTGACTAAGAAGACTTCAAGCGGAAGACCTCAGAAATCCAAATCTTGTTGTAATTTTACTTGTCATCAGTGTGGAAACCGTTTCAGACAAAAACACAACCTTAAAGTCCACATGAGAATTCACACTGGAGAGAAGCCTTTCAGCTGTCAACAGTGTGGGAAGAGTTTCAGTCAAAAATCAAGCCTTAATGTTCACATGAGAGTTCACACTGGAGAGAAGCCTTACACCTGTGAACATTGTGGAAAGAGTTTTGCTAAAATTCTTGGCTTTAACGCCCACATGAGAATTCACACTGGAGAGACGACGTACACATGCCAGCAGTGTGGGAGAGGCTTCTATCATACAGAAAACTTGGCAGTGCACATGAGACTTCACACTGGGGAGAAGCCTTACTCTTGCCCTCAGTGTGGAAGGAGTTTTAAGCATAATGGCAAACTTGAAGTCCACATGAGAACTCACAACGTAGGAAGAATTTTTACTTGCACACAGTGTGGGAAAAGTTTTCCTCATAAACAAAACCTTGACATCCACATGAGGATTCACACTGGAGAGAAACCTTACATATGCACAGAGTGCAGTAAAGGTTTCAGATGTATAAGCACACTCAAATACCACATGATAAGTCACGCCAGAGAGAAGCCGTTTCCATGTGATCAGTGTGGAAAGAGCTTCACAACTAAAGCTAGCCTCATGAACCACATGAATAGTCACACTGGAACCATAGTGTTCACATGTGATCAGTGTGGAATAAAACTCACACGCAAAGACACCATTAAGCAACACATGGAGACTCACTCAGGAGAGGATCGTTTTAAATGCAGTGAGTGTGGAAAGGACTTTAAACATAAAAGAAGCCTCAGTGCTCACATGAAGCTTCACAATTGAGGCCTTGTCCACACAAGCATGGGTATATTCAAAATGGTAGCTTGTTCATGTAGTTTGGCTGTTCATTTACATACATGTCAAGTTACTGAAAATAAAACCCTTTGAACACCTGAAGATTTAAAGCATAGATTTGCCTCCAATTTTGGGCTTTTGTCTGCAATTTCACAAAACCTGTTGGCTAATGAAACTCGGGACAAAACAATGACAGTGACCAACTGATGCAGACTCCCCAAAGCCCTGTTCAGACTACACAAAGTCATTTGCCAGTTACGACATTGTCTGTGTCAGATTGTGAGATTTTTGGACTATATAAAATCTTGATGTGATGTGGGTAACAAATGAAAAGTTTGGTATCAAACACTACACATTTATTTTGAATAATTTGACACAAAAACTTTTTCTTGATTGTAACAGTGACATTTTCTGTATTGGTTACTTTTATAAATACATTCATATGAGAACTCCTGCACCAACACAAATAAATTAGTGTATGGGAAACCCAGTGTCACTTATTATCAATAAGAACATTAGCTTACAACAGGCTATTGAAGCAGTTCAACTATCTGTTAAGTTTGATTATTATTTATATGCAATATATATTGTACTACTAATGTGCACTGATGGATGCTAATGTGTGCTGTCTGCAAGTGGTGTGTGTCTGCAGCATATATATATATATACCCCTTTATATGTATATGTATGTGTGTGTGTGTGTGTGTCAGATTACTTATTATATAAGGGTGATGCACACTGGTTCAAGGGCCAGCTGTAGATTTTTCCCTGGGGTCCCAAATGAAATAAATAAATGAAAGTTAATTTGCATAAATGAAAGGTAAATTCCCTGTGTGCGTGTGTGTGTGTGTGTGTGTGTGTGTGTGTGTGTGTGTATATATATATATATATATATATATATATACATACAACAGTTCTGTCTGGTTCTTGAATCTGATTGGCTGATAGCCGTGAGATATTATGCCAGTAAAAGCACACAAAGGCCTCTTCACCTTTGTGTATTACTACACCAACAAACAAGCAGAGGACGCTCTACAGTTTGACAAATATTCTTGCTGTTGGGCAACATAATGTACTTTTGGAGCTTTTTTTTTGTCGAGAATGTAGTTGTTTAGATTGCAACTATGCAGTTTATTTATAAGGATAGTGCCTATTTCAAAATATTTATCATTATCAAATCTTGTCTATCCACAAGATGGCGCCAGGACTGCATAATAAGCCCTTGCTTAGAAGATTAAAATTGAGTGTTTTCCAACTACGGCTAATCAAATCATTATTAAACTGGTAAGTGATATTGTAAGTCGATTTCTTTTGTATAGACTGCAACTATGCAGTTTATTTATAAGGACAGTGCCTATTTTAATACAGTTGCTTTCCTATCTCGGTTCTCAGCAGTGTTATTCAGAGACCTCACCCCCGAACACACCCTCCTTATCGCAAACACAACAGCAGTCTGGTAGTGATTGCGCTGCTTTTTTCGGGGATAATTATTGTGAGATCTCGATTGCAACAGAGAAATACTGTAGACTGTAAAGAGATACCTCTGAAGACGGAGGGCATTTCATGTCAAGTTCAGTCTTATAATCTTAAAATGTCAGCAAAATCAGCTGTTTTGTCATCACTTTACACATTACGCTTGAGAATCATTCAAACACTAGCTCTAAAGTGACGTTGGTGAATTAGTAACGGCTTCTGCTTTTTTGTTTTAATGTCAGCAGACCTTAACCTAATTTGAATGATTAACCTTAATCATTCTAATTCCTTTATAAATGCAGACACATTATTTGAACTTTCTTTAGAGGTTATTTCAAATCTGAGACTTAATGATCATGTCTTAAATGTAATAACTGTTTCTTCCTCCCTGCTTTGCTTGGAATCACCTTCACTGATCTACCCCACCTGTTATTTCCAAAAGCTTGTATCTCTTGCCGTTAGCTTATCATAATGTGACATCCACAATCAAGTTCATAAATAACCCCTTAGGTCTATTACTGTTCCTTTACTCACAATATATTTTGCACAGATGTCACATGTTTACAACACTTCACTGATCACTATCAAATAGGGGGAGACTTAATTTTTCCTTACCACTTCACTCTTGATTCAAACCATATACATCTCCAATGCCAATATTTAGAAATGCTGTTGACTCAACAATCTGTACTTCGTATGTATTACAAAAATCTTATCTTTCTTTTTTTCCTCTGATGCTACATATATTGTTCATAGAGACTAGTTTGTTGTTTAACTTGCACTATCATCTAACTGAGGATGTAACTATATACTAGTGTTAGAACTACAATATTATTTCCTTTAATGAAAAACTAATCATCTTAACTGACAGTATTGCGTCTGTATTTCATGTTAATGGAGTGCCTAATTTTTCAGTCCTTCCTATTTTGTAATTTCTCAACTCTATCGTATAATCCTCTATCTAATTAGCACTAAACCACTCATCCCTAAAAAGTTCTCATGTTTTATTATTTGTATCAATAGTGTTTTTTATTTAAGTCTTTTAACTTAGCTTGAGCTATATGGACCTGCAGATAACTAAATCCTACACAAGTTATAACAATATCAATCCTGAACCCCTTTAAATCTTTTTAGGCATTCTAATGTATGTATATTGCTTATCAGCCTATTTACTTTAAGTGTAACCAAGTTTCTGCCCTCCTCTGGTAATTACCTGAACAGAAATCAATTACTTTAACATATTTGTCATCAGGAATAACATGTTTCAGTACAGTGTGTGTTAGGAACCTCTACTGAAATATCCTCTATCACTGATTGCGTTTAAATCATAAACTAAACACAATCTACTTTTGTCTGTTTTGACTAATGCCATAATCAAAAATTCAATTCAAATCAAATTCAAATAAAATCCATTTTATTAGTCACCTACACACAATCACAACCGAATTGAAATTGAGTTTGAATAGAAATGTCATAAACATGCTCCTATTTTCTTACTAGTTTCACTAATGTTTTTATACCAATCTCAGCCTCTAGTGTTTCTCTGTGCAGACCTGCCTCTGGTTTAATTTGAATCCTCACTAGCTGTGGCTAGTTTTGTCTGCCTTTAATTCCTAAAATGATAATCATTAATAAAATTTCACACTTACCTCACTAAATTCATTTTGAGCTATTTCTCAATTTGTATGTTATATTGATTTATCCACTGTCGGCTCCTAATTCCTTCTCAAATCAAACTGGTCAGGCATACATTTTGGTTGTCATTTTTGCAAGTTGTTTCTTTATAGGCTTCTCTCTATCTGATCTGATTTTTCATCATTAATCTTTAATCCTTTTTGCTTTTAATTATTTCTTCACATCTGGTTATATGTAAAACACTTATCAGAAATCTATTTTCTGTTTTCTTTTCTTAAACACTTTTCTCTTTCAACTATTATTTTAGTACATTTAGAATTGTTACTTTCTGACCTATTCTGTACTGTGAGTTCATGTAAATGTTTTGTTTTAATCTCTTCTTTAAGTATAAATAATTTTTCTAGATTTGAATCTCTGTCATGTTTTCAATATGAAATCTTGATTTGAGCCAATCAAAATAATATTGTGCTAAGACATTTCCTCAAGTTCATTAATTCATTTTCTTTTCGGCTTAGTCCCTTTAATAATCTGGGGTCGCCACAGCGGAATGAACTGCCAACTTATCCAGCACGTTTTTACACAGCGGATGCCCTTCCAGCTGCAACCCTTCTGTGGGAAACATTCACACTCATACACTACAGACAATTTAGCTTACCCAATTCACCTGTAGTCTTTTAGACTGTGTGGGAAACTGGAGCACCTGGAGGAAACCCACGTGAATGCAGGGGGAACATGCAAACTCCACACAGAAATGCCAACTGACCCAGCCGAGGTTTGAACCAGCGACCTTCTTGCTGTGAAGTGACAGCACTACCTACTGCACCACTGCGTCGCCATTTCCTTAAGTTTTACTTAAATATTTAATTCCATCCACATTTTTAAATCCAAATTCATTCTTCAGTTATCATAAGCTGCTCTTTTTTTCTTCAATTCAATTCAATTCACCTTTATTTTTATAGCGCTTATACAATGTAGATTGTGTCAAAGCAGCTTCACATAAAAGGTCACAGTAAATAGGAACAGTGTAGTTCAGTTTGTAGTGTTTAAGTTCAGTTCAGTTGAGCTCAGTTCAGTGTGGTTTAATAATCACTACTGAGAGTCCAAATACTGAAGAGCAAATCCAACGATGCGCAGCTCTACAGATCCTGAACCATGCAAGCCAGTGGCAACAGCGGAGAGGGAAAAAAAAAACTTCACTAAAGGTGGAAGTGAAGAAAAAAAGAAACCAGGAAACCAGGCTCAGTTTGGGCACGACCATTTTAATTTCTCCGCTGGCCAAACGTCTTGTGCAGAGCTGCAGTCTCAGTGGCGGAGGCTGGAAGCTGGCCTCAGCGAAGACTCGTCTGTCTGTGGAGCGTCACAGGAATCAGTCTCATGTTCTCCACTCTTCCATGACCATCACAGTAGCTGCTCAGGATTCGGCCAGGTCCAGGATATAAAAAACCTTGGGATCATCTCGTCGTTGGTCTTGGATCGAATCAGTGACTCTGCATAGTTTGAGGGCCTCGGGAAGAGTATCCCCAGGTGGAAATGGAGAATAAAGAAAATAATAAAATAATTAGCGTAGCTGATGTTCACAGTGTATATCAACAAGATGCATAACCTGTGTGGAAGCCCCCAAGTGGTGTTACTCGACTTTGCTATTCTAGGTACTACCAGAAGCCCTAAGTTTTGAGACCTTAAAGAGCGAGTTGGATTGTAGCGAGACAGAAGATTGGTTAGATAAACAGGAGCTAGATTATTTAAAGCTTTATATGTAAGAAGCAATATTTTAAATTCAATACGAAACTTAACAGGCAGCCAGTGTAAGGAGGATAAAATTGGGGCGATGTGATCAAATTTTCTTGACCTGGTAAGAACTCTGGCAGCTGCATTTTGTACTAATTGAAGTTTGTTAATAGAGGATGCTGGGCAGCCAGCAAACAGTGCATTACAGTAGTCCAGCCTAGAAGTCATAAAAGCATGGACTAGCTTTTCTGCATCTGAGATGGATAGCATACTTCGTAACTTAGCGATATTTCTCAGATGAAAGAAAGCAGTTTTTGTGACATGGGATATATGATTTTTAAAAGTTAAATTGCTGTCTAATATGACACCCAGATCTTTTATAGTAGAGCTAATGCTAACTTTGTATCCCTCTAATTGTAGGTCGAGTTGTGAGATCTGCTGTGTACAGGATTTAGGCCCAATAAGTAATAATTCTGTTTTGTCTGAGTTTAAGAGAAGATAATTGTTGGTCATCCAGTCTTTAACATCTTTAATACACTCAGTTAGCTTGGACAGATTAGACGTCTCGTCAGGTTTAGTTGAAATATATAATTGAGTATCATCTGCATAGCAGTGAAAGCTGATCCCATGTCTTCTAATAATGTCTCCCAGGGGTAGCATGTATATTGTAAACAGCAAAGGGCCTAAAACTGATCCTTGAGGCACCCCGTATTTTACTGGGCTGATTTGTGAAGGCTGTCCATTAATATTCACAAACTGGTAACGGTCAGATAAGTATGACTTAAACCATTGTAGGGCCTGTCCCTGGACACCCGTAGACTTTGAGCGATTAATAAGGATACCATGGTCAATGGTGTCAAATGCCGCACTAAGATCGAGTAGAACTAATAGCGAGATGCACCCTTGGTCAGCAGCTAAAAGTAAATCGTTGGTTATTTTCACTAATGCAGTTTCTGTACTGTGATGAGCTCTGAAACCTGACTGAAACACTTCAAAAACATTGTTGGTCTGCAGAAAGGAGCATAATTGAGCAGAAACAACTTTTTCTAGTATTTTAGATATAAATGGAAGGTTTTCTTCAGTCACCACCATGCATTGTACGTTATCCTTCTATGGTTCAGGACCTTTATGATTAAACATATGAAAATTAACCAAAATTATTTAACCTTCATCATAATTTATCATTTCAACATTACACATTTAAAGTTTCATCATACATTTTCATATAAGACTTTCCTTATAATTTACACGATACTGTTCTTTCTATCACAGAAGTCTGATTTGATACAAGAATGGGTAGCTACACTTTTGCTCTTAATTTATCCTCTGAGTGGACTGCTTTGAGGTGGACTGCCTGAGTCTCCCTCCTCGCACCCTGAGAAGACAGCTGGTTCATATGCTATCATTCTGGAGTAATAGTCAAGTACTCTGGCTGTATCAGGCAGAGTGATATTATGCAGGAGAATTAGCTGTGTTCAGAGGTCACATTAAAACCATGAGGACAAGGATGTATTTACACGCCACCAGAAAACACAACAGATTTACTGTGATTTGATGTGTTCAAGCAACTAACCAACCTTTTCTACTCAGAGATGTACACACAATGGCTTGTTTCCACTGAATGGTACAGTACGGTACGGTTCAGATCGGTACGGGTCACCTTTATCAGGCTTGCATTTCCACTACCAATGGTACCCTTTTGGTGGGCGTGGTGTATGACAAAAAAGTTTTAATCGACGCCATTTTCGTTCGAGAAAATGTCTACAGTAAAGCTGTACAGGTTGCTCACATATCATGAGAAGCACTTCTCACAAAACAGATGCTTTAAACACATAAATACTTGTGAATAAATATTTATTGCTAACTTTTCAATGAACATGAGTTGATTATAACTGCAGATCAATGACTGCAAAAAAAGCCTGTAACGTCTGCAATTATATAAAATAAATAAATAAATGCAACATATATGAACACATACAGACCCTTACAGTCTCCGATATGTTACCAACTACAGAAAAACTACACACAACAGACATTTAGTCTTTATTTAGGTTCAAAAACAACACAAAATATAGCCCACAGTCAGTGTAAACCTCTCATATGTGTCTTTAATCTTCAGCAGCATGTGTAGTCTCTGTTAGAGAGTAATTCCATCATTCTGAGTTCATGAGATATTAGATATATTAATATAATATATTATTATAAAGGTGATAATAATAGTTAAACATGGCAGTTTGTTCATATTTGCTGAAAAAATAATTTATTCCTTTTTTTCCGGCTTGTCACTCTCGCGTTTGTCTGTTTCTGAGAGGATCGGGTTTCAAAAGCATGTCAATAATCAAGCGCACGTAATTATCATCAGCTCAAGAACTTTGTTATTTCGGATATAGACGCGCAGCAAGTGCAAGCAAGAAAGCGAAACCGCTCGCGCTTCAGACTGGCTCGTGAAAAAATACGGGATAATTAAAGTTAAAGGGATGGTTAACTTAAAAAATGAAAATTTGCTCACATTTTCTCACCCTCTAGTAATTTCAACCTTTTATGAGCTTCTTTTTTTCAGCTGAACACAAAAAAAGAGCATATTATCATACTTTTATAGAAGTAAAAAATACTGTAGAAGTTATTGGTTACAGTAGGACTGGACTATTGCTTTACAAGGGAACTTTTCATTCAATGAGTCACTATGGTTACTTCTGATGTTTGAGGGAAGTGCATTTATTTTGAACTTTGATCAAAACTGACTGGAATTACCTGTGCATTCAATCCATATAATATAATATATAAATAATATAATACATAATAAATTAGGGCAACGCGGTGGTGCAGTAGCTAGTGCTGTCACCTCACAGTAAGAAAGTCAATGGTTCGAGCCTCGGCTGGGTCAGTTGGCATTTCTGTGTGGAGTTTGCGTGTTCTTCCGGCGTTCACATGGGTTTCCTCTTGGTCCTCCGGTTTCCCCCACAAGTCCAAAAACATGTGGTATAGTTGAATTGGGTAAGCTAAAAAATGATGGGTTGCAGCTAGAAGGGCATCTGCAGTGTAAAACATGGATTTATAAAACAAGTTGGCGGTTCATTCCGCTGTGGCGACCCCGGATTAATAAAGGGACTAAGCCGAAAATAAAATGAATAAATGAATGAAATATTAAATTAATTTCTTATATTGGACACAATCCAGCCAATCAGAATCAATAATTTCAACAGACCATGGAATTTATTATTTAATGCAATAAACAGAAATTCCATATTTTTTCATTATAATGGTTATACATTTTTGATGTTCTTGATCTTAGAATTAGATCAAATGCGATAAAGTAACTCCAGGTGGTTGTTTTCGCAGAATGAAGCCCTTCAGTCTTATAAAACAGTGCATCACAAGTCTGTTGGGCATTATTCTGCGATAACAACTGCCTGTATGTGATTTATACCTTACATAAAGATTGTGTATAACAGAGTGCCTAGTGTTTTTTTGTTGGTTCACCTTTTGCTATTGAAGCAGCTCTAAAAATGTTTTTTTGATCACTATTTTTAGGTGAGAATTGGCCCCAGTACTTCAATCACAGGTGAACAGTTTGCCCATGTGAATTGGACTGACCCCAAAATGGCCACAAAAGATCTCTTAGTAGCCGTGTTTGGAAGGAACACCCTAAGTACACACTGCTACACTGGCAAATGTTCAAATGTCTTCAGAGACAAAGCAGCTAAGCCACGACTGGACTCCAAATAAGTCTCTGACATCATCGGTACGTTTTTTTTTCCTAAAAAATATTTTGTAAATATTGTCATATTTTCAGATATTAAAAACAAAAATATACAAATATAATTATATAATTAAACTCAGGACTTTGCTGTCTACTTTAAAAAATGTCAGGCCTTGAGATTTAGCATTAAAACAAAATTGTCAATTATTTCAATTATTATTTGAGTATTGGTCACTTGGCAGATAGAAAAAAAAATAAATGAGAAATTTCAAATAAAATAAGTCTGCATAAATTGTATTAATTAAGTATTAATTATGCTCAGACATTTATAAATCTTTAAATCAGTGTGTTATGTGGAGTCAAGTTTAATTTTTGCTTTGAGTTATTAGTTTTGTTAAAACAGTTTATAGTCATCTCTTAAATCAAAATCAAATATAAAGTGAACATTTTTAAACAACCCGTGGCTGGTTTGGGTACTGCTGAGTGCTGTGGCTGGAGGGGGGAGGGGTCTTTTGCTCTCAGATGTGTTTTGGGTCTAAATATGTTTCTTTTTCTTATCTCTGACAGGTTACATCAAAAATAAATATAATGTTGAAGCTAGCCAAATAAGGAAGGTCATCTCCCAAAAATGCACTGATTAAGTGCAAAATGACAAAAAGACACCACAATTTTGTGTAATTTTTTAGAACTTTGTGTGTGAATATTTTTTTATCTGCTCATATAATGAAAACTGAATTCACATTGAACAATGTTGAAACAACAGGACATAATTTTGTTGCCCTTTTTAAATCAATATTTTCAGAGGTTTGTGCACTAATGCTGTTCTCTAATTTAGGTTGCACAAAAATAAAGGTGTCAAGGTGACTTTTCATGAGACAGTCACAGATACAAAAGAAAAGTGTACATTTAGGATTCCATTAAAATCCCATATACTTGTCATATAAGTCGTATTAGACAATCTGTTGGATTCCTTTAGGTTTTAAAAACAAATAGGAATTCTAAATGGAATCCTATACAGAAATCCTATTGGAATTTCTATCATATTTTGGAACCTTTCCTAAAGGAATCTAATAGGATTTCGTTATAGGATTCCATTGAGAATTCTAGTTGGAATCTATACAGAAATCCGATTGGAATCCCTTAGGAAAGGTTCCAAAATATGATAGAAATTCTAATTGGAATGTTGGTGTTCTAACCTGATTGGATAAAACACAGATAGACTAGGAAAATTTCCACGTGGGGTGTGTGCGTACAATTCTGAACAGTATCTCAAGCATAAACGTCAGACATCCACTAGACTGTTAAGAGCTGACTCCAGACCTGTGAAACGGATCCAGTATCAAATAGAACACACACACTTAGTATAATCTGTTTCTTATCCGAGGCTGAGTGTAGTCTCAGCTGTCTTTATCAAAACTGGTTAAAAACCGGTATAATCTACATTCAGGCAGTTATATCCTTACTACACAAAGTCTATCTTGAATAAAAAATAGAATCACCTTAAAAGAATTAACCGTAAAAACTGCAAAATCCCTTCAGACATTTTAGATAGTATTAACTCTTAGAAATAACAATGGAGACAGTTGCTTCCGGTCCTCAGCCCTCAGCTCCACTCAAGATCTCTGTGACCTCTGACCTAGTTTGGTGGCTCCTGAAAAAGTTATAAATAGGACTAAATAGGATAGGATAAATAGGACCCGCAGGACTCGAACCAGCGCGAGAAGACCCCAAAGGATTTCTAATGCACAACCTTAACCACTCAGCCGCAACTACAAGACTGCCTGTGCTCTCCATGTCCTCATGCCTAGTACACGTGTTGTGCATCCAGATGAAACTTTCAGCAAGCGATAGCTCACCGGCAAAAGCTGTGGCTCCACAAGAAGAGCCTTACACGCCCGAGCAGGGACTTGAACCCTGGACCCTCAGATTAAAAGTCTGATGCTCTACCGACTGAGCTACCCAGGCTCCTTGGCAGAGCCTCGCAAGTAGGCAAGGTTTAGGGTTGTGGTTGGCGCAGACCTTTACGGCAGTGTTTCCCAACCCTGTTCCTGGAGGCACACCAACAGTACATATTTTGGATGTCTCTGTTATCTGACCCATTAAATTCAGGTTTTGGAGTCTCTTCTGATGTTATGATAAGATGATTCAGGTGTGTTTGATTAGGGAGAGGTTGAAAATGTGGACTGTTGGTGTGCCTTCAGGAACAGGGTTGGAAAACACTGCTTTACGGTACACTAAAGTTTACCGTGAGGTGGGGTTCTGCTTACAATCACAAATCAATAACAATTATACTCTCACATAAGGTCTTTAACTGCGTCACACATATAGGTGTTCTAACCTGATTGGATAAAACACAGATAGACTAGGAAAATTTCCACGTGGGGTGCGTGCGTACAATTCTGAACAAGCATAAACGTCAGACATCCACTAGATTGTTTAAAGCTGACTCCAGACCTGTGAAACGGATCCACAATCAAATAGAACACATACTCTTAACGTATAATCTGTTTCTTATCCGAGGCTAAGTGTAGTCTCAGCCGTCTTTATCAAAACTGGTTCAAAACCGGTATAATCTACATTCAGGCAGTTATATCCTTACTACACAAAGTCTATCTTGAATAAAAAGTAGAATCACCTTAAAAGAATTAACCGTAAAAACTGCAAAATCCCTTAAGACATTTTAGATAGTATTAACTCATAGAAATAACAATGGAGACAGTTGCTTCCGGTCCTCAGCCCTCAGCTCCACTCAAGGTCTCCGTGACCTCTGACCTAGTTTGGTGGCTCCTGAAAAAGTTATAAAGAGACAGGCAAACGCACTGAACATTCTTATATTAAGCAATGTGTTAACTTATTCATTAGTTAAAATCAATTCAAAGTTAATTACTCATTCAAACAATCAAATAATTATATAAAAATAATGAGAAACAAGATGGTGAGGAAAGGATAAACGTTGATTCATGCTGAGATGGATAGGAAGGTATAAGTCCGAATCCTCCACACTCTACAAAAGTTTTCTTACACACCCAAACAGGGACTTGAACTCAGGAACATCAGATGAAAAGTCTGACGCTCTACCGACTGAGTTATCCGGGATCACTGGGGCATTAGCTTAGACTTAAGCGCTTGTGACGTGTCAGAGTTGCAGCGTGCACTAAAAAGTGGGCTGTACAAAACAGGTGGCAAGAGGGGGGCGTGATGCCAATGTCACCGAAAGGAAGCCTGCCGTGACCCGGATTCGAAGCGGGGTTGCTGCGACCACAATGCAGTGTACTAACCACAATCCGATCACGGCGAGTTACCGGACAGCCGTTGTGGCCCCTGTGCGATATGTTCCTCCCTCTGATTTGCCCCTTTCGGTTCAGTGAGCGCACGCTGTTGTTTTTCTCCTCCTACCAGCACGACGCTTTTCCCAAGTAACACTGGAATATCAAACATTTGATTACTGTTGCAAGTTTAAAAATGGAACAGGACGAGCATGTGGTCGGCAGGACTCGAACCATTGCGAGAAGATCCCAGTGGATTTCTCATGCACCACCTTAACCACTCGGCCGCAACTACAAGATTGCCTGTGCGCTTCATGTCCCCATGCCTAGTACACGTGTTGTGCATCCAGATGAAACTTTCAGCAAGCAATAGCTCACTGGCAAAAGCTGCGGCTCCACAAGAAGAGCCTTCCACGCCCGAGCAGGGACTTGAACCCTGGACCCTCAGATTAAAAGTCTGATGCTCTACCGACTGAGCTATCCGGGCTCCACGGCTGTGCCTCGCAAGTAGGCAAGGTTTAGGGTTGTGGTCGGCGCAGACCTGTACGGTACTCAAAAGTTTACCGTGAGGTGGGGTTTAGACTTGTGGTTGGTGTAGATGTTGCTAAAACACAACAGGTCACTATGAGGTTGGGTTTGTGGTTGTTGTAGGTGTAGACATCAGTAAAGCACAGTAGTTTGGACTCCATGTCATGCAGGAGACATTAAAAAGATCAGTGACAACTGCAGAAGGTCTTTCTGTTGTTGTGGCAATACATGGAGACTTAACCATTGAAACGATTCCTTCCATGCCTTAGAATCAAATCTTAGAATCAGATGCTGGCATCAAAGGTCCCGTTAAATTCAGGTTTTGGAGTCTCTTCTGATGTTATGATAAGATGATTCAGGTGTGTTTGATTAGGGAGAGGTTGAAAATGTGGAGTGTTGGTGTGCCTTCAGGAACAGGGTTGGAAAACACTGCTTTACGGTACACTAAAGTTTACCGTGAGGTGGGGTTTAGACTTGTGGTTGGTGTAGATGTTGCTAAAACACAACAGGTTACTGTGAGGTTGGGTTTATGGTTGTTGTAGGTGTAGACGTCAGTAAAACACAGTAGTTTGGACTCCATGTCATGTGGGAGACATTAAAAAGATCAATGACAACTGCAGAAGGTCTTTCTGTTGTTGTGGCAATAAATGGAGACTTAACTATTGAAACGATTCCTTCCTTGCCTTAGAAGCGTGACTTGATCAATGCTTACCTACACAGCATGCTGGCATCAAAGGTCCCGTTGCTCATATCGAATCCCTAGTCTTCCACACTTTAGGAAATGTAAACATTCAGGACGTGCCATTAGCACAGCCTGCACTAAAAGGAGGCTGGAGATTACGGATGGCATCACAGAGTGCAACGCCAATGCCACCTTGAAAAGCCTGTCGTGACCCAGATTTGAACCTGGGTTGCTGCGGCCACAACGCAGAGTACTAACCACTGTACGATCACGGCGAGCTACGGGACAGCCACTGGAGCCCTGCTCTCTGTCATACGTCTTTGAAAATGGAGGGCCCCCAGGGCAGTCAGTTGGCATGCACTGCGGTTGTATTTTTGTTGCTTTTCCCTACCAGCACAACCCCTTTCCCAAGAAACACTGGGGTTGCAAACAATCAAGGAAAGTCGCAAACTAAATCCTGCGCGCAGCCTGGACATAGTCAGCAGGATTCGAACCTGCGCAGGGAGACCCCAATGGATTTCTAGTCCATCGCCTTAACCACTCACCCACGACTACGAAGCTTGACCTTTCCATTGTGCTCTTGCCTGGGGCATTGGTCGTCCTGCCCGATGACATGTAGAGCAAGCAAGAGCTCACCAGCAATAGATGTCGCTTATAGGGATGATATGCAGTTTAATCCAAAGAATGACCAGTCTGTCAGACGAAGAAGAGCCGGAGTCAGAGATTTAAATAAATAAATAAAGTTTACTGCAGATAGTTTGCAGTTACATCAGCAGAAGCCAGCTTCAACACTCGCCATGAGTTCCTAGGCCGCTCTGCTTACAATCACAAATCAATAACAATTATACTCTCACATAAGGTCATTAACTGCGTCACGCATATAGGTGTTCTAACCTGATTGGATAAAACACAGATAGACTAGGAAAATTTCCACGTGGGGTGCGTGCTGCAATTCTGAACAGTATCTCAAGCATAAACATCAGACATCCACTAGATTGTTTAAAGCTGACTCCAGACCTGTGAAACGGATCCACAATCAAATAGAACACACACACTTAACGTATAATCTGTTTCTTATCCGAGGCTGAGTGTAGTCTCAGCCGTCTTTATCAAAACTGGTTCAAAACCGGTATAATCTACATTCAGGCAGTTATATCCTTACTACACAAAGTCTATTTTGAATAAAAAGTAGAATCACCTTAAAAGAATTAACCGTAAAAACTGCAAAATCCCTTAAGACATTTTAGATAGCATTAACTCATAGAAATAACAATGGAGACAGTTGCTTCCGGTCCTCAGCCCTCAGCTCCACTCAAGGTCTCCGTGACCTCTGACCTAGTTTGGTGGCTCCTAAAAAAGTTATAAAGAGACAGGCAAACGCACTGAACATTCTTATATTAAGCAATGTGTTAACTTACTCATTGGTTAAAATCAATTCAAAGTTAATTACTCATTCAAACAATCAAATAATTATATAAAAATAATGAGAAACAAGATGGTGAGGAAAGGATAAACGTTGATTCATGCTGAGATGGATAGGAAGGTATAAGTCCGAATCCTCCACACTCTACAAAAGTTTTCTTACACGCCCAAACAGGGACTTGAACTCAGGAACATCAGATGAAAAGTCTGACGCTCTACCGACTGAGTTATCCGGGATCACTGGGGCATTAGCTTAGACTTAAGCGCTTGTGACGTGTCAGAGTTGCAGCGTGCACTAAAAAGTGGGCTGTAAAAAACAGGTGGCAAGAGGGGGGCGTGATGCCAATGTCACCGAAAGGAAGCCTGCCGTGACCCGGATTCGAAGCGGGGTTGCTGCGACCACAGTGCAGTGTACTAACCACAATCCGATCACGGCGAGTTACCGGACAGCCGTTGTGGTCCCTGTGCGATATGTTCCTCCCTCTGATTTGCCCCTTTCGGTTCAGTGAGCGCACGCTGTTGTTTTTCTCCTCCTACCAGCACGACGCTTTTCCCAAGTAACACTGGAATATCAAACATTTGATTACTGTTGCAAGTTTAAAAATGGAACAGGACGAGCACGTGGTCGGCAGGACTCGAACCAGTGCGAGAAGATCCCAGTGGATTTCTCATGCACCACCTTAACCACAACTACAAGATTGCCTGTGCTGTCCATGTCCTCATGCCTAGTACACGTGTTGTGCATCCAGATGAAACTTTCAGCAAGCTATAGCTCACTGGCAAAAGCTGCGGCTCCACAAGAAGAGCCTTCCACGCCCGAGCAGGGACTTGAACCCTGGACCCTCAGATTAAAAGTCTGATGCTCTACCGACTGAGCTATCCGGGCTCCACGGCTGTGCCTCGCAAGTAGGCAAGGTTTAGGGTTGTGGTCGGCGCAGACCTGTACGGTACTCAAAAGTTTACCGTGAGGTGGGGTTTAGACTTGTGGTTGGTGTAGATGTTGCTAAAACACAACAGGTCACTGTGAGGTTGGGTTTGTGGTTGTTGTAGGTGTAGACATCAGTAAAGCACAGTAGTTTGGACTCCATGTCATGTGGGAGACATTAAAAAGATCAGTGACAACTGCAGAAGGTCTTTCTGTTGTTGTGGCAATACATGGAGACTTAACCATTGAAACGATTCCTTCCATGCCTTAGAATCAGATGCTGGCATCAAAGGTCCCGTTGCTCATATCAAATCCCTAGTCTTCCACACTTTAGGAAACGTAAACATTCAGGACGTGCCATTAGCACAGCCTGCACTAAAAGGAAGCTGGAGATTACGGATGGCATCACAGAGTGCAACGCCAATGCCACCTTGAAAAGCCTGCCGTGATCCGGATTTGAACCGGGATTGCTGCGGCCACAACGCAGAGTACTAACCACTATCCGATCACGGCGAGCCACAGGACAGCCGCTGGAGCCTCACTTTCTGTTATACGTCTTTGAAAATGGAGGGCCCCTAGGGCAGTCGGCTGGCACGCGCTGCGGTTTTATTTTTGTCGCTTTTCCCTACCAGCACGTCCCTTTTCCCAAGGAACATTGGAGTTGCAAACAATCAAGAAAAGTCGCAAACTAAATCCTGCGCGCAGCCTGGACGTAGTCAGCAGGATTCAAACCTGCACGGGGAGACCCCAATGGATTTCTAGTCCATCGCCTTAACCACTTGGCCACAACTATGAAACTTGACCTTTCCATTGTGCTCTTGCCTGGCGCAGTGGTCGTGCTGCCCGATGACATGTAGAGCAAGCAAGAGCTCACCAGCAATAGATGTCGCTTGTAGGGATGGTATGCAGTTTAACCCAAAGAATGACCAGTCTGTCAGACGAAGAAGAGCCAGAGATTTAAATAAATAAATAAATAAATAAATAAATAAAGTTTACTGAAGATAGTTTGCAGTTACATCAGCAGAAGCCAGCTTCAACACTCGCCATGAGTTCCTAGGGCACTCAGCTTACCATCACAAATCAATAACAATTATACTCTCACATAAGGTCATTACCTGCAATAGGTTTAACACAGGAGACAGAGAGAGCAATAATCCAATGCTTTGTCCTGAGACATACTCTTACCAGTGGGTTTTCCTGGAGGGGTGAATTCTGGCATCAAAGCCCTACCAACCCTCGTTGGCTTATGCTATTTAAATAAGACTTTAAACACACATCAAATGTCCTGATGTTTGAGGTCCTCGCCACAGACACAGCTTCTTTTCCCTGGCTCATGTTCAATCTCGAGGCCCCCTCTAACATGTACATTTGTGTGTGCATGGCATTGCATCTCCATCCTAGGAATTAAAAAATCAGGTAACAGTTATTTTAAACTGAGAAAACTAAAATTTTATGACAGTAATATAACAGTAACAAAATACAGCGACAACTATGGTTGTAAATTCCATGATAACAACTTAAATCAATAAATTTAATGAAAAGAAGCCAAATCCAGTTAGTGGCCAGGGTGCGACTATAATGCTGAAACAATAGCAATAGTTCACTTATTTGCTAATAAGCTTAAAAATTTACAGAACATATTGCAATTTAACACTCAAAATTTACCAGGAATGAAGGCATAATGATGGCAGTGAAAACTTTCCAGTGAGGATGACCCCCTGCCACATCTAGGACTTTAGGACTTACCACCCTTCTGGAGTGTCCCTGTCTTTGTGTATAACTCCACATGGGGAGGGTCCTGGATGCACTCCAGGTTTTTTTGGTGTGTCTCCCAGACATGGTCCATGCTCTCAGGGTTAACCAGATAAAGCCCTGTGGTGTCAGTAAGCTCCCACACTGATTCCAGCAGCCCTGAAATCATGGCCTGAATTTTCTCAGTCTTGCGTGTTCGCCGCCTACAATGCTTTGCGAGTTCACCTGGGTTGATGCTGGCCATAAGCTGTGCCTCAGTAGGAGTCTGTCCTCCATGGCTACTCTTCCACTCCCCTCTTTTGGCTGTCTAAGGTCTTTCACATCCTCCTGATCCCACTCAAATATACAAGAGGAAAGTTTTGAACAAAAAATACCATAGAGAGGGTGGTGCTTTGTAGTAAAGCCACAGTTGAATCTGCTCATAAAATGGAAGATAGCTAGCCCAACAATAGACTTCCATGGCCGGAAAAGATTTAGCACCACCGGTGCACCTTTAAAAATAATAAATGTTGGAGGGAAAATATAAAATAAAAAATCATGCATTTGATTTGATTTCAATTCACAATTCATTTTCATTTACAATTTAAAAATAATTACAAATAAAAAAGACACATTTATCAAGATGATTACACAAAAACTGAATTTAATCAGAAATTAGTTCATTACAGTTTATGGTAAAAATTCAGAAAAGAAAAGAAACTGCATTTTGTCGTTGTTGTAGTTATTCAGATATTTATTTATTTTTAAATGTAAAAAGTCAAATGTTTTAAAAACAATTATAATTATAATATTTATAGTTAAATACAATAATGATGTGGTCAGTATTTATTAATTAATAATTGATTTTTGTCATCATTACGGAAATGAGGCATTTTTAAGATTTTAAAGATTTTTAATTTTTGTCAAATGCACTGCACATTTAATAAAATTTCACCTTACTGACTACAGCAATCCCGGTCAACATAGATGACCTCAGGCTCTGGCTCCCCAGCATTCTGGTAGCGTCTGACGATGCCCTGGCACAGCTCCTTCAATCCTGCACCTAAGCTGTTGTAAGAACACTGTTCAAAACCTGACCAAGCACATTCCCAATGTTGGTCATCCACGCAGCCGTGTCCCCAATGGCACCAGCCAGCGTTTTGGTAACCTCAAAAACAAACATAAAAAACGTAGACATTTTGGCAGGCGTGATATACATTTCCTTCTTTTTTGTCACAAATGCACACACTTTTAGGATTACAATGAAATTATATCTATTCTAATTATTTACATGAATTGGTGAAGATAAACCTTATAGTCAAACCTTCATGTATTGTACCTTTTTTGTAGCATCCGTTTTCAGGATACGGCCATAGGTGGAGGTAATCATCCCTTTCACCTCATCCAGATGGCTGACAATGTCATTGGAGTGAACAGTCTCAAACCACTTGGCGAGTGGCAGTGGCCGGAATGGTGCAGGTGCAGAAAATGTAGGTACAGTTACAGACTGGACCAGGGTAAACTTTTTCAAATGATGCTCACAGTTAGAGAGTGACTGGATGGACCGTCGGGCCCACTCTTCACTGTGGACTTCTTCCACAGCTGCCTGAAAGTAGGAGGAACTATTGCCACTTGTCCTTGGCCTAAGGAAGGTCACTCATTTCCTGTCCAGGGCTAGTTGAGTGGTAATGAAAGAATGTCCTGGCTCCATGGACACACTGGTAACTTGCATGCACTGCATCGTGGATAGTCACCCTCACCAGGTAGTAGCGGCTATCCATGTCAATGACCTCCCTGACGTTTGGGTAGATCCCTGAATGGTGCATCTTCCAGCTGCACTGTGGATATTTAAGAGGAATGCCCCACATCCTCATCGGTGCCCACAAGAACATCCTCTGACGGAAGTACCATCCAGGCTCAGGAGGAGATGGCTTGGGCTGCATCGGTGGATAAAACCAGTTTTCCTGGAACTTTTGCCTCAGCTGACCTGTGGGCTCATAGAGGCACTTGGCAATCCACACTCAATCTGCTGGCTGGAGAGTTCTCTTGAACTGACTGGGAAGAAAGCTTTCCCAATCAATAATAGCCTGAGGAAGAGATGGTGCAGGCTGCATAGAGGGTGCTGGACATGAGGATGGAGTGGCCTGTGGAGCTGTAGATGGCTGCAGAGATGAAGAGGGGTGTGGAGATGAAGTTGGCCATAGAAATGGATTGGCCTGTAAAGAAGAAGTGGACTCTGGTGGTGGAGTGGGAATGGAGAGGGAGTTGGCCATGGAGGTGGAGTGGGCCATGGAGGTGGAGTTGGCCATGGAGATGGAGCAGACTCTGGAGGTGGAGTTGGCCATGGAGATGGAGTGGACTCTGGAGGTGGAGTGCTGTGCAGGTAAACCTCACTCCTCTGACTTCTTAAGGTGCTCTGGTGACAGACGCTAGGGGCCATGGTCTTTATCCTATTTGATAGAGCAACTGCCATGCGGAAGGTCGCCAGATCGATCTCAGTTTGGAGCGGGTTGGGTGGTGTAGGGCCAGCGGGGTTACACAGGCCTGGGTAAACTCACTGTTCAAAAAAACATCACACAACACCTCATTAGATGAAAAATACAGACCAGTTTCTCTCCTATTTATTGCCAAAACAAATCAAGGGCTGTTTTCAACTAAATTTCCAAATTTTTAACTCACATCAAACTACCTGAAGAATATCGGCTTACATCACCTTCCTTGCAACTCCACACATTCAACACAATTTCTCAATCCAGCTGAGATCATCCACCATTACCCCATGTAGTTCGGTAAGAAATCTTGAAATCTGATTCTGGATGATCAGTTGTCTTTCAAAGAGGACATTGCTAACACAGCTCCATCATGCAGATCTGCACTTTTCAACGTCAGAAAAATAAGTTTCTTCTTAACAGATCATGCTGCACAACTTTTAGTGCAAACTCTTGTAATTTTAAGGCTGAACTCTGACAGTGGTTTTCTAGCTGGATTCCCATCCTGCACCCTTAATCCTCTACAGATGCTCCAGAACGCTGCAGCTCATCTGGTCTTCAATGAGAGCCCATGTAACTCCTCTCTTTACCCCTCTGCATTGGTTACCGCTCGAGGCTCATATCAAGTTCAAATCACTGGCACTGCACCCTCTTACCTTCACCTACTGCTGAAGGCCTACATCTCCTCCAGAAGCCTCAAATCTGGGAGTGAGTCCAGGCTATAAATCACTTTTCAAAACATTTTCATTGACTGTTCCATGCTGGAGGAATGTCTTCCCATTCCCAACTTAATGTAAATGTAAGATTCTCAGTCTGAAAAATAATAAAATAAAAAACTAAATAACATTAATCTATGCACAGCACTAATCATTTACAAAATCCAATTCATAAATTCAACAAACAATTCATTTGTGAATTTAAGAATTGTGTGCTACTTTAAAAAAATTCCAGAGATTTAAGGAGATTGCAAAATTTGTCCCATCTGGGGCAGTGGCTTTCTTTGAATACAACATGCGTTTATTGCAACCAAGTTAATCAAGGGTTTGAAATGTATGTTGTCTGGTACTAAACAAAGGGTAGTGATATTAGCATATTTGTAAATGAAAAACTAGTATCAGAAACAGTATTTGTCTTGTAACATATGATGTAAGATAGTAACTAACTTACAAGATATTTTACCACATGAAATTACCAAGTAGTCTGTTAATGACTTACCCTGAGCATAATGGTATGGGGCGTGGGCCCGCCCTCCATGGCAACTGCTCATTGGAAGACAGTGCCATTGAGATGGGCCGAACCAGATCACTTAAATACCTACTGCAACGGTAAAACTTTGTTTTTTGCATTAGCTCGATCATGCACTCTGCCCCCTTCTCGCCTTGCTCTTGGACAATGCAGTCGGGTCGCAAAGAACTTTTATGTAACCTCTTAAAGTTTAGAAACCGCCAAATCCGCAAAAACTTCTGCAAACTGACTGTCTATCACCCCGGTAACCCACGACAACTTCCACTCACAAGCAAGTGAATCCCAAGGACGTCACTGAAGCTGAGTCACCAACCAATCAGAAACGCTGTGTTTCGTCATGGCCAGTCGGCGAAGGAAACTCAAACAAATGTTGTCTCTTGCTGATCTGGTGCAAATTGATCTTAAGCAGTTAAAGAGAAGCCAAATTTCTGCTTTTGTGGTTTCTCAGGTGTGATTCTAAGATCTAGAAATAAGAGCTATATTTATTTGGAATGATTGTCAACTCATTTTGCACAAGAACCAGAATTGATAACCACTGCTCTGAGGAACTCAAAATAACAAACTATCATGCTCAAAATGAATTACCTTCCTAAAGTTACTTCTCTACTTGAGTATATCCATGTAAATATTTCTTTACAATATTTAAAACAGTTAGATAATTTAGTCAATTAATTTCACTGGAACAATAAGCACCCTTGGTTGCATAGGAGTACATTGCAACAGCCAGATGATAAAAAAGGTTGGAGCTTCCTGAGCATTTATTTCATTATTACGCCTTCAGTCTGAGACATCTCGCGCACTGGTTCATCCTGTATCACGGGGAGCGACAGAGACAACTGAAGTTCGGATCCAAGTGCAGGTTTAATCAAAGTCAGGGAGGCAATGGTCAACACAGGTGCAAACAGGGAGTATAAAGGTGTATATAAAGGGAGTCCAGAATCGTGGTCAAAAGTATCAGGCGAGAGGTCAGAAGGCAGGCGGCAGACAAGGAGAAAAGTAAACAAGGCAAGATCAAAACACGGAGAAACTAGACTAGGAGAAACACGTTGTAATGTCACTTTACAGTTAAACAAGACTCGGCAATGGAAGTGAGCGTGTGAGCTGTATAAATAGTGTCTGTAATCAGTCTAGAAGCTGCAACAGCTGTGGGAGTCTAATCAGTGGAAATGAGGAAGCATGTGTGTGTGTGTGTGTGTGAGAACGGAGTGCATGTATGAATATGTAGTCCTTGAAAGGCGGATATGTAGTCCATAGGTTATTGTGTGTGAGGTCCAGCGATCTAGGAAGTTGCAATCGCTGGTGAACGTGACACATCCCTCCTGAGAGAGCTCCATCTTGGTTTATGGTTGAACAAGCCATCCTACTTCCCCTTCTACCACTACAATGTCTGTCTATCCATCCATCCATTTATTCTTTTTTATTTTATAAATGTGTTATTTTTGAGGCTGATTTAATTTTTTTTTTATAATTTTTACTGCCAGAATTTTAGGTGTAGGCTAGAACTGTCTCTGCCATCTGCAGATAACAGTGTACTTTTGGCTTCATAGGACATGTACCTTCAGCATAAAGTGGGACGGTTTGCTGCTGATTGTGACATGGAAGGGAAAGAAACAGCACCTCTAAGTCAGAAACCATGGTGATTGACTGGAAAAAGTTGACCATCTGCAGTTTAAAGGAGAGTCCTTACCCCAAATGGAGTTCAAGTATTTTTTTTCATGAGGAATGGAATGTAAGATTAAAAGATGGATCTGTGTAGTGGCAGCAGTAATGCAGTTGATGTGATTGTCTGTTGTGGTGAAGGAGCTGAGACGAAAGGCAATGTTCCCAATTTACCACTCAGTCTAGGTTCCTACTCTCACCTATGGTCATAACTGAAAGGACAAGATCTCGGATACAACCGGACACATTTTACAAAGTGTTATGACCCGCTCGTTTGAGTCGCAACATAAAAGAGAGATGAGCCAACAAAATAGCCTGAATGCAAATTATTTATTATAAAATGTAACTCATAGAACAATCAATCAAAGCAACCAACAAATGTCTAGGGATAATAATGAAGATAAAGAACTCAGGATATAATCACAACAACACTTAAACTACATGATACAAGTAATGCATAACAAAACCATAAGGTTAAAGAGTCAATGAGATGGCAGGTCTTGACATGAGGTTTCCTGAGTAGCCACAGCATCCTGGGGTAGCTAGCACAACAACTTTTATATACCCATTGATGAGTAATGCAGGCATCCAATCAGGATTTACCACATACTCCAATCTGGAGTCTTGGGATCATCACAGTGTATTAATATTGTAAAACATAATACCTGTCGCTCTGGCTAAATCATAAAATATTCATCAAGTTTGTATTCTACTCAAAAAGGTAAATGTAGTAAACTAGAAAGAATCTTGAACCAAAAGTATAAACTTTACTAATCATAGCTGCAACACAGAACAAATGAATGGGCTTTCTAAACTTGAGGCCCTGGTATACTGCAAACTAACCGTCCTGGAGCCCAGTGGTTTGTTTCTCATTCAGGAAGTCAGACAGAGAACATCATCCAAAAAAACACTAGCTACATGAATACATTGGAGAGTAGAGTACAGACGTATCCGCACCTGTACAATCACTTGCAAAAAAATTTTAAGCTGCAGAGGTGCTGTTTGCCATGATGTTTATGTTCTTCTCTCAGCCGCCATCGTGTTTACGGTAAACGCGAGAAGCGCAACACATTTACAACTCCTCCTACTGCAGTGTAGGTGTGTTGAAAAACAGAATGCCGTCACTCAGCCTTTTCAAACATCATTCAGACATGAAACATCCTGTGCACATGAGAAAATGTTTTGCTGCATTCATGTCGTGTGTGCAACTTTTTGTCCACGTATTTATTAATCTGCGCCGAATGAGCAAAACTGTAGACACTGATCAGATATCTCCAGTGTGAATCTTCTTTTGTGTTTTCAGATGTGTTAACTGATTAAACCTCTTGTCACAGTGTGAACACTTGTACGGTTTCTCCAGTGTGAATCGTCTGGTACAGTTTAAATTTTGGAGCTGTAATAAGTCTTCTCACACTCAAGCACATAAACTCTTTCACACCAGTGTGGACCTTCATGTGTTCATTAAGGTTTGCTGATCGGTTGAAACTCTTCCCGCACTGAGTGCATGTGAATGGTTTCTCTTCAGTGTGGGTCTTCATGTGTTTATTAAGGTCTGAGGAGTTGCTGAAACTCATCCCACACCGAAGCTGCGTTCACACTCGAGTTTGAGCATGCGAAATTCTGTTGTATGGCGTAGCAAAAAGGGGCGGGATTAAACAAGATGATTAGACATTAAAAAAGTGAGCGATTGGTCCATATTTTACATTTCAGTCATGAGAGGTCATGTTTTGATCTTCGATTGGTCTCACACAGTCTAGTGATGCGATTTCGCAGGTCAGAGTTTACCAAGGTTGAACTTTGCAAGGCGATCTGTGAAACTTGACACACGAACTTGCGTTTCTGGTCTGACGCATTCGCGTGCGTATTGAAGGATTTTTTGATTATTTTAACTTCATCCTATACATTAATAGACTAATCCTTGCATTAACAGTTTAATTCTGTTTTTAACTAATTACATGAGCTTATGCTGATGTGTTTATCCTCATATAACCTCATGTGCTTAACCTCATCTAACCTTGCTCCATAACAGCTGTGTCTTCGTGTGACTGATAACCGATAAGTTAACTCCTCTGTACTTGTTATCAACAAAATGTTACAATTTCACTTTCAGAGTGTGCTCATTTACAGGAACCATAACAGACGGGAGGGGCGAAGGCTTACTCTCTTTCAGGCTCTGTTATGTGTATGTGTAACTTTTTCTGTGCAGAGTTCCTGTTCTGCCTAACAACTGATGATTGAACTGATCTGGATGGAGGATCTTTCTTACTAAAACGCCCCCGGGCGGGGCTGAAGAGAGACATTGATAAATATAGGGGGGACAAGGGTGTGGGTGTGTGTGCCCAGCTGACACAGACACCCTGTGTTGCTATTCTCTGACACCCGTAGCTTTGTAATGCTTTATTCATCTAATTAATTAAATTGATAAAACTTATTTAAAGCCTCTGACTCATTTAACATGGGAGGACTAGGAAAAGTCTAACAGTATGAATGGAAGTCTAAGGGGAGAAAAGTCCAGTGTGACCGCGGCTTAAGTGCAAGTGAATGGTTTTGTTCCAGTGTGGATCCTCATGTGCCTATTAAGGGATGATGATTGGCTGAAACTCTTCCCACACTGAGTGCATGTAAATGGTTTCTCTCCAGTGTGGATCCTTATGTGACTATTAAGGGATGATGATATGCTGAAACTCTTCCCACACTGAGTGCATGTGAATGGTTTCTCTCCAGTGTGGATCCTCATGTGACTATTAAGGGATGATAATATGCTGAAACTTTTACCACACTGAGTGCATGTGAATCGTCTTTCTCCAGTGTGGATCCTCATGTGTAGATTAAGGTATGATGAGTAGCTGAAACTCTTCCCACACTGAGTGCATGTGAATGGTCTCTCTCCAGTGTGGATCCTCATGTGTTGATAAAGGTTTGATGAGCAGCTGAAACTCTTCCCACACTGAGTGCATGTGAATGGTTTCTCTCCAGTGTGCCTCTTCATGTGTTCATTAAGGTGTGCTGATTGGTTGAAACTCTTCCCACACTGAGTGCATGTGAATGGTTTCTCTCCAGTATGGATCCTCATGTGTAGATTAAGGGATGACGATAAACTGAAACTCTTCGCACACTGAGTGCATGTGAATGGTTTCTCTCCAGTGTGGATTTTCATGTGATTATTAAGGTGTGATGATTGGATGAAACTCATTCCACACTGAGTGCATGTGAATGGTTTTTCTCCAGTGTGGATCCTCATGTGAATTTTAAGACTGCTTTGTCTTACAAAACTCTTTTCACACTGAGTGCAGGTGAAACGATTCTTGTCTTTCCTTTTCAAAATACCATCAGTCTGAAAATGGGTTTTTTCCTCAATTTTGACATGATGTTCCTCCTCTTTACTCCCCTCATTCTCTTCAGTTAGGTCTGAAATAAATAAATAAAACATTTGTTTTCATTAAGTCTTACAATTTCTCATTAAAAGCTGAAAAGTGAAAAGACACTGGAAACATTGGCTACACACTGTAATTTTGATGCACATTAAATGTAAAATAAATCAGATAATATTTTGTTTGGTCCATTAACGTGTACACATTTAAGCAGATTCAATCCTTTTACAATGTAAAATGTGTCAAAGCCACTTAACATAGAAGTTATAGTAAATGGACTCTATGCACAAACTCTGCTGATGTGTTTCCGGTAGAATATCAGTTAGGCTCTTTACTTCTGCATAGCACGTTCTACAGCGAAATCTAATAGCGGCGAAACCTAAACGCATCAGAGCATGGCAAAGATGGGAGATTTACTCTTAAATTAATGAGGATCTAGTGCCAGTGGATGTCCAGCATCTGGAAAATCATTATTGTTCAGTTCTAGAACCCACGGTAGTTGATTAATACACCAGATCAGGCTGACACTGCTTCGATGCTGTTTTTGGTGATGTTATAAAATTCTAAGGGTAGTTAAAAAATGGTGTACTAGAATATAACCCAGATGAAAGTAGTAACAAGTTGTAATTGTATTTTATATTAAATAATATTATGTTTTAACCCATACTTTCAAAAGTTCACACTTAGCTGATGATTGATTATAAAACTTGCTTGAAATGCTGTCCCGGGAGAGAGCCCTGAGCTCATAAGATCTTCGAGCCCGGGGCTCCCTCCCGTTTGCAAGGTGAGAGGGGAGTTTGAGCTCAGGTCTCGAGAACTCCCCTGCTGTAGTAGCTAATGAACAGATAGTGGTTACTCTTAAGAGATAACTACTTACTAGAAGCATGTCTATGGTGTCGATTTGGATTAGTCAAGTAACTTAAGTTGCATGTTTTTGGACGGTGGGAGGAACCCAGGGGAAACCCACGTAAGCACGGGTAGAACGTGTAAACTCCGCACAGAAACGTTGGCTGGCTTGGTAAGAACTAGAACCAGTGACGTTGTTGCTGCGAGGCAACAGTGCTAACCACTGGGCCACCGTGCCACTCATCTAGGAAAGGAGGAGGAGGTGTGTGGAAGGGGGGATTCTTCAAAATAAAGATGGCTGTGATATGGAACTTAGGGTATTTATAGTGCCTTAGGAATCGTCTGATTGGTGAATCATAAATTGAATAATTCGGGGCCGGCTGCAAGCAATCATAAGCACGTGATCCTCTCGAAATTAGTTTATAAATAAACTTCACATAGTAAATTCTATTATACTGTATATATTGTATACATGCATATACACACACACACACAAACGCACCAAACACTCTAGTGTAATGTAATAGGCAAATAACAAACTGAAACAAATGTGTTAAGCACAAGTATTTATATGCAAAACCTAATATATTGCTTTCTGACTTATACATCTACATCATACAACATCCAGAGTAATCTGTCCAGAGTAAAAGCAACTGTGAGGGAGACGCCGTTCATCACAAGGCTGAGGGTCCACACTGAGCAGCTCATCCGCAGGGTGAAACAACAAGCTGGACAGTCATCAGCTCTTTCTATTACAGCGAGCATTAACCAGATTTACACAATGGCTTGCCTTCTGCCCATCAGTAAAAGCTTGAGCTAAAGATTAAAAAGAGTAGATGACCAAGCTAAATGTATTAATGTAAAAAATTATATAAACAAAAACTGCACATAATTTCTATGTTGTTGCCTGCACTGCAGGAATAAAAAGTTGTCAATATAATAAACATTCATTTTCAATGCATTAATATACATAAATAATAATGAATGAATGAGATACCACCCTCAACTCATTTTCAACAAGGAAAACTAAATACAAGTAACAAGACATTTGCACTGTAGTTATGTAAAAAATTAATTTAGACATCTGCGCTGCAACATAAATATAAATCCATTTTTGACACGTGTAAATTTGACACACGTGTAAGTTAAACATAAAAAGTTGTGCGAGTGTTTGTTCAAATCTGTAGTCATCTTGACGGGTAAAAGTTAAAAAAAGAAGAAATGGTCAGCTTCCTCTGAAACATTTTAATGATATTTCAGATGAGCTGGATCATCATGTCATCCTGAGTATAAATTACCTTTCACTCAAACTATGCAGCTTCTCTTGACTTCATCATTGACCTGAAATGCTGAGCTCTCCTGTCACTCCACCCTTATAGTTAGTAACGTTCATACTTATGCATATTGTTTGTTTATTTATTTATGTTTTAATGCCATATCAGCAGCATTATTTATATTCATGGCAAAAACATATACTAATTAATATACAATATATAATCATAAAATCAAATCAGTTTCTTAACATACATTATAAAAAAACAACAAAAAGTATACAAGTAGCAGCAACACTAAAAACAGTCTGATACTATCTTTTAGTTTGATTTAAGATAAATATTCTAAAAGTGCTCCAGAAGGCACCTTTTCAAACATTTGACTTCAAATATTTCCCGAAACGTTAAACGTCCAACTTCATTTAAAAATACACATTCTATTACAATACATTTTATCATCCAAATATTCTTACACAAGTCACAAATAGGTTTTTCTTCCTCTTTCAATAAATATGCGTGTGTAAGTCTTGAGTGTCTGATTCAACATCTTGTATGTACAACCTGGTCATGTCTATTTTCAAAAGGGTAATTATTTCTTTAATTTACAAATGGATTTATTTCATACAATTTGTTTTTCCTACATTCATCCCATTCCATTAGCCATTTCTCATTAATATACAGATTTAAAACAGGTTTAATATCAGACACAGGAATTTTACATTCTGTAATCTCCAACTGTAGGGCTTCCTTAGCGGCTTTATCTGCACATTCATTTCCAATGAATCCCATATGTCCAGGTATCCAGGAAAAAATAATATCAAAGTCTTTAGTCTTTAAAAGGTTCACTTTTTCTATAATGCTAAAAATCATAGGATGATCAGTTTTCAGAGATTCAAGTGCTTGTAAGAAGAACATAGAATCTGTGCAAATTAACAACTGCCGTTGCTGTTCTTTTTCTATTTGTTCCAGAGCTAAAAACAGTGCACAAGATCAGCTGTGAATATCAAGCTTTGTCCAGAAATACTCTTTCTGAAACACTCTGAACCAATCACTGCTGCAGCAGATACTCGTCCATCTGATTTTGAACCATCTGTATACACTGGTACATAAGTTGGTGGATTGCATCGAATATTAATAAATTCTTCCTGATAAACATTTGGGTGGATTTCCCTTTTTTAAACTGAGACAGGTGCATTATAATAGCTGGCTTTTTAATATGCCAAGGTGGTATAGGGCATACATGCATCGTTGTTATTATATCCAGATAAATATCCAACTTCTCCAAGTGAGTTTTCATTCGAATTCCAAAAGGTCTGATGTATCTGGGTCTGGCTTCATATAGGTGCTGATATTGAGGGTGGAAAACTGTAGAATATGCTGGATTGTCTTTATTAGCTTTCAGCTTGACTGCATATTTGAGAGGCAGTTTCAATCTTCTGTTGTAAAGTGACATTTCTCCTGCTGCCATATATAAACTTTGAATTGGAGAAGTCCTGTATGCTACAAGAGCAAGTCTCCGTCCTGTATGATGTACTGTATCAAGTATCTTTATGTATGATATCCTTGCAGATCCATAAACTATGCTCCCGTAGTCAATTTTTGATCGAATAAGTGTCCTATAAAGTCTTAAGAGTATCGCCCAATCTGCATCCCATTTGATCTTTGCTAAAACCTTTATAACATTCATTGCTTTAAAACATCTATTTCATAATACTTTAATATGAGGAATAAAAGACAACTTATTGTCAAAACTCATTCCTAGGAACTTTACCTCTTTCACAACTTGTATAGTTTCTCTATCTAATAAAAGCTCTGGATCTAAATGCATAGATCTTAAAAGACAAACATGCATGCATACAGTTTTTGATTTAGAAAATTGAAAACCATTTAAAACTGACCAGTCATACATTTTAATTATACATATTTGAATTTGTCTCTCGATTGTATACATATTTTTTCCTTTATAACAAATACACTCTGTGAGGCGACAGCACTACCTACTGCGCCACCACGGCGCCAATAATACAACAATAAATAAATAAATAGTTAAATTTTTAAAAACATTTTAGATATTTCTTAGCAAAAGATCTTAAATGTTGTGTAAAGAAGCAAGCTTTACTTGTATCCATACATTTCTTTTCAAAATAAACTTTCTTTAAAATAAATTAATAAATGTTTCAAAAGTTTTAAAACTATAATAAACTAAATGTATGCACAACAATTTGTCCAGGTCGATGTCCTCAGCAGTAAATACATGGAGCACGTTTAAACAAATGTTATTGTAAGGAAACTAATTAAACCATTATGATAAATAGAGTTAAAATGACCTTTTTGAATGAAAAGTTGAAGGTTTTATTATGATGGATTGTTGGTGATTGTATGGGTTTGGGCCAGATTGGGTAGCAAAACATGAAAAAAGGAAAATGAAGACTTGTTTAAAAAAGATTTAAGACCTACAACACAATATCTATATTTTATATAGCGCCAGTGCTCAAGAACTCTTTACAAACAGTAGGAGAACAAGAAAAGCAATAATGTTAAGAAGGTAGAGAAAATGGGAGACTAATAATACATAAAAAGAAGGACAAAAAACATGAGAACAATTCATTCATTAGCATTAAATGAACATCCTGAAGAAAAAGTGACGAAAGAAATTCATTCCTGTCTTTCAATGAGTGTTTATGTGCATTTAGGAGAACTAGGCAGCACACTCAGGGCTTCAAGATGGATTTAATTTAGTATTCTTATTATTAAAATATATCTGAATGAGGATCAGATGACTGAGTTGGTCTTTGAGAATGAAAACTAACCTGTTTGTTCCTGCAGATCTTCATGTTTGACTGTGAATGTTTCTTCAATCTTCACATCTTCACTCTCCTCTTTAATAAACGCCATCTTTATAACAGTGTGGAGATCAGTCGCTTCAGTAGGAGTTTTTCTCTACGTTTGGACACTTTATCCTGTTTAAAATGAACAAAACAAGAAAAATAAATAAATAAAACAATGAGCAAAAATAAAATAACTTCTCTTCAACACTTGCTTCAACAGTTTCTTTATATGAGAGTAATTAACAAAAAGAAATCAGGTAAGTCTGAGCAAGAAACAATACCCACAAAAGACCTTACTGTGAGTAAAATAGTACATAGTTGTATAAAGGGTTAAACTGTTATTGTCAACAGCAGGTACATTTAGCATTAAATGAACAACCTGAAATTTTAATCAGTCAGTTTACATCTGTGTAAAAGCTTTAAAACAAACCTTTCTCCAGTTGAATCACAGTGTGAGAGTGGCGCGGCCTTATGACGTCACACGCCACGCCAAAATAAAAGTCTTTTTTGTTTAGCTTTTTTCCCCCACTTACTCTTAGTCATGACTTATTAATACATTTCTCCCTCGTTTTCCACTTTATACTTTATCTGCTTTCTGTTTTGTAAGACCATCATTATTTATGTTAATTGAAAAAACCCACTTACCCCCACTAGATCTTTGCCTTCAGGTTGGCTGGTAAGAGGTTGCATTTTCTTTAAACGATTGCATTTCTTTATCCATAGCTTTAACTCATTCACTTGCATTCACTGATGTTACCACCTCTTTGTATGTTTGAATGGGGAAACATCAAATTCTCTAAAATTGCTGGCCAGGTCCCAACCTATATATGTAATAGGTTGAAACTTATTTGGGCTACAGTCCATTTGCCAGGATAAAAACAATATTTATAATCAAATAAACAAACAAACAAAAAACTAAATAGTTGTAAAGAGGCTTTTAAAAATGACTGAAGAACTTAAAACAACGTTGAACAATGCATCCACACATGATTAGATTTGATACATTATAATGTTAGCATTCAGATGTTATTTGACTGTAAATTCAGAATGTACAACTTACCTTTTCAGTCTTCAATAAAGAAGTGAGATGAGAAATGGCCTCAGCGGGTTTTTTCTTTTGTTGTTGTTGGTAATAATCTCAATGTAGGAATTTACAATCGTAGTTTGTCCTCCTCAGTTGTTATCTTATAGCTAAATAAGCCAATGAAGATTCAGTTAGGAACCCAGAATATATAAACACAACCCTGCTAAGCTACTGGATCTGGAATGTGATTGGATAAGACTCAATTGGCCCCCATTAATGCTGGTATAAAGATGCAAATGAGCAGTGGAGAGCAGTGAAGACTCAAGACACATACTGTGAGGGATGAGAAGTTCAGCAGCTTTACAAACCAGTTTTACAGAGAAATAATGATGTATTGGGAAAATAAGTTGACTTTAGCCATCATTTGATTTGTTGTTGTTGTTTTATAAGACTATTGATGGAAGCTTTTTTTTTTATTTTGGCTGCTGCATTTTGTAGTTAGTGTTGATACACTTATGTTGAGGTACTTTGATTTTAAACACATTTCAATAATTTTTTCCCAAGCCTGGTAAAAAAGTACTGTGGAGGCCTTGGTCACACTAGAGTTTGTGTTTGCAAAATTCTGTTGTAGGGTGCTGCAAAAAAGACGGGATAAAACAATATGATTAGACGTTGCTAAAAGCGAGCGATTGCTCCAAATAGCTCATGTTTTGATCTTCTATTGGTCTCATGCACTCATGTGATGCGATTTCAAGAGTCCACTGTTAAATCTGTCATGCATCTATATGTTTATAATTAGAAATTAATTACATCACAAGTAAAATTATTGTATAGGCAGTTTATACGGGGTAATTCAATGACAAGAGTTCACTTTCATATCTACACAATGCAGAACTTTTAATGTGATTAACCTGCTCCACCTACACCAACTACAGCATTTCTCAGACTTCTTTTTCACTATGGTGTAATTACAGAGGTGGACATCTCATAAAACAACTGCACTTACTCCTGTAACTTGTTTTCAACAATGAAATTTAAATACTTGTGTCACATATTCATTTAAATAAATTGATCATCATCATGTGCAGTCATCTTTGTTAATAGCTGCCTAATAGGCCAGACCATTAATAGGACCATTTTACATATAATAAACCTGTGAACAGGTATAGCTGTTCATGCCAATACCAACTTGATAGCCTAAAGCATATTACATGAACAGGACCTGCCTTACATCTCTTAAGACAAATAAGAAAAGGTGTCTATAACAATACATGCTTGATTCCCCAGATCATTACACAGTTACATCTGAATGGTGCCTTTTCACACGTTTAAAAATAACAATTTGTAAGCATAGTTCTTCACCAATACCAGTTTAATACCTCAAATAATTACATGTGTGTGAGGCGTCACAGTGGTGCAGTAGGTAGCACGATTGCCTCACAGCAAGAAGGTTGCTCGTTCGAGCCTCAACTGGGTCAGTTGGCATTTCTGTGTGGAGTTTGCATGTTCTCCCCGTGTTTGTGTAAGTCTCCTCCAGGTGCTCTTGTTTCCCCCAAGTCCATAGACATGCGGTATGCATACGGTGCGTGTGAATCAGTGTGTATGCGTGTTTCCCAGTAATGGGTTGCAGCTGGAAGGACATCCACTGCGTAAAGCATGTGCTGGATACGTTGGCGGTTCATTCCACTATGGCGACCCCTGATTAATAAAGGGACTAAGCTGTAAGGAAAATGAATGAATATATGGGTAATATCATATGAGTAGCAGTGCGATGTGGCCTTCTATCATTTTTTTGTATTCCTATTTGTTGTAATGGCCTGTTGTTATTGCAATAAAAAAAATAAAATTTAAAAAGCAGTGCGATGTGGCTGTATATCAGCATTGGTGGTTATAGTGTACACTAGGCACTCGAGAACGAGTGTCCCTCTACCTGTTGTTTCAATCCCCTGAGAACTTTGCTCATCTTCAGAATGCAAATGAAGACACTTTAGATTAAATCTGAGAGCTCCCTCGTCTGTCATAGACAGCAAGAGTCCCGAGATGCTCAAAGTCCAGAAAAGGAACCAAAAACATTGTCAAAAAAAATCGACTTCCAAGAAAGATTTTTGTGACAGAAAATGTTGAAAAAAGCAGTCAAAGTAGAAACTGTGGCTGTTTTTTGCCCCTGTAGCCTGTTCTCTTCATTTGCATTCAGCAGAAGAATCTCAAACAGATTTGGAACAAGTAAAGGATGAGTAAATGACAGAATTGTAATTTTTGTGTGAACTACCCCTTTAATGCTTCTGTAAGTAAAGTTAAATATTATATTACAGATATTATTTTTTTTTAAAACCTAGATAAGTTGTAAAATAGGAAGGAAGAGGTCATAATTACGAGGATGAGATTTGGACTCAGATATTAATAGGAAGTAATGTGTTTTAGACATGCAAGTCATCATAGAGTGGATTAAAACAACTTAAAAATGTTTAAAGGTTTTAATCAGCTTCAAATACTGAATATATGTGTGTCTGTGAGAGAGCAGATATGGTGTAAAGTGGAAAACAGTAATGTATCAATAAGTCATGACTAAGAGTAAGTGGCAAAAAAGGCAAAAAAAAAAAAAAAGACTTTTATTATGCTGTGTCTGTGTGACGTCACAAGGATGCGCCGCTCCTGCACTGTGATTTCATACTGTGATTCAACTGGAGGAAGGTTTGTTTTAAAACTTTTACACATATATAAACCGATTGATTAAAGTTTCAGGTTTGTTGTTGACATTATTTTAACCCTTTCTACAACGTAGTGCTATTTTACTCACAGTAATGAGGGCTAATTGTTTGAATAAAGTAACAGAAATGTGTGTAATAAGTATTTTAATGGTTTAATTCATTAAATAGCATAATGTCATTCCATTCAAAGTATACATCACTATATATAAGAAATGGAGTACTAGTATTAATCAGCTCATTTGTGTCATTTGTTTCTTGCTCTGACTTACTCTTTTACCTGATTTATTTTTGTTAATTACTCTCATATAAAGAAACTGTTGCAGCAAGTGTTGAACAAAAGTTATTTTGTTTCTGTTCATTGTTTTATTTATTTTAACTGGACATTTTTATTGTTTTGTTCATTTTAAACAGGATAAAGTGTCCAAACACAGAGAAAAACTCCTGCTGAAGCGACTGATCTCCACACTGTTATAAAGATGGCGTTTATTAAAGGGGAGAGTGAAGATGTGAAGATTGAAGAGACATTCAGAGTCAAACAGGAAGATCTGCAGGAACAAACAGGTTGGTTTTCATTCTCAAAGACCAACTCAGTCATTTGATCCTCATTCAGATATATTTTAATAATAAGAATACTAAATTAAATCCATCTTGCAGCCCTGAGTGTGCTGCCTAGTTCTCCTAAATGCACATAAGCACTCATTGAAAGACAGGAATGAGTTTCTTTTGTTACTTGTTCTCATGTCTTTTGTCATTCTTTTTATGTATTATTAGTCTCCGATCTTCTCTACTTTCTTAATATTAATGCTTTTCTTGTTCTTCTACTGTTTGTAAAGCATCATTAAGCACTGGCGCTATATAAAATCAATAAAAACAATAAATCAAAAAAGTTTAACTGAGCTGACAATATTTGACCTACAGTATTCTCATAGAAGATATCTGCTATTTGCATCTGTCACATTGATAACAAATTTTTAAACTTGTTTCTAGTAGTTGTTAGTTCTCACAGATAGTATCTGAGTTAGAATTACATCATTACTATAATAACTAATTACCAGGGCTATTGTGAAACAAGGTTTCTTAAAATGTATTAAATTCCAAAATCAAAATTTTAGAACTTAAAGTCTTAAATTTAGTGAAATATTGTGTTGTAGCTCTTAAACCTTTTTTTAAACAAGTCTTCATTTTCCTTTGTTCATGTTTTGCCACCATTTTTTTTTTTTACAATTTTGCCAAAACCCATACAATCACCAACAATCCATCTCAATAAAACTCTTCATTTAAAAAGGTAATTTTAACTCTATTTATCATAATGGTTTAATTAGTTTCCTTACAATAACATTTGTTTAAACGTGCTCCATGTATTTACTGCTGAGGACATCGACCTGGACAGATTTTTGTGCAAAGATTTAGCTTATTATAGTTTTTAAAACTTTTAACGTTCATGTTTTATTATTTTTTTAAAGAAAGTTTATGTTGTAAAAAGCGTATGGACACAAGTAGAGCGTGCTTGTTTTACGCAATATTTTAGTCTTTTGCTAAATGTATTCAATTACAATATTTTTTGAAATCCTGGTTTAAAGTACGTCAGAAAACGAAGGTGCCCCCAATATTAAATATGCTGAATGAAATGGAAACTAAAATAATTAATTATTATAAAACATTGTACAGTATTCTAAACTATATGATGTTGCTGTGGGATGACGTGAGACAAAACAAACAAATTATAGTGGAACAATAACGTTTAGCATTGCACTGACTACAACTGGCCAACAAACTATACAAAAAATTGAGTGTAAAGTTTGTGAGAAATTCTCAGAATATTGACCATATTCTTCACGTACCAGCAGGCACCGCCATTGGAATCTTTTTGCTTGAGACTTTTTTTAAAGGATGAATTTTTAAATCCTAAAAACAGTGTTATGCTGCTTAGGCATGGAACGATATATGTAAAGTTTATTCTTTTATGTTTTGTTTTAAGGTTTTAGGACAACAGTATCTCCAGCAGAAAAGATATCCAAAGATGCTGTTTTAAATTGTAAAGAAATCTGTGTTTATGAAACAAATGAAGACAGCAGAAGTCAATGATTCATTTGAATTATTTATCCTGACATGTTTACTGCTTCAAAATAAGTAAAAGTTTTTCAAAATAAAATATATTGTGTTCAAAGCCAAAAAAAGATTTTAGTTTTGTACCCAAACATTTAAAAAGAATATATTTTAGAGCAGTAATCACAGTACCATGAAAGCGTGATAGTTTTATTCAAGGTTATCATACAGTCAGAATCTTATACTGACCCATGCCTAATTCTGCTTGATTTTGCAAAGCCATATTTTCTAATTTTATTATTTTTCTTTACATTTCATGAACACACTTGTTTGTAGAGCAAATAGTGTGACCATTTTCTGCTATTTATTATTTCTGGTAATTTCTTCAATAGGTAACTGAATTGTAAGTGCTAAAACAATAGCATATGAGATCAGGTCACTGCTATGACATGATTGACAATTGTCGCTGTTTGTCATTGTGCTTTGTTTATCCTGAGAGCTGATGCTGAGTATTCTTAGGGCTTTTCGCACTTGAAATTGTTAACCCTGGGTTATTCTAACACTCACGTTCACGTTCAACACTACTCATGCTATATCTGGGGTTAAAAATAATCCTGGGTGTTCATTAACAGACGCTTTACATTGGCAAACCCTGGGTTAACATTATTATTTGTATATTTACGTTGTCACTGTCCCTGACCAAAGAATTATTTTACGTCTTGTAAAAAAAAGGTTCATAATAGGAACCCTTTAAATTAATGATCTAAAACTCAATTCCTGCAGGGCCGAAGCTAGTTTAGCTTCAGCTAGTTTAGCTTCAACCACCTCCAACTCACCCCTGCTTAATAGTCTCTAGTAGTCTTAAAGACCTTGATAAGTTGGATCAGCTGTGTTTGATTAGGGTTGGAGCAAAACTGTGCAGAGCTGCGGCCCTCCAGGTGTGAAAATTGCCTCACCATTTACTCATTTTTCTCACGATTGTGACAGTACGTGATTTCATTTACACACAGTCTGATATCCATTAGCGATTGTGCCGTTCCCGAACCCTTGGGTGCACACAAAGGTTGGTATAATATTACTGTTACATATATAAAGCACACACATACATTCGCTCGTCACCACATCTGTTGATATTCCCAATATACACACACAGACACCAAATAGGTTACACATAAATATTTATTGAACGTATCTGCAAGTTTCAAGCTGGGAATACAAAACTAGAGTAATAGGAAAATACATGAACTGACACATGTGTTGGTCAATATGATGTATTATTATTGTTAAATATACCTGTTATAATACTGGAGATTATCTGAATGTGATGTATGAGATCATCTATAATTAAAAGTGCAGTATTTTAATACTCACCGAAGGGAATTTAGTGGAGTCCATGTGGGGTGGGGCATCTAGTATATAAGCCTGTTGGTTGTCGAAGGGGTCTATAGTGGTAGGCAAATAGTGCTAGTGTCCCATACCTTTTTGTGGAAGGCTGAACAGCAAAGAGCGGTAATTTCTACATCTATATATTTATTTTCTTGTTTATTTGTTTTAATTTTGGTTTCTTTATTTTCCTGATATCTTTTTTTTTTCACGGATATATTTGTACATATTAATAAGAATATTTATAAGTGCTCTGTTTTATTCTTTGTGACCTGTATTCCATCATGCCTTGTTATACTCTCCCTTGTGTGGTTTTAAAACTTTGAGTTTCTTGATTCTGTTGAGCAGAAAGGAAGATATTGTGAAAAAACACTGGCTTACTTTGTGTTCCAGAAGAAAAGAAATGTTTAAAACCACATGCCGGAGAGTGAATAGTGAGGTCATTTTTATTCTTGAGAGAAACATCCATTTCATGCTTGTCTCTTTGTGCCATTCTAAAGTTCACTTTTTATTAAATTTTTTAAGACCTGATGGTGCTGAAAGAAGAGACTCATCAACAGAATGAAATGGAAGAGTTTGAGAAACACCAAGAAATAACGACTGACGAAAAACCCACACTGACTAAAAAGACTGCATCATGCGGAAGACCTTGGAAATCCAAATCTGGGAGTAATTTCACTTGTCATCAATGTGGAAACCATTTCAGCCGAAAACACAGCCTTCAAGTCCACATGAGAATTCACACTGGAGAGAAGCCTTTCACCTGTAAAGAGTGTGGGAAGAGTTACAGTCAAAAACCAAGCCTTAATGTTCACATGAGTGTTCACACTGGGGATAAGCCTTACATCTGCGAACAGTGTGGAAAGAGTTTTGCTAAAATCCATGGCTTTAAAGCCCACCTGAGAATTCACACTGGAGAGAGGCCGTACACATGCCAACAGTGTGGAAAAAGCTTCTACCATGCAGGAAACTTTGCAGTGCACATGAGAATTCACACTGGGGAGAAGCCTTACTCCTGCCATCAGTGTGGAAAGAGTTATAACCAAAAAGTCACCCTTGAAGTCCACATGAGAACACACACTGGAGAGAGAAGTTTCACTTGCATATCGTGTGGGAAAAGTTTTCCTCAAAAATCAAACCTTGACACCCACATGAGGATTCACACTGGAGAGAAACCTTACACATGCACAGAGTGTAGTAAAAGTTTCACATGTAAAAGCACACTCAATTACCACATGAAAACTCACAGCAGAGTGAAGCCGTTTCCATGCGATCAGTGTGGAAAGAGCTTCATAAGTAAAGCTAGCTTCATGAACCACATGAATGGTCACACTGGAACTATAGTGTTCACATGTGATCAGTGTGGAAAGACTCTCACACGCAAAGACTACATTAAGAAACACATGATGATTCACTCAGTAGAGCGTTTTAGATGCAGTGAGTGTGGAAAAGACTTTGAACATAAAAGAACCCTCAGCGCTCACATGAAGCTTCACAATGGAGAGTCCTCAAAATTGAGACCTTGTCCACACTAATTTGATAGCCCGGATAAGTTGAGTTTACTTTAAAAAAGAAAGAGGAAACTGGTTGCCCTAAAAAAAAAAAAATGTATACTTAAAAAATAAATAAATAAATAAATAAATAATAAACTTGAGTGTTTACGTGAGTATAAAAACTTGAGTGAGCTCTACTTAAAACAGACCCCCTAGTTTTACACAAATTTTTTTGGTGATCAATTAAAAATTTTTTCTGAGATTTAAAAATGACTGATATTGTGGTGGTAATTCCCAGACATTTGCAGACAATTTTGCAATTGAAAAAAAAAAAATAAATTGTCTCTTGTCAAGACAGGATCTGAAACAGTAGGGATTAAGTCAAAGGAAGGTTGTATTACTCTTATATTTATCCACGATCTTACTTTCTCTCTGATTTCACTCACCAGAGCATCTGACATCATCACGAATAGGACATGCGTTAGGGCTTCCCCTACCGTAATCCACCTAAAACACGGATTTCCGTAAAACTCGTCAATGGCAGGGAAGCGTTTTCTCTCGTTAATTGCAGCGAAATTCAACAAAATAATTTATCGATTTTATGCAGCTCATAATACCACGAATCAACGAATCGTTTACTAAAGCGTTAGCAATGAATTTCGTAATCAATTTGTTGTTGTCGCACGATGCGGAGATGTTTGATTATTAAAAATAAATTCAAGACCTTCACCAAGAACCTTGCTTGGTCATGAGTTGATGAGAAGACCATTTTCCCTGGAGTGGAGCATCTGGGAAAGATCTTATCAAAGTCAAAACCCCAAATTAACTAATATAAGGGAGATTGGTAAAGTGGTCTTAATTTCACTGTAATATTTTACAATCACACAGAGACATTTAAAATGTCACCAAACATGAATATAGAGCCACAAGATACACCATATTAAAAACTTGGACATTCTGTGTGGAATGTGATGGAGCTGCTCTGGTGGAGAAGGTAAAGTCCAGAGCAAAGAGGGGGATTCAGGATGCTTGATCAAGACAACCTGAACAACTGTTTTCCTAGCTGATCTTCCCAGATTAAAAAGTTTATTGTTTTAGTACCTGACCATTCTCGTGGTCTTGTCTTATGTGGAGTTCCATAACAGTTTGTAGGGTTTAATATAATGGAGAGATATAGCCATCCTTACAAAGGCAGAGAAATCTTAGCGGCCCTATCATCCAATGTGTGGGAGCATTTCACACTAAATAAACAAAAAAAGTGTGTTAACGATCAAATATGCAAACGTAATGACAGGAGCACCACAGCAATGATCCAGCACCTGAAACGCAACATGTTGGAGTCTTTGAGCTGTAATTAATATTGCTATCTGGATATACTTATTTCTTTTTTATTATGCAAAGAAATAACACTTTTGTTCACAGAAGATATATTATGAATTAGAAAGTTATGACACAACTTGAATCACAGCATAATATGTTTATCAGACTCGCCAAGCAAGAGTCTTCCATGCAATAATTATCAGAGTTCACATATCAAAATCTCTGGATGCCAAATGTAGAAAGAAAAAGCTATAAATTAATACATTTATAGTAAGAAGGCTCTAGTTTTTAAAGAGTAACTAAAATACAATTTTAGAGGATACAAAAGTTTGAATAAAGGCATTTTTAGGACAACTGGAAAAGTAAACGCAAAACACTAGATATTAAGTACACTCCCAAAACAAATGACTTAATATTTCTTCAGACTGAATACAAAAAGAGCATTTGGGGAAATAATATTAGATTGAGCAAGTTTGTGATTTAGTTGAGAGCAGTTATGAATAGAGACTTCACCAACTTTATTATATAAGAGGAATTAATGTAAAACTCCACCATTCTGTCACTTAAATATAATATTCCAAAAACTCACGCAAACAGGTAAAGAAATCTGAGAGCTATTAGTAATTGAGCGAAAGTCTTTGTTTATTTAAAATACAAGTTAATGTTTAGTTTTCAAGAGGGAGAGTGGGGATAGTTGTAACACTTCCAATCTCTACAACAAGGAACTAGTTACAAATCAGTTGATTGACTTCACACATGCTCATATTAGCCTCATAGCACATATGGAAAAGTAGAGTCCTGTGACAGACACGGCAGATATTAGACAGGGAAAAACTACACATCAGCTAAGAAAGTCATATTTTTTACTTGAATTCTTTTTGAGATAGCGATGCCTGATTTGTAGTTAAACCCATGTAATGTGAGTGTCTGTGTGTGGATATGTTTCAGTTGCATTGTTGGTCATAATGTTTTAGCTGTTAGCTGTAAGGACAACAGATTGATGGCCATATAACGCTGGGTCAATTATAACAACAAAACTCTTGCTAGTAACATCAGTGAAATGTTTCCACCAACCCCAAGCAGATTTAAAGCTGTATTTCTATGATTTAATATCAGTATTCCTAAAGCTCTTGACAGAGAAAGAAGTCAAAGTAGTTTGAGTTCACTGTTTGACCTCTGTGAGCTCACGAAGCCTTTAATAGTTAAAGCTGATGCACATTTAATTCAGCTTTGTAACCCAGAGACACACACATTATACTGTAAGCTCAATGTTGAATAAAAAGCTTTCAAATTCATGTTTTGGTCATAATTCTTATTTTATAATGTTACATCTCACCCTGGTGGAAATCATCATTTACATCTCACCATGGGGTGTGTAACAGCTAACCTAGACTGTGGGGTGAATTTAACATTTCACTCCTCCTGTTTGAAAGTAAAAAGTGTTCACATTTTCTGTTTGTGCTGCTAAAATAACATCTATACCATTTAATAGAAGACACTTGTACCTCAAGATCTCAAAGATATAGAGAAATTTAATAGAAGTATAACTATCCCCAGTCTCCGCCATACAAATATGTCATATGTACATGCAGCATATATTTCAAAATGGATCAAAAATGGTTTCAGTAAATATTAAATATATTCAATATATACTGAAGGAGCTGCTGTTTTAAAAGTAACTTCAAAGTAAAGTAATTATTATTCTGATTACTTTTAACATGAAGTAATCTATTACTAATTTATTTACTTTTCACTACTGTAATCATTCGTTTTTAAAGTAACTGTTTATAACAACACTTTATATATAAATATATCTTAAACACAATGACATTTCCTGAGGTCAACAGCCCACATCAGACTGATCTGTCATTTAAAATAATTTCTGATGAAGACCATCATGTGACAAAATCACCATTAACCGATGTTGGTTTAGCCATGGTGTCATGCTTATTTGTAAATTTGCTAAATTGCATCAAGGCCTTTACTTTGCCTGTTTGCCTTTTCGTCAAGTGGAGCTTATCACTAGAGCATTTGTGTGCTTAAAAGGCTTTATTCCTGTGGGTTTTGCTCGTAGTCCCAGAGAGCTGTCAGAAAGGCTCAGGTGGAAAGACAATTTTTGCAACAATTCTTGTTGTACACAGGGCAAGTGGTTCTCCCAAATGTGTTGTCAGGTGGAATCTACAACAATTTCATGTTGTTATCTGTTTCTATTTTCATTCTTGCGAGTCCTTTATTGTTTACAAATCTTCATGACTTTGCACACACATCACTTGTGTCATTTGTGGCAGATTTTAGTGAATTGTATGGTCCTGAATTTGTTACTTACAATGTTCATGGAGTAATCCATCTTTCTGAGGATGTCAGAAAACATGGCAATCTAGACCTGATATCTGCATTTCCATTTGAGGACTATCTAGGCAAAATGAAAAAGATGATTAGAACCCCACATCATCCACTATAGCACAGGTTATTCGACAAATCTCTGAAATAGATCCTTTTGCAGGCAATGACAAAACTTTGCATGGAAAGAGGATGCTTCAGAAGGAGCATAACAGTGGCCCTCGTCCACCATCTATGATAGGCAGACCAGTACTATTAAGTGAGGAAGACAGATGTGTTTGATTGGTGTCTGCATTGCGTTGATTGACAACATCCTTAGATGTCAGGACAAGATATATATTGTCTGCAAAGAATATGAATTAATGGAACTCTTTCTTTGAGTATCCTATGAATTCACATGATTTGGGCATCTACCTGGTTGGAAAAGTGTCACCTAGGCTGAAAGTCATTGAGTTACATGACCAGGTTAAGGAATATTTGAGGTCACCACACCATGCCAAATTTGTTGCAGTCCCATTACTGCACTTGGTTCAGTGATTTAATTGAATCTTTTTTCTTGTGCAGCTTGTTTAAGTTAGTTGTGCCCTCTCCTTTACTTAAAAAGGCTTTGCAAAATTCCCTGGAAGTTCAATAAAGTTTCATCAGTCATTTTCCATATCTAATCATTCATTCACAATTACATCTCTGCCTCTCCCTTTGGTTTTTTCATGCTGTTTGTCCAGCAAGTAAAATTTTATTATTAAGCTTTTGCATTGCCACTTATATGGTGCAAAACGGCCTTTCCCTCTTCGCTTCTTTCGAAAAAAACCCAGGAAAGGACCTACAAATGTTTTCTCATTAATGGAACAATTTCTATAAAAGAAAAACACATAGGTTCTTCCACAGATACAGTCTTCCACTGAATCTCTCACAGACATTTAACAATAATATGTTTTAGAGTGGTAATCACAATACAGTGAAACTGTTCAAGGTTATCATACCGTCAGAATCTTATACTGGCCCATGCCTACAATAGAATGCACAGGAGTAAATGTATTAGCCTAGGCCAACAGGTCGACAAAACAGAACAGAACAAAACAGTTTTTTATATTTTTTATAAAGTTCTGGCGGAAATTTGGTAAAGCTTGCATTTGACTATTAACACCAACATTATGGTTTAGAACAATAACTTCCTAACGAGACCATTCATATATCCACAGCAAAACTTAAGCAAATTAGAAACGTTAACACTCACTCCAGCCATTAAGAGTGCAGGTCAGTATTCATGTTAGAAGAACAAGTTGCTAACGGGACTATTCATACCTCCATCACTCAGCAACATTAGCTAATTAATAACATTAACACCCACTCCGTCCAACAATTGAGAGTTTAGATCAGTATTCATGTAAGAACAAGATATATTTCAATAACATGTTTTTGTATGTATATATGTATATTATTAAAATATATTTAGTACTTACATCTGCGTAACAATATAAGCATAAATATATTAAGAATACAATCTACATACAAACTGGCAGCTTACATATAGAGAACTTAACTTTAAAAGATTTAACTTAAAATTGCAAATAACTCAGGAAACAGTCGTTTCCAATTCTTCAAGAGTCCAGGTCCACTCGAGAGGTCTCCATGACCTCTGACCTGGCTGGGTAGAACCTGAGGAAACAAATCATTCGGCATACAGAAAAACAATCATGCACATATTACTCCAGATTTAGAGGAATGGTCATAATATGATCTAGGCTCTTAAACATTCATCTTTATTAATAATCATAAAGACATAAGAAATGATATGTGTTCCTCCATCCTGGAGCAGACATCCATCAGAAAATACAATATTCTATTTTATTTATTGTATCTATCACCAAACTAAGTATAAATCTACTCTAAAATGTGTTACAAGTCTCTCTTTTTTAATTGGTGAATTTCAAGACCCTAACACATACTCTTATAATTATATACTTCATCAGTAATCACTATTCACTGTAAGACTGTTTATATCTTCTTCATGCTCTGTCAGGAGGTTTTAACAACACAATCTTATAAAGCAAATGAATAAACAATTTTATTGAAGAGCTTTTTATTTTTTCACTTAATTGTTGTCTTATTTAAAATCACACACGCACACACACACGCACACACACACACAAATATATATAAAACCATGTAATCGATTATTACTGAAAATTAAATATATTTTTATTGTAGGTTTTATCTTTAAATGGAAACTAAACAACTGACTGTCATTTAACTTTATTTTGTCCTTGTACTGTCCTAAATTGTGCATTATTAAATAGATTTTCCTTGTATGTGTACTGTTTCAAACTTTTAGACAATATAATTCCCTGCATCTGTGTCATGAAATGCAAAACTACCCAAAGTCAAAACAAAGACAATATATTTTTAAATACACTGAACCATATGCCCTAGATAGGTTGTTGTATCTGTGTTTTACAGTTGTTTCTGCCCCTGTTGGGCCATTAACACCTGGGGATGGGCAGATTGGGATGCTGTTGGATGCTGCGTCCTGATAGGCCGTTGACCTGCTGCCAGCTCAGGTTAAAGAGGCCCATCTCATCTCAGTCGTTGTACAGTTGTGTCACTTTCAGTTACAACTTGTTGCTTTTGACCAGTGGACAGAACTCACTTTTCAACATCGGAAATGGCTTCTGAAAAGTAAGTAGATTTAGTCAGTATGCCTTATGCAGCAGGCCTGTTAAACTCAGTTTATCTTGCATCATTTTGTCAGTGGGGTTAGCTAAGTTTGTAGAAGTCAAGACCAGAGTCTTTATCATTAAATTTAGAAAACATCTGAAGTGGACAGATGTTTGTGAGAGGAGAGCACAGTTTGTATACTAATTGTGTTGTTATTTGATATTAACTCAAAATCCTAATGGCAGGAATAATCTTAGTTTAAGAAATAATTGAGACTATTTAAATCTTCTCTCATGACAATCGTCATATTATTAAATACACTTTTTAAATATGGTTAGTAACAGTATCATATTAATATGAAATTAAGTTTTGTTTTAAAACTCTAATCAAAATTTCTGGCACAATTTGTTATGTTTGTTTGTGTGCTCGTTCCTTTGTTCCTTTGGACCCCGGACCTCAAACTTTCACAAAGCTGTTCTTGGTCTTTTCATTCTATAACATGTTGGTTTTATTATCCATACAGATCCTTCCACAGCAGGATGTTTTTCCTCTGCCCTGTGTGCAAAAAGGCTCCTCACTCTCTTCCTGGGCATCTCAGGGAGGTGTGTATGAGGAACAGCGGAGAGGCAGAGATCCAGGCAGTCATCATAGAGGCCAAGAAGGAGTTGTCCGAATTCTGCCACAGAGGACGTTTCTGGGAGTTTGGAAAAATTCGTGACATATTGGACTCTACCAATCCTCTGGCCAGGTTTGTTATTCAGTTATGATTCTCTGATTTGCTATATCTGGCTTCAAATCAAACATCTACTCATTAATAAATATGCATTGTTGGTATTTTTTATTTGACCTTATTTTCTGTTCCTTGATTTAGGATGATTGCGGAGATGCAGTCAAGGGGGTTGGTCATTAATAACTTACCTTCACTCCTCCCGGAACCAGCTCAATCGACTACATCTTCTGTGTCTCAAAGCTCTGGAGAAGGTGCAGAAGGTCCAGTTGAGCCTCCATATGAGCCCTTATCTGACGAGAGCTCTGGAGAGTACTATCAGAGGTACAGTTTCACATCGGCATTCCCAGAAAATAAATGTACACTGTGGATATGATTTCTCTTTAATGTACACAGTCGTTTTGATCACCTGCTGTTTATTGTTTTTACTTCAGCACTGGTGGACCGATGTGGACCTCTTCCGTGAGGGTGGAGATGGTCAAAAAAGGCTTTTACAATAAGCACTCCATTGACCACCCCCTTCTAGCAGGATTTAATAAGTACCTGCTCACTGACCTAGGATATAAAAACACCAAACAAGTAGTAAGTTAATTAAATGAGTGAAGGTATACATGCAAAAAAATGTACATGCAGGTCTTGTTTTATGCAGTAGAGTTTATCATAATGTGAAATGTGTCATTTCAGGTGGAAACAGTGTCCAGATTCTTGCATTACATGGACCCGACTGAGCCAAACCTTATGTTTGTTCGGCAGGTGGAGAAAGTGCGAGAGTACTTTAACATCTTGTCAGATACAAAGCTCTCAAAATGGACAGTGTTTAACTACTCGAAGAGTCTCAAGAGGTCAGTGGAACAACCACAGGTTGCCATGTACATGTTAGCTAATCATTTCAGCTGTGCTAACAACCCAATTTTGATCTCTTTTCAAGATTCATGACCTACATTATTACCTCCACGGATGTTCGCCACAACAATCCAGCTCTGTTCCAGGACTATAAAAGTTTTATGGAAACGCTGTATGGAATACAAAGTGGCATGTCCAAAAAATTGAGCATGGAGGTCACAGGAAAAAAATCTGAGTTTGGCAAGGAAATGTTGCCAAAGGACTGCCTTGTTGTTTTGGAGGCTGCATTCAAAGATTTCCAGGCCGTGATATGCAAAATGCAGGGTCCAGGAGCCATCACAGGGGACTGTTTGACTAAAAATGAACGGCTGCTTGTCCTCTACTACCTTGAGGCTCTTGTCATGCTGAAGCTACTTCAGCGGCCTGGAGTAGTGACACACATGACTGTAAGTGTTTGTTTTTCCTTCCCATCTCTTCTTTGTTCCTATGCTTCAACACTTAACTGAGCTGAACTGAACTTAAACACTGAAGACTGGACTGACACTGTTTCAATATACTATGATCTTCTATGTGAAGCTGCTTTGACACAGTCTACATTGTAAAAGCGCTATACAAATAAAGGTGAATTGAATGTGCAAAACTGTCTGTTTGCAGGTTGAGGATTGGGAGGGGAGAAGCCGGATAGAGAATGGTGTCTGTGTTGCAGTAAAGGAGCACAAAGTACCGTTGTCACATGAACAGGAACTTGTAAGTTTATATTGTACTTTAAATCATAACAGCAATAAATATATTGTGGTAAAGTCATACTTATTTTTGTCCCTTTCTCTAACTAGTGGTTTGACTTGTACTTCAATGAGGTGCGGCCAGTAATGCTGCAAGAAAACCGCACCGGCGACGATGTGGCAGTTGATTCATTTTTTGTGTCAAGTAGTGGGAGATCGATTTATAATCCCTCCAATGACTTAAAAAGACTACATGACAAGTAAGCAACATTACACCTGTCTTTAACTCTACATGTTCATCTGTCCACTTTTTGCATTCTTACAATGCCTTGTGTTTCAGATACAGTCTCCCCAGTGTGACCTTTGGCGATGCCCAGAGAGCGTTTGAGGCAGCAGCACAAAACCTGAAGTCAGAAGTGGAGAGAAATGTGGTGGCACGGCTGTTTGGGCAGCCAGAAACAGCTGAAAGGAACTACAGGAAGAGAACATCTTCAGATGCATTTCTGGCTTTAAGTGTGCTAGATCAGCTTGCTGGAAAAACACAGTAAGAATCTAACGAGGATCCTTATTCTTAAATTTGCAACCCCCAGCCTTGTCTTTCCTTCCTTTAATATAAATTTTTTGTGATCTTATAGACAAAGGTCCAGTAGAGCTTCCAGCCAAGAGACAAGGGTGGACGAACAGACAGCCTACAAAACTCTTGAGCAGTTCTGTCCAGTGACTCTGGAGGGGCCTCCTCCAAAAAGGGCACGCAGGAATGAGCTGTGTGGCTCAGAACATGAGAGGCACTGCTATGACCGCTGGCGTAGCGAGCAGCTCAAGCTGCGTGAACAGCATGCTCTTGGTGAGTATACAGATGATTAATGACACAAACTGTGAAACTGAGTGAGAATAGCCAAATACTGATGTGTTTTGTGTTTCTAGAACATTTTGCTGGACAGCAGCCATCAGAGTCCAAAATAAACCGCTGGATGGACAAACAAGGGTGGACGTCAAATGTCCCACAGGCTTCAGTGGTTCTGAAGCAGTGGAAGCCTGTTGCCAGGTTGGACTTGGTCGTCGACAGGCTGGAAAGGACTGACTGTCAGACCCGTCCCTGACAAGGGTGATGGTGTTTTCGTCAAAAGACCCTTTCAGATTGGGAAGGTTGTCTGTGAATACCACGGCCAGCTGGTTAGCCATGAAGAGGGGATGGCAATTGCTTCAACCAGCGGCATTAGAGCTGGACATTTGATTTTTTATAAGAACAAGCAACATAAGGCCATGTGCATTGATGCACGTGAAGAAAGTTGCCAGTGCCATCCCATGAAGTTCAATTACGGACGCCTGATACGTCACTCCAGCAGAAGAGCCAATATCCGGCCCAGGCTGTATGTACTTAATGATAGAGACATCATTCTCTTCATTGCTACAAAAGACATTTTGAGTGATGAGGAGTTACTCTATAATTATGGCTCAAAGAGGAGATCTTTTGCCGAGAAAGGGCTGGACTTGGACTGGATGTGAAACAACATCTTTCCATCCCCATTCTCACCCACTTCTAATATGTCCAACTCCGTTTCCACCTGTGGCCATATTCTCTCCTCTCTCTCTGGACTCTGGACAACCATCACTGCTCTTCTCACTCTGAAGGATTCTTCCTGCAATGTCAAGCACCAACACTGCTCTCTAAATAGAGACTTGGTTGTAATAGGCTGAATGAGTGGGTCTTACAAACCATTCACCTTTACTTCCAGAGAACTGTATTTTCTCTTACTGACTTGTCTTTTTTGACTCTTTTTTTCTCATAAGTTTCCTTTATGCAGTAGTGAGAGTGTGAGTAAGCTACTCCATATTCTCTCCTCTCTCTCTGGATTCTTTGCAACACATGTGGAATTACAGCCTGGTAAGTATGCTGAAGCTGCTCGTAACCCTCCCTCCCACGAACCCTTAATTTCAACCACAAGAAAAGCCATGGACCTCACTGCCAAGAATTAACCAGGCATGTTAATTCTTCAAGCAAGCAATAGTATATTCATCCTAGGATTCACCGCCATTTTTAATTTAAGACATTACCTATGTTGTCTCTATGTTGTTTGATTAATGTTCAGATTTTGTTCATTTGTTTGCACTTGTATGTACTGGAAGTTGTTTATTTTCTTTAGTGTAGTTATTATTTGATATTACTATTATATATAGTCTTCCACTGTACTGTTATTTCACATTCATATTATGCTTTTTAAACTAAATAAAGGTGCAAACACAGACACAGTGTTTAGGATATATTTAACAATCATTCAAACTATTTATTTCATTTAAAAACAAGTAATCCTTTAAAAAAAAAAAACACTTTATTATTTAATACATAAAAAGCTTTTTCAGATAAGTGCAACACTTTTCCCCTTCACCTGAAAAGTGTGTGATAGTTTAAATAAATAAGGAAAAAAAAGGAAAATGACCGGGAAAAACAATTCAATGATCAAATTCCAAATTTTCCATGTGATCAGCCGAGGAGAAGAAAGAAGGAATCCACAAATATCCTGGAAAAAACACTGAAATAACAGCCTCTGTATGAGAGCTGCTCTTTGAAGAGAATACGGCAGCTAGCCTAATTCAAAAGAGATAATATACAGTCAAATACAATAAAAATTTATTTTAGCAAAAGAGAAAAAAAAAGTCAATATATTTTGGACAAAATTCTGTGTAAAATGTAAGACATTATTTATAAAGACAGACAGACCTACAGAATTATTATTGAAGTTTATGAACATGAATGGCAGCTGTTGTTTTTGATCTAACAGCAGCAAAACTAGTGCTGAGTTTGCGTCAGGATGATGATGATACATTTTTTTTTTTCCTTTTTTCAAAACAGTTCAGAACAAAACAGCAATAAAAACAAGCAAACACACAAACAGACATTTTTAAAGGAACATGGAAACAAAAAGACTTATTTACATTCATATTTATCGTTAATATGTTGCTATATAAAATTTTGTTAAGGGTTTCGTGTCAAAGATCAACAAGCTCCAAACATGTATAAAATAAAAGCACCACAATGAAATTAAAACAATACTTTTCTTCTCAATCATTTACCCCAGTATGCAGAATTTTATAGTCTTGTTGTCTCAAGGTAAATGTCAGTACTTCCATGTCATACACCTCTTTAACAATATTATACCATTCGCCTACAGATGGAGGATCTTCCTTGAGCCATTTCTTTGTAATGTCCTTTTTGCTAGTTGTTAGCTGTGTGTTAAGAAGATACACATCATTTTTTGGTATTTCTGCAGAGTAAATTCCCAGGTACATAGTTTTAAAATTACATTCAGATTCAATCCCATTATTGCATTTATCTCTTTATTTAAATCTTGCCAATAGATGTGTATAATATTACAGTGCCAAAATATGTGGAAATAATCTGCCAATACATTTCCACATTTTCTCCAGCATTCACCATTTTTTGATCTCTAGTTTGAAAGTATTTTATTTCAGGTGTTATAAAGAACCTGATTACATTTTTCCAAATAAATTCCAAATAAAAGAGAGAGAAGAAGGGGGAAGAAAGCGAGGAGAGGAAAAAAGAGAAGAAAAAGAGGAAAAAAAGAAGAAAAAGAGAAAAAAGAAGAAAACGAGAAAGAAGAGAAGAAAAAGGAGCGAAAGAGGAAAATATTTTTAATTTAGTTTTTAATAATTTATTTACAGGTAAAAAAGTCACTCTGTACTATTAATATTTGATTAATACTACATATTTTATTAGCTTTTTTCTTTTAAATATATTTGCTTTTAAGTACATTTCTGCTAAGTATTTTGCTAAGTATAGAGAAACTACAAACTAGTTTCTTTATTGAAACATTATTTTCTGGACTATTTCATTTTGTGCCTATTTAATTTTTTGAAATATACTATAGCAAAACACAACCAACTAAAGAAACAAACAAGCAGAGAAACAGTTAAAATGACCAAACATTTATTTAAAATTAGTCATAGCCAATTATTTACATTTACAATATAATAGCTCAACAGCAGTGCAAACAAATGTTTATTGGAATAAATAAAAATAATACAAAATGTGCAAATAAATTAAACAAAAATAAATAACACAAAATGAAATAAGCAAAGATAACTTCAATTGTAAAATAAATGATAAAAACAAATAAATTAGAAATTTACATTTTTTTTAAATTATAATTTAAAGTAAAAAAAAAAAAACTACAAGTAAAACAAAAGACCCCTGAAAATATTTAAATGTCAATATTAAAAATAAACACTTCAGGAAGTGCCCAGGTCTTCTGGAACATTTTTATTAATTTTCTCCTTTTTTAATTCTTTCCAACCACTGCTCCTCCTTCGGCAATGCCTCTACAGAGGGGCAGTATATAATGCCCTTGTACTGGCTGTGTGCAGTCTCCACTGTTCTAAACTGCCCACATTTCTTACATGTATTATGCTGTACTTTGTGGGTCAGTTTACGAATGGGAGCGACAGCAGTACTAGGTGTGGATGGAATGGCAGAAGGGAGGTCAAACCTAAAAGCCTGTGGAGCAGAAGCCAGCATAGACCCCTGTGAGGCCACTGGCATCAGCATGATCAGTTGAGTCCCTGGTGGTGGAGCAGGAATAAGTTGCCGTTGGGCTTGCTGTCTCTGAGCAGGTGGCAAAGCTGGTGGGTCTGACAAAATGGTCCTTTTTCTTTTTAGTTTAGCCTGGCCCACAGTGCTACTGGGCAAGTGGTACTGGTGAGCCGGGCCTGGCTGAGGTGGTGGAGATGGGGGGTGCACATTGGCAGGCAATAAGGGGTCAGCCGCCACAGACAAGCAGCTTGGAAGTTGCAGCCCCTGCATCACAACTGCAGTGTCCTGCTGTTTAACTTTTTTATTATGCCACTGTACCAGGGTGGTGTGACTCACATCCACCAGTTGAAGGTTAGTCTGCTTCATCACTATAACATTGGCCAGAATGCTGTGCCTGATTTTCCTGTAGTCTGCCAGGATGAGATCCCATCTGGACACTGTGCCGGTCCCCTTCTATTTGGGTGTTCTTTGTATGGCACAGAGCCTGACAAAAATAGTCTCAACCAAGCGACAGCAATCTGGCCACTGTGCAAGTGGAGCAGAGGTGGTCAGGGCATGCCTCTTCAAACTCTCCACTCCTGGGGTAAACTCCTGCCTCTTCTTCGGGGACCTAAAACATAGGCACAAAACATAGATTGTTGAGGCGTTAGATGCGTAAACATAGATAGGTTACAAGATATTTACATACACCAGACTCAGATGTTAAAGTTCTTTGCTGCAACATGGAGGCAGCAACCAGGGTGGCAGAGGCATCAGGCTGGGTGGAGGGTTCAGTAGGTTGGGTGGAGTGGGCAACAGGTTGGGAGGAGGCATCAGAAAAGATTATGATTGCAGCAGGTTGGGAGGAGGAAGCATGCTGGATGGAGGAGGCAGGGGGTTGGGTGGAGCGTGCAGCAGCATCCAGGGCAGTGGAGACAGCAGACTGGGTGGACGCAGAAGCAGGATAGGCAGTGGAGGCAAAAGCCAGGGCAGTGGAGACAGCAGACTGGGTGAAGACAGTAGCAGGATAGGCAGTGGACGCAGCAGCCAGGCCGGTGGAAACAGCAGAGGAGGTGGCAGTCAGAGTGGTGGAGGCTGGAGGGTGGATGGAGGAGGTAGTTGCCGGGGCGGTGGAGGCTGGAGGATGGATAGAGGAGTTAGTTGCCAGGGCGGTGGAGGCAGCAGGGTGGATGGAAGAGACAGCAGCTTGGGTCGTGGCAATGGGCTGAGAGGAGGGCAGGAAGTGAGAGGAGATGGAGAAGTTTGGGTCATCGGAGAGACTTGGCACAGTTATATCATATACTTCGTCCTCCCCGAAGCCCTCATCTTCTTCCCTACCTTCATCCACATCCTCCAACATTTCCTCTGTCTCCTCCGAGTCTGGGTTCAATGCCATGGGCTGTCCAGTCTGACTCAGGAGGAAGTCAGCACCAAGCAGCTCTCCTACAAATGGAGAACAAAAAGACACAGACATATACGACTTATCATATTTAAAGCATTCCATAATAATACTACAATGACTTTCAATAATATCTAGACTTCTGTATTTTCCACTCAACGCATGGTTGGCTTTGGTGATGCAAATAATAAAAAAATAAATAACAATGAACACCCCCAAACCAAAAGTATTATGCACTGTTGGTGTTGACAGAGTGGGCCATATCCCCGCAGTATGTGAGAAGGGATGCTGGCTTGCTGGTCACAGCCGCAGTCCCTCGATCCTGGTTCCACCTGTTCAGGCCTTCCAGAAGGTCTAGTTGAAAATTCAGTGCATTGGCACTGGTTCCTAGCAGAAAAAAGCTAATTAATAAAAAGGCACACTTTTATACATTTTAAAAATTATTTAAAAGTTCACACATGTGAGATACCAACCTGGAATGAACCTGTTCAGGTGGCAGTGAAAGGACTCCAGGGATGTGGACCCTCTAGCACACCGATATTTTGTCAGGATGACCCCAGACTTTGTGGTGGAGCCTACCTCTGTATAGAGTGGCACTCCAGGCACATCCTGGATGCATCTGACATGACGTTTTTGAACACGCCAGATGTGCTCCATGCGCACCTCATCCATTAAGGGCACACCCATAAGGTCCCTCCCATTTGCTCCCCCGAGTTCCTGCAGCAGCCTCTCAATCAGGCATATGGTGTCTTCCTCGCCACGTGTCCTCCTGCGGCAGTAACGGCTAAGATCCTTTTTGGTGATGCTTCTGTCCACCATGTCATCACTTATAGATTGCACACCCTCCTGCATCAGCTGTTTTTTTTAGCCTGCCACAACAGGCTGAGATCTCCTGCATCCTACTCAAAGATACAAGCGGACAGGCATCCCATAAAGGTGGGGTATAGCGGATAGGCATCAGTGGTGCAGCCCACAGCCAGCCACCTCATAAAATGCCAGATTTCCAGCCTTATGTGAAGATCTGGCCATTCTCCAAACCTATTCTGCAACTTACTGGTCGCTCCCTCATTTATGCAGCAGCCACAGTCCACATAGGGCAGCAATGGGGGTGGAACAGCTGCCTGGCGGTACCGCTCCATGACACCAGCCACCATTCTGTTCAGCCCTGGCCCCTCTTGCACTGTCAGGACACTGGTCAGAATCTGGCCAATCTCATTGCTAATGGAGGTCACCCAGAGTGCTGTCCCACGTCCATGACCAGCCAGCTTCTTTGTGATCTGGAATTTATAAATGTAGCAAAGCATTTATGTTCGAATTTTATCACAGCCAACAATAATAATATGGCAATAATATAGAACTTTGAGAGTCAGTGATGCATTACCTGTTTGGTAGAATCCATCTTTAATATAGTACCAAAGATGGATGTGATGCTGGCCTTAATGTGGTCTAGCCTGGAGAGGATGTCCCTGCCATACACTGAGAGTAGCCAACAACTGGTGGGGATGTCGATGGGCTCTGGAGGCTCCTGGCAGGCCACGGGAAAAAGGCTGGGTCGATCAACAAAGTCAGCACTCTCTCCATGGTAGTGTGCCAACCTCTTCAGCCATTTCTCCCCATGGTTTTCTCTCAGCTGCTTCACCAGTCGAGCCAGACTGTTGCCCTATGTCCTGTCCCGGAGCAACCTAATGACAAGGATGTCACAGGCATACCTGAAATGCTCATTGTTGCTGTAATTAATTGCAGGTAATTATTGGAGGGTCAGTGGTTTGGGTCTATATAACTACCACATTTTCTACTCTGCTATACTTACTTGCGGGTCAGAATCAGTCCCAACATTTTCTGGTGTGGCAGGTCAAGCTGGTCGTGGACAATCTGACTTGTTGACAGATAGTTCAGAGAACACACAGTGCACCTGAGTGTCTCAGTCAACATCAGGTAGTATCTGTCAATGTCCAGGACCTTTCGAGCCCTCTTGTGGACACCATAACCTGTCAGATTCTTGCCACAAGTTGGGCAGGAGAACCTCACCTTCCACAGGTGGTAGGGCATCCACACCATTAACCGGTGGGTAAAGAAACTGTCAGGTGTTGGTGTCTGGTGGTAAATAAGAGCTGGACCACATACCACAGCTCATACCACAGCTGTAAATCTGGCCGCAGCTTGCCAGAGTGAAATATGGTGTGGGCAATCCATCTCTGGTCCTGCACAGGGATGGTTTTGCTCAGTTCACCTGGCAACCGGAACGAAACAGTTGTTTGATCCTGCTTGGAAGACAATTTGTGTAGGACTTGGAGGACTTCACAGGACACAGAGAATGGGTGGAGGACTTCACAAGGGATGGAGAAGGGGTGGAGGACTTCACAAGGGATGGAGAAGGGGTGGAGGACATCACGGGGGATGGAGAAAGGGTGGAGGATTTCACAGGGGATGGACAAGGGGTGGAGGATTCCACAGGGGATGGAGAAGCGGTGGAGGATTTCAGAGGAGATGAAGAACGGCTTCTCACAGTGAATGGAGGAGAGGGGCTTGGGGTCCTTCGTTCTACCAGGTTGGGCCTCAGTGTAGACAACTGGGACCCACCAAAGCGCGACTTGGTGAACTACAAACAGAAACAAATGACACAATATAATATTTTCTAATTAAATGAAATTGCAACCTGCAGGACTATGCTAGAAACATTCTGAAGCTAGTGGTATGTACATCCTGTCAAAAACATACTAATAGGTTTTAAGCAAGCATTAATTACACAGAAAATATTCACCATTGACAAACTTAGAGGGGGCCTTAAGAAAGACCATGGCACTGAAGCCTCAGACTGTGCAACAGTGGTGCCAGGAGCAGTGTTTGAAGCCTCAGACTGTGGGCCAATGACGCCATGAGCTGTGTCTGAAGCCTCAGACTGTGGGCCAGTGGCGCCAGAAGCTGTGTCTGAAGCCTCAGACTGTGGTGGTGCAGTGGGAGACTGGGTGGAAGTGGCAGGCTGCAAAAAAAAAAAAGATGTAGTGAAAAAGCATAACAGCACTAATAAAAATATATATTTGTTGCATTATCATTAATGCCTTTTTAAATATATCACCTTAGTGGTGTGAAATACACAATTGCAGGCCCTGGACCCCCCAAAGATGGTGGTCTGTCCGCGGGCATGCATGAGACATTTCTCAATCTGAAAAGATAGATTTGAAAGATTCTTTCCAACCTCTGTGTTTTGCTTTGAATACTTTAATTAATCTTATCATTATTTAGAAACATTCTTCATGTAATATAATCACATATTTATTGCTTTTGACATTGTGTACTTATTTTTCTATTCTATGGTTATTTATTTTCATGATTAGGAGATAACAGTTTTTAATGTCAAAGCACTGATATTGTTTGCACCATTGCCAACCAATCTGCATACTACATATAATGTCATGAAGTATAAGTAATTTTGCCTTACCTTCTGATAAATGTCATACCACTTCCTCTGTCTTGGAGCTGGTCGATTGCCTGTTCCAGAAGGCCAAACACCAGAGCTGGCAAAGACTCTCAACCTGGCCATCCACTCCCCATCACCCATGGCCTTGTGGCTTTTTGGCTTAGTGCTCATCTGAACATAAAATGTAAATAAAACTTAACAAGTGCATTAATTACAATACTGTAGCCTGTTGCCTGAAACAAGCGAAAGAAAGATCACTTTTCCCAGGTAATTTCTCTGCTATGGTAAAGGGATAGTACTAAAAACATATTAATTAATAGAAACATGAAATATATAATTAATTGATAATGTTATCAGATGGGTAATTATAACACGATAACACAATAGTAAACATTATAATAAACATTTAGGTTCAAAAGAAAGACATTTTTATTATTCACTGTAGAATGACTGTAAAACATTAGTTATAAATAACTATAATTCATATAGCTAATTATCATTTAGTAGCAATATCATTTATGGGTACACCATTGTAGTAACAGTTATAAATCATACAAACATAATAAACATTTAGCAACAAAAGCCAGGCAATTACAGCTTTTAATTTATTCTTACAATTCATTTAGCTAATGAATATTTAGCAGAAAAAGCCTATATTTTTGTGTAAACTTTATTTTGTTTTTGGCTAAGAAATACGGAGGGAGGGAGCTGTTGACGCGTCGAGAAACGTTTTGATAAACACATCCAAACAACTGTATATACAGTATATATGCATGTATATATAGATACAGTTATTAATTTAAACACACGATCGAACAAAATCAATGATTTCTGCAACTGTATCAAAAGTCTGCAATGTTAAACAGGGTGCGAGGTCGTGACCTTTGACACCATGCACGTGAATTTAGGGTAACTTTTGTTAAAGTTCTTGTCATAAAATTATAAATCAGCGTCAGGAGGCCAAGACTGACATAACAAAAGACTACAATCGACAAAACAACTTCTATCAGTAGATACAGACGTTGACAAAAATAACTTACCTTGATCGGTTATATGATGATGTGCTCTCGTCAGAAGACAGCGGAGTTGTCATTCATTTGCACGCGACGCGATTGGCTCTCATCCATTCTCACAATGGAGAGCGAGAGCGGCGATTGGCTACCATCCATTCTCACAATGGAGAGCGAGTGCAACGATTGGACGAGGAGAGAGACCGAGACAGACGATCCTGATCCAGGTAGCGCAACAGAGACTCAGACTAATCAATCTAACTGTGGTAGAAACGCTGAACTTTGTCATGATAGGTATCCAGGTGAATCCAAATAAAAGCTGCCGAAAAGAGAGAGAGAGAAAGGTAACAGAAACATCCAACATGGGGCTCAAACCCACAACCCTGAGATTAAGAGTCTCGTGCTCTACCGACTGAGCTAGCCAGGCTTCTAATACTCTCATTCTAGTGACTGTTTTGATCAATACCTTCCCTACCTGTGTAGAGTTTGATGCTGTTTTTAAGTCAACTGGAATCAGTAACTTGGCCGATACAGGCACTGGACAACAAACTTCTGCTGAATCCTAATGTCCTCTTGTAACGCTAGACAGCACGTGGCCCAGGATCATTGCCCAGTGCACGTGTTAGCAGTTGCAAGGCAGAGAAAAGATTAGTTCGTCCCGGGGTGGGCTCGAACCACCAACATTTCAGTTAACAGCCAAACGCACTAACCGATTGCGCCACAGAGACTCAGACTAACTAATCCAACTGTGGTAGAAACGCTGAACTTTGTCTCTATAGGTATGCTCAATGAATCCAAATGAAAGCTGCCGAAAAAGAGAGAAAGGTAACAGAAACACCCAACTTGGGGCTCAAAACCACGAGCCTGAGATTAAGAGTTTCATGCGCTACAAACTGAGCTAGCCAGGCTTGTGAGATGCTCATTCAAGAGAAAGTCACTGTTTTGATCAATACCTTCCCTACCTGTGTAAAGTTTGATGCTGATTTTAAGTCAACTGGAATAAAAAAAAATTTGGCCAATACAGGCACTGGACAACAAACTTCTGCTAAATCCTGATGTCATCTTGTAACGCCAGACAGCACGTGGCCCAGGATCATTGCCCGGTGCACGTGTTAGCAGTTGCAAGGCAGCAAAAGCCTTCGTTCATCCCTGGATGGGCTCAAAGCAACAACCTTTCGGTTAACAGCCGAACGCGCTAACCGATTGTGCCACAGAGACTCAGACTAAATATACCAACTGTGGTAGAAACGCTGAACTTTGTCTCACTTGGTCTGCTGGATGTAGCCAAATGAAAGCTGCTGAAAAGAGAGAGAGAAAGGTAACAGAAACACCCAACGTGAGGCTTGAACTAACGTCACTGAGATTAAGTGTCTCATGCTCTCCCGACTGAGCTAGTCGGGCTAGTGAGACACTCATTCTAGTCACTGTTTTGATCAATACCTTCCCTACCTGTGTAAAGTTTGATGCTGATTTTAAGTCAACTGGAATAAGTAATTTGGCAAATAGAGGCACTGGACAACAAACTTCTGCTAAATCCTGATGTCATCTTGTAACGCCAGACAGGGCTTGTGAGATGCTTATTCAAGAGAAAGTCACTGTTTTGATCAATACCTTCCCTACCTGTGTAAAGTTTAATGTTTTTTTTAAGTCAACTGGAATAAAAAAATTGGCCAATACAGGCACTGGACAGCAAACTTCTGATAAATCCTGATGTCATCTTGTAACGCCAGACAGCACGTGGCCCAGGATCTATGCCTAGTGCACGTGTTAGCAGTTGCAAGGCAGAGAAAAGCTTAATTCGTCCCTGGGTGGGCTCGAACCACTAACCTTTCGGTTAACAGCCAAACTGAATTGCGCCACAGAGAGTTCGAGAGCAACCCAGCTGTAGTAGAAATGCTGAACTTTGTCTCAATAGGTATGCTTGAAGAATCCAATTAAAAGCTGCTGAAAAGAGAGAGAAACGCCCAACGTGGGTCTCGAACCCACGACCCTGAGATTAAGAGTCTCATGCTCTACCGACTGAGCTAGCCGGGCTTCCGATACATTTATTCTAGTCACTGTTTTGATCAATACCTTCCCTACCTGTGTAAAGTTTGATGCTGATTTTAAGCCAACTGGAATAAGTAACTTGGCCGATCCAGGCACTGGACAACAAACTTCTGCTAAATCCTGATGTCATCTTGTAACGCCAGACAGCACGTGGCCCAGGATCATTGCCCGGTGCACGTGTTAGCAGTTCCAAGGCAGCAAAAGCCTTCGTTCATCCCTGGATGGGCTCAAAGCAACAACCTTTTGGTTAACAGCCGAACGCGCTAACCGATTGTGCCACAGAGACTCAGACTAAATATACCAACTGTGGTAGAAACGCTGAACTTTGTCTCACTTGGTCTGCTGGATGAACCCAAATGAAAGCTGCCGAAAAGAGAGAGAGAAAGGTAACAGAAACACCCAACGTGAGGCTTGAACTAACGTCACTGAGATTAAGTGTCTCATGCTCTCCCGACTGAGCTAGCCTGGCTTGTGAGAAACTCATTCTAGTCACTGTTTTTATCAATACCTTCCCTACTTGTGTAAAGTTTGATGCTGATTTTAAGTCAACTGGAATAAGTAATTTGGCCAATAGAGGAACTGGACAACAAACTTCTGCTAAATCCTGATGTCATCTTGTAATGCCAGACAGCACGTGGCCCAGGATCTATGCCTAGTGCACGTGTTAGCAGTTGCAAGGCAGAGAAAAGCTTAATTCGTCCCTGGGTGGGCTCGAACCACCAACCTTTCGGTTAACAGCCGAACGCGCTAACCAATTGCGCCACAGAGACTTCGAGAGCAACTCAGCTGTAGTAGAAATGCTGAACTGTGTCTCAATAGGTATGCTCGAAGAATCCAATTGAAAGCTGCCGAAAAGAGAGTGAGAAACACCCAACGTGGGGCTCGAACCCACGACCCTGAGATTAAGAGTCTCATGCTCTACCGACTGAGCTAGCCGGGTTTCTGATAAATTTATTCTAGTCACTGTTTTGATCAATACCTTCCCTACCTGTGTAAAGTTTGATGCTGATTTTAAGTCAACTGGAATAAGTAACTTGGCCGATCCAGGCACTGGACAACAAACTTCTGCTAAATCCTGATGTCATCTTGTAACGCCAGACAGCACGTGGCCCAGGATCATTGCCCGGTGCACGTGTTAGCAGTTGCAAGGCAGCAAAAGCCTTCGTTCGTCCCTGGTTGGGCTCAAAGCAACAATCTTTCGGTTAACAGCCGAACGCGCTAACCGATTGTGCCACAGAGACTCAGACTAACCACACCAACTGTGGTAGAAACGCTGAACTTTGTCTCACTTGGTCTGCAGGATGAACGCAAATGAAAGCTGCCGAAAAGAGAGAGAGAAAGGTAAGAGAAACACCCAACGTGAGGCACGAACCCACGTCACTGAGATTAAGTGTCTCATGCTCTCCGACTGAGCTAGCCGGGCTTGTGAGACACTCATTCTAGTCACTGTTTTGATCAATACCTTCCCTACCTGTGTAAAGTTTAATGCTGATTTTAAGTCAACTGGAACAAGTAACTTGGCCAATAGAGGCACTGGACAACAAACTTCTGCTAAATCCTGATGTCATCTTGTAATGCCAGACAGCACGTGGGCCAGGATCTATGCCCAGTGCACGTGTTAGCAGTTGCAAGGCAGAGAAAAGCTTAATTCGTCCCTGGGTGGGTTCGAACCACCAACCTTTCAGTTAACAGCCAAACGCGCAAACCAATTGCGCCACAGAGACTTCGAGAGCAACCCAACTGTAGTAGAAATGCTGAACTTTGTCTCAATAGGTATGCTCGAACAATCCAATTGAAAACTGCCGAAAAGAGAGAAACGCCCAACGTGGGGCTCGAACCCACGATCCTGAGATTAAGAGTCTCATGCTCTACCGACTGAGCTAGCCGGGCTTCCGATACATTCATACTAGTCACTGTTTTGATCAATACCTTCCCTACCTGTGTAAAGTTTGATGCTGATTTTAAGTCAACTGGAATAAGTAACTTGGCCGATCCAGGCACTGGACAACAAACTTCTGCTAAATCCTGATGTCATCTTGTAATGCCAGACAGGGCTTGTGAGATGCTTATTCAAGAGAAAGTCACTGTTTTGATCAATAACTTCCCTACCTGTGTAAAGTTTGATGCTGATTTTAGCAACTAGTGTGTATATTAACGCTGATAAAGGACATCCTTGTCTTATAGATCTGGAAATCTCAATGTAGTCTGTTAAAAATCCATTTATTTTAAAACAACTAAAAATATCTGTATAAAAACATTTTATCCACTTAATGAAATTCTCACCAAAGCCAAATTTCTGGATAAAGTCAAATAAATAGCTGTGCTCAACTCTATCAAAAGCTTTCTCTAGATCTATGCTGAATAAAAATCCTTTTTTATCTATATGTATCAGATTAAATCTCTTATACTTGTTATTGTGTCTGCTATATCTCTGCCTATTACACCATAAGCTTGATTAGTTGTGATAAGAGTGGGAACTACCTTTTTAAGTCTGTTTGCTAAAATCTTTGCTAATATTTTGTAATCTGTATTAAGCATACTTAAAGGTCTATAATTTTGCAAATCATCTTTATCACCTTTATTTTTATAAATTATTTTAATCATTCCTTTCTTCATACTCTCACTCAACTCTCCTTTTTTAAAAATAGCAATAAAAAGATCTTTTAAGATTGGAATTAAAACATCTTTAAAAGTCTTATAAAACTCGGATGACAAACCATCTAAACCAGGGCTTTTCCCATTGCTTAATTGTGTTATAGCTTCATTTATCTCCTCTTCAGTTATATCACTATCACACCGTTCTTTATCCTCTTCACTTACTTTAACCTTTATTTGATTCAGTAAAAAATCCTTATCTTCTTCATGAACTCCTTCTCCCTTAAACAAAATTCCATAGAAATCTTTAACTGTTCTTAAAATACTTTCTTTATCTTTGACATTTTCCCCTTTTATTGAGACATTCTTTATCAAATCGGCTTTTTGTCGTGTTTTTTCTAAATCATAAAAGAACTTTGTACTTCTTTCTCCTTCCACTGTATTTTTCATCTTACTTCTTATTCTCGCTCCCATACATTTTTCCTCTTCTACTTTTTTCAGTTTCTCTTCTAATATCACTATTCTCCTAATATCCATATTTCCTTCTGTTATCTTTTCCATTTCATTCTCCCATTCTTTGTTTAATTGTCTTTCTTTAGCTCGTTTAGCTTTCTGCATTTTCTTTGAACATTCTATTGAAAATCTTTTGGCCTCTAATTTGACATTGTCCCACCACACACTTATTTCTTCATCAGATAACTCATCATTTACACTATTAATAATAATATTTTCCATTTCAATTTTATAACAATCATTCTTTAAGAGCTCTGTATTAAACACCCATACACCTGGTCCTCTTTCAACTCCACTGAAATCCATCATTACATACAAAAAATCATGGTCACTACAGCTAAAAATCTTGAAAAAAATCTTTAAAATAAAAGATTCTAATCTTCTTGTACATAAAACATAGTCTAATCTACTTTCTTTTAAAACTGTATTCACCCACTGCCTTCTTGAGTATTCTCTTTTGGCTCTATTTCTCTCTCTCCAAACATCTACATATTTATGTTTATCAATCATGTATTTCAGTTCTTTTCTTCCAACATCTGCTCTATAAACCATATAATCATCTACATCTATCCTTTCTAAAACAGTATTAAAATCTCCTAAGACAATAACATTATTCCATCCACTCATTAAAACACTTAGGTCCTTAAAAAAAGTAACTCTTTCCAAGTCTTGATTTGGAGCATGGATGTTACATATTGTTATTTCTTCACCCTTATTTATTATTTTAATAGTTAAGATCTTTCCATAGTTATCTTTAAATAAAACATCAAATGAGCATCCTATTCCTCTTCTAATTAATATTGCCATGCCTTTTTTCTTATTTGGGTCATTATTATACAATATTTCCCCATCCCAACATTTTTTAAGTTCATTAATAATCGTTTCATTCCATCCAGTCTCTTTTATACATATTATATCACATTTTTCTCTTAAAGCAATTACATTTTCAAACTTTACTTTAGATGACAGCCCTCTTACATTAATTGAAACCAAACATAAGTTGTTCATTAGAAATATAAAATCAAACAAGCCATCCAAACAAAAGAAAATCCAAATTAAACAAACCATCAATCATCTGTAGTCTTCTTCATCTAAAATCTTAGATCAGTTCTGTCAGTTTTTAGTTTTGCTTTTGCTTCTTTTCGTAATTTCTGTTTCTTAAGCACTTGCTGAATATTTATTTGTACAGTTTTTCTGCGTCTTCTGTTTATGCTGTCTATTGTTCTGTCTTTAGTCCCAAAATTTATTTCATCATTATCATCATCGCTTACCTCTTCATCAATTCTGCTTTCTGTATTTTCACCCGCTGCTCCTTGTTCTTTTTCCATGTCCTGTCCATCATCTTTCAATAGATGTTGTTCCTCAGTCTCTACTGTATCTCCTTTATCCTCTTCACTCATAGCCTGCTCCTCTTCTTGTTCATTCAAATCATCCGGTGTTAATTCCTGTGCTTCATCCTCACTTTCTTCATAGCTTGATTTCTCCGTTGGTTTATGCAGTTCCATAACTCCAGTCTCTTCCTCATCTGATTCACATCTGCACCACAATGTTGTCTTTTTGCAGCCTTGGCACCGTGGGGCTTTACAGTCCCGCGCAAAATGCCCCTGCTCCAGACATTCTCTACACACAAATTGTGGGCAGTCTTTTTTTTCATGTTCAGTGCTTCCACATAATCTGCATGTTTTTATCTGCTGATCATGTATCACTCTAAAATATTTTGGTCCTTCCTCTGTATCAAAGTTGACGTTGTAAGGAAGAGTTGTGACTTCTTTCGGAAATTTCACCCTAATGAACCTTGTTCTATCAGCCACAGTTGTTCCTGGATGATACCTTCTTCTTAGTGGGAGAATTGGAGAAACTCCCCAGTCCACAAGCTTTTGGATGATTTCACTATCTTGAATATAGTTGGATAAATTTAAAAAAGAAACCATTCTCTCAGTTGCGCAGAGTTTTGATATTTCACAGAATTGTTGGTTAATCATGAGTCCATCCATTAAATGATCAATTTAATTCAATTCACCTTTATTTGTATAGCGCTTATACAATGTAGATTGTGTCAAAGCAGCTTCACATAAAAGGTCACAGTAAATAGGAACAGTGTAGTTCAAGGAACAGTGTAGTTCACAGTCTGTTTCATTTTCCATTGTGAGTTCATAGTCAAAATTAGATTTTTTCCTCAGTCCAAACAATTTTCCAACTCCAGTCTTTCCTTCCATAGCCTTTATAATCATAACTACTGTGATATTGTCAGGATCTTTCACAGTCATTGTCAAAGTTGTTTCTTTTTTATATTGTCTCTGAAATCTTGCTTGACTTTTCAGTTTGTTTATCATCTCATTTCTTTGACTTGTTTGTTGGGTGTTTTCCAAACGATCAGCAATTGCTTTACCTTTTGTTTGTTGTATTTCTCCACTTCCTCCTCTACTTGTGTCTGATCTATTTTTCCTCCGTCTTGCCACAACAGTTGCCCATGTGTCATTATTGTCGATGTCCTTGTTTGAATCTCCTGAATTGCTATCTTCAGGAGTAGCTTTGTCCGTGCTGCCGTAGTCCATATTCAGTTCTTGTTCCTTTACCGAAGTGTCCATCCTTTCAAAAGGTTTTAACCCCAAACAGATAACACTGTCTGGGGTTTAACTAAAACTAAACAAAATTTATATAACTTATTTCAAGCAAAATCAAGTAAAAAACAATAAAGAAAATCAAAATGGGAGAGCCTTTTTCTCCCTACTGCCACCTCACACTTCCTTGAAAGCAGTGACTTAGTCAAACTCAAGGGGGCGTGCTCAGGGTGGTATGGCCGTAAGCGAGAGTAGCCGTCAAGAGTTGGCTATTTAAAAACAGGCGCAGCACCAGGAGCCGAGTGCCGCTCAGCTTGCCTTGACACAGCACCGACAGAAACAATGCCCTTGGCCCCTCAATAGTTTACCTCTTTTTTTTTTAATTGATTAATTAATAAATTTTTTTTTGCCAAATGAAGGAATTCAAAAAGCTTACAGCACCTGGTATTCCCAGGTGGTCTCCCATCCAAGTACTAACCAGGCCCAACCCTGCTTTGCTTCCGAGATCAGAGGAGATCATGCATTGCCAGGGTGGTATGGCCGTAAACGATAGCAGCCGTCAAGAGTTGGCTATTTAAAAATAGGCGCAGCACCAGGAGCCGAGTGCCGCTCAGCTTGCCTTGACACAGCACCGACAGAAACAATGCCCTTGGCCCCTCAATAGTTTACCTCTTTTTTTTTTTTTAATTAATTAATTAAATTTTTTTTTTTTTTTGCCAAATTAAGGAATTCAAAAAGCTTACAGCACCTGGTATTCCCAGGCGGTCTCCCATCCAAGTACTAACCAGGCCCAACCCTGCTTCGCTTCCGAGTTCAGATGAGATCAGGCATTGCTTTTTTTTTTCTTTTTTTTATTAAAAATAATTTTCAAATACAATAAAACAATACATTGAGTGACTTATCAAACATCAAAAATAAAATAAAAAAATTATTATATAAAATACATTCATTTGTATGTGTCCCACATCCAGGTAACACCATTAGTCGTCAAATTGCCTAGAATAGCGTGCTTTTCTTTTGAAGGTCCTACCTAGTAATGCTCCAGTAAATGTGTGAGGAGCCCTGCATGCCGAATGACGAGTTACTCAGAAATCAATGCACATTGGCTCCGCCTTGGATGGACCTTCTGCTACTTTCCTGCAAGACCAGTTTTTTAATCCATCCTCTTCATCTCGGGCAGCAGCTCTATATCATCTTTTAGCACTCTGGACTCTGAATCCAGTGATCCGAGTTCAAATCTCATTGGGACCTGTTTTTATTTTGCCAGCACCGCACAAAAAAAGTTAAAATAGCTTCCTGTTCCCTTGAAGGCCGAAGAATGACACTAACTCTGGGTTTTCCAGCACACCGGTAAGAAAACGGCCGGTTAGCTCAGTTAGAACGTGGTGCTAATAACGCCAAGGTCGCGGCTTCGATACCCGTACTGGCCAAATTTTTACTCTCTTATGCCTCAGATGCACTTAAGGGCTCAGCTTGGTCTCACAGACATCCCTGCTGCAGGAAAGCTGTGTCATGGCAGCCGAAACAGCTCAGTTGGGAGAGCGTTAGACTGAAGATCTAAAGGTCCCTGGTTCGATCCCGGGTTTTGGCAAAGCAATGTTGTTGTTCTGTTTTGGGCACAGGGTCAGTTGAATGAAAGTCACCCAAAAAGCCTAGCCGCTTCACCCTTAAGTCCACCTGCTTCCATTTGACCAAAACGCTATCTTTCTCCCAGGTGGTCACATCGCTTCTGGTGATGATTCCTATGGGCTAATCGACAGCACTCTGCTATATATTTAGTGCTTTGATTTCCCACTGCGGACGCGCCATTGAATAAAAGAAAACTGTGACTTGATAGGGCTTCTGAAGGATTGCAATGAGTAGTACTACACAGAACCGGCAAAGCTGAAGTAAGGAAATTCGCTCTAAACCCTCCAGGTGCAACCAGCTTTGCAATAAAAGCCACTAAGAAAGGCATGAAAACAGAAGTGGATAATGCGGGCATCAATCCAGCTACCTCTCTCATGCATGCTAAGCGACCGTTCTACCATTTAAGCTAATTCCCCTTTTCACAGTCAAAATTGAACATTTTAGACGTGGTCGAAAAAGAAAAAATAATATCACATCTGTTCTGTGGTGGCTTCTTTGCCCTGCCTGCCATTTAGTCGACAAATTGCCTAGAATGGCGTGCTTTTCTTTTGAAGGCCCTACCTAGTCCTGCTCCAGTAAATGTGTGAGGAGCCCTGCATGCCGAATGATAAGTTACTCAGAAATCAATGCACATTGGCCTTGCCTTGGATGGACCTTCTGCTACTTTCCTGCAAGGCCATTTTTTTAATTCATCATCTTCATGTCGGGCAGCAGCTCTATATCATCTTAAGGTTCCATGGTGTAATGGTTAGCACTCTGGACTCTGGATCCAGTGATCCGAGTTCAAATCTCGGTGGGACATGTTTTTATTTTGCCAGCACCGCACAAAAAAAGTTAAAATAGCATCCCGTTCCCTTGAAGGCCAAAGAATGACACTAACTCTGGGTTTTCCAGCACACTGGTAAGAAAACGGCTGGTTAGCTCAGTTGGTTAGAGTGTGGTGCTAATAACGCCGAGGTCGCGGATTCGATATCCGTACTGGCCAAATTTTTACTCTCTTATGCCTCAGATGCACTTAAGGGCTCAGCTTGGTCTCACAGACATCCCTGCTGCAAGGAAAGCTGTGTCATGGCAGCCGAAATAGCTCAGTTGGGAGAGCGTTAGACTGAAGATCTAAAGGTCCCTGGTTCGATCCTGGGTTTCGGCAAAGCAATGTTGTTGTTCTGTTTTGGCACAGGGTCAGTTGAATGAAAGTCACCCAAAAAGCCTAGCCGCTTCACCCTTAAGTCCACCTGCTTCCATTTGACCAAAACGCTATCTTTCTCCCAGGTGGTCACATCGCTTCTGGTGATGATTCCTATGGCCTAATCGACAGCACTCTGCTATATATTTAGTGCTTTGATTTCCCACTGCGGACGCGCCATCGAATAAAAGAAAACTGTGACTTGATAGGGCTTCTGAAGGATTGCAATGATTAGTACTATACAGAACCGGCAAAGCTGACGTAAGGAAATTCGCTCTAAACCCTCCAGGTGCAACCAGCTTTGCAATAAAAGCCAGTGTGAAAGGCATGAAAACAGAAGTGGATAATGCGGGCATCGATCCAGCTACCTCTCTCATGCATGCTAAGCGACCGTTCTACCATTTAAGCTAATTCCCCTTTTCACAGTCAAAATTGAACATTTTAGACGTGGTCGAAAAAGAAAAAATAATATCACATCTGTTCTGTGGTGGCTTCTTTGCCCTGCCTGCCATTTAGTCAGTCAAATTGCCTAGAATGGCGTGCTTTTCTTTTGAAGGCCCTACCTAGTAATGCTCCAGTAAATGTGTGAGGAGCCCTGCATGCCGAATGACGAGTTACTCAGAAATCAATGCACATTGGCCTTGCCTTGGATGGACCTTCTGCTACTTTCCTGCAAGGCCAGTTTTTTAATTCATCATCTTCATCTCGGGCAGCAGCTCTACACCATCTTGAGGTTCCATAATGTAATGGATAGCACTCTGCATCCAGCGATCTAAATTCAAATCTAGATGGGACCTGTTTTTTTTTTGCCAGCACCGCACAAAAAAGCTAAAATAGCATTCTATTCCCTTGAAGGCCAGAGAATAACAGTTACTATGGGTTTTCTAGGACCCTCAAGTCCAGCTGCTTCACCCTCAAGTCCACCTGCTTCCATTTGACCAAAACGCTATCTTTCTCCCAGGTGGTCACATCGCTTCTGGTGATGATTCCTATGGGCTAATCGACAGCACTCTGCTATATATTTAGTGCTTTGATTTCCCACTGCGGACGCGCCATTGAATAAAAGAAAACTGTGACTTGATAGGGCTTCTGAAGGATTGCAATGATTAGTACTACACAGAACCGGCAAAGCTGACGTAAGGAAATTCGCTCTAAACCCTCCAGGTGCAACCAGCTTTGCAATAAAAGCCACTGTGAAAGGCATGAAAACAGAAGTGGAGAATGCGGGCATCGATCCAGCTACCTCTCTCATGCTAAGCGAGCGCTCTACCATTTGAGCTAATTCCCCTTTTCATAAGCCAAATTGAACATTTTAGACGTGGTCAAAAACGAAAAAATAAGATCACATCTGTTCTGTGGTGGCTTCTTTGCCCTGCCTGCCATTTAGTCGTCAAATTGCCTAGAATAGCGTGCTTTTCTTTTGAAGGCCCTACCTAGTCCTGCTCCAGTAAATGTGTGAGGAGCCCTGCATGCCGAATGACAAGTTACTCAGAAATCAATGCACATTGGCCTTGCCTTGGATGGACCTTCTGCTACTTTCCTGCAAGGCCATTTTTTTAATTCATCATCTTCATGTCGGGCAGCAGCTCTATATCATCTTAAGGTTCCATGGTGTAATGGTTAGCACTCTGGACTCTGAATCCAGTGATCCGAGTTCAAATCTCGGTGGGACCTGTTTTTATTTTGCCAGCACCGCACAAAAAAAGTTAAAATAGCATCCTGTTCCCTTGAAGGCCAAAGAATGACACTAACTCTGGGTTTTCCAGCACACTGGTAAGAAAACGGCCGGTTAGCTCAGTTGGTTAGAGCGTGGTGCTAATAACGCCAAGGTCGTGGGTTCGATACCCGTACTGGCCAAATTTTTACTCTCTTATGCCTCAGATGCACTTAAGGGCTCAGCTTGGTCTCACAGACATCCCTGCTGCAGGAAAGCTGTGTCATGGCAGCCGAAATAGCTCAGTTGGGAGAGCGTTAGACTGAAGATCTAAAGGTCCCTGGTTCGATCCCGGGTTTCGGCAAAGCAATGTTGTTGTTCTGTTTTGGGCACAGGGTCAGTTGAATGAAAGTCACCCAAAAAGCCTAGCCGCTTCACCCTTAAGTCCACCTGCTTCCATTTGACCAAAACGCTATCTTTCTCCCAGGTGGTCACATCGCTTCTGGTGATGATTCCTATGGCCTAATCGACAGCACTCTGCTATATATTTAGTGCTTTGATTTCCCACTGCGGACGCGCCATCGAATAAAAGAAAACTGTGACTTGATAGGGCTTCTGAAGGATTGCAATGATTAGTACTATACAGAACCGGCAAAGCTGACGTAAGGAAATTTGCTCTAAACCCTCCAGGTGCAACCAGCTTTGCAATAAAAGCCAGTGTGAAAGGCATGAAAACAGAAGTGGATAATGCGGGCATCGATCCAGCTACCTCTCTCATGCATGCTAAGCGACCGTTCTACCATTTAAGCTAATTCCCCTTTTCACAGTCAAAATTGAACATTTTAGACGTGGTCGAAAAAGAAAAAATAATATCACATCTGTTCTGTGGTGGCTTCTTTAGCCTGCCTGCCATTTAGTCGTCAAATTGCCTAGAATGGCGTGCTTTTCTTTTGAAGGCCCTACCTAGTAATGCTCCAGTAAATGTGTGAGGAGCCCTGCATGCCGAATGACAAGTTACTCAGAAATCAATGCACATTGGCCTTGCCTTGGATGGACCTTCCGCTACTTTCCTGCAAGGCCAGTTTTTTAATTCATCATCTTCATCTCGGGCAGCAGCTCTACACCATCTTGAGGTTCCATAATGTAATGGATAGCACTCTGCATCCAGCGATCTAAATTCAAATCTAGATGGGACCTGTTTTTTTTTTGCCAGCACAGCACAAAAAAGCTAAAATAGCATTCTATTCCCTTGAAGGCCAGAGAATAACAGTTACTATGGGTTTTCTAGGACCCTCAAGTCCAGCTGCTTCACCCTCAAGTCCACCTGCTTCCATTTGACCAAAACGCTATCTTTCTCCCAGGTGGTCACATCGCTTCTGGTGATGATTCCTATGGGCTAATCGACAGCACTCTGCTATATATTTAGTGCTTTGATTTCCCACTGCGGACGCGCCATTGAATAAAAGAAAACTGTGACTTGATAGGGCTTCTGAAGGATTGCAATGATTAGTACTACACAGAACCGGCAAAGCTGATGTAAGGAAATTTGCTCTAAACCCTCCAGGTGCAACCAGCTTTGCAATAAAAGCCACTGTGAAAGGCATGAAAACACAAGTGGAGAATGCGGGCATCGATCCCGCTACCTCTCACATGCTAAGCGAGCGCTCTACCATTTGAGCTAATTCCCCTTTTCACAAACCAAATTGATTATTTTAGACGTGGTCAAAAAAGAAAAAATAAGATCACATCTGTTCTGTGGTGGCTTCTTTGCCCTGCCTGCCATTTAGTCGTCAAATTGCCTAGAATAGCGTGCTTTTCTTTTGAAGGCCCTACCTAGTCCTGCTCCAGTAAATGTGTGAGAAGCCCTGCATGCCGAATGACGAGTTACTCAGAAATCAATGCACATTGGCCTTGCCTTGGATGGACCTTCTGCTACTTTCCTGCAAGGCCATTTTTTTAATTCATCATCTTCATGTCGGGCAGCAGCTCTATATCATCTTAAGGTTCCATGGTGTAATGGTTAGCACTCTGGACTTTGAATCCAGTGATCCGAGTTCAAATCTCAGTGGGACCTGTTTTTATTTTGCCAGCAGCGCACAAAAAAAGTTAAAATAGCATCCTGTTCCCTTGAAGGCCAAAGAATGACACTAACTCTGGGTTTTCCAGCACACTGGTAAGAAAACGGCCGTTTAGCTCAGTTGGTTAGAGCGTGGTGCTAATAACGACAAGGTCGAGGGTTTGATACCCGTACTGGCCAAATTTTTACTCTCTTATGCCTCAGATGCACTTAAGGGCTCAGCTTGATCTCACAGACATCACTGCTGCAGGAAAGCTGTGTCATGGCAGCCGAAATAGCTCAGTTGGGAGAGCGTTAGACTGAAGATCTAAAGGTCCCTGGTTCGATCCCGGGTTTCGGCAAAGCAATGTTGTTGTTCTGTTTTGGGCACAGGGTCAGTTGAATGAAAGTCACCCAAAAAGCCTAGCCGCTTCACCCTTAAGTCCACCTGCTTCCATTTGACCAAAACGCTATCTTTCTCCCAGGTGGTCACATCGCTTCTGGTGATGATTCCTATGGCCTAATCGACAGCACTCTGCTATATATTTAGTGCTTTGATTTCCCACTGCGGACGCGCCATCGAATAAAAGAAAACTGTGACTTGATAGGGCTTCTGAAGGATTGCAATGATTAGTACTATACAGAACCGGCAAAGCTGACGTAAGGAAATTCGCTCTAAACCCTCCAGGTGCAACCAGCTTTGCAATAAAAGCCAGTGTGAAAGGCATGAAAACAGAAGTGGATAATGCGGGCATCGATCCAGCTACCTCTCTCATGCATGCTAAGCGACCGTTCTACCATTTAAGCTAATTCCCCTTTTCACAGTCAAAATTGAACATTTTAGACGTGGTCGAAAAAGAAAAAATAAGATCACATCTGTTCTGTGGTGGCTTCTTTAGCCCTGCCTGCCATTTAGTCGTCAAATTGCCTAGAATGGCGTGCTTTTCTTTTGAAGGCCCTACCTAGTAATGCTCCAGTAAATGTGTGAGGAGCCCTGCATGCCGAATGACGAGTTACTCAGAAATCAATGCACATTGGCCTTGCCTTGGATGGACCTTCCGCTACTTTCCTGCAAGGCCAGTTTTTTAATTCATCATCTTCATCTCGGGCAGCAGCTCTACACCATCTTGAGGTTCCATAATGTAATGGATAGCACTCTGCATCCAGCGATCTAAATTCAAATCTAGATGGGACCTGTTTTTTTTTGCCAGCACATGCACAAAAAAGCTAAAATAGCATTCTATTCCCTTGAAGGCCAGAGAATAACAGTTACTATGGGTTTTCTAGGACCCTCAAGTCCAGCTGCTTCACCCTCAAGTCCACCTGCTTCCATTTGACCAAAACGCTATCTTTCTCCCAGGTGGTCACATCGCTTCTGGTGATGATTCCTATGGGCTAATCGACAGCACTCTGCTATATATTTAGTGCTTTGATTTCCCACTGCGGACGCGCCATTGAATAAAAGAAAACTGTGACTTGATAGGGCTTCTGAAGGATTGCAATGATTAGTACTACACAGAACCGGCAAAGCTGACGTAAGGAAATTCGCTCTAAACCCTCCAGGTGCAACCAGCTTTGCAATAAAAGCCACTGTGAAAGGCATGAAAACACAAGTGGAGAATGCGGGCATCGATCCCGCTACCTCTCACATGCTAAGCGAGCGCTCTACCATTTGAGCTAATTCCCCTTTTCACAAGCCAAATTGAACATTTTAGACGTGGTCAAAAAAGAAAAAATAAGATCACATCTGTTCTGTGGTGGCTTCTTTGCCCTGCCTGCCATTTAGTCGTCAAATTGCCTAGAATAGCGTGCTTTTCTTTTGAAGGCCCTACCTAGTCCTGCTCCAGTAAATGTGTGAGGAAGCCCTGCATGCCGAATGACGAGTTACTCAGAAATCAATGCACATTGGCCTTGCCTTGGATGGACCTTCTGCTACTTTCCTGCAAGGCCATTTTTTTAATTCATCATCTTCATGTCGGGCAGCAGCTCTATATCATCTTAAGGTTCCATGGTGTAATGGTTAGCACTCTGGACTCTGAATCCAGTGATCCGAGTTCAAATCTCAGTGGGACCTGTTTTTATTTTGCCAGCAGCGCACAAAAAAAGTTAAAATAGCATCCTGTTCCCTTGAAGGCCAAAGAATGACACTAACTCTGGGTTTTCCAGCACACTGGTAAGAAAACGGCCGGTTAGCTCAGTTGGTTAGAGCGTGGTGCTAATAACGCCAAGGTCGCGGGTTCGATACCCGTACTGGCCAAATTTTTACTCTCTTATGCCTCAGATGCACTTAAGGGCTCAGCTTGGTCTCACAGACATCCCTGCTGCAGGAAAGCTGTGTCATGGCAGCCGAAATAGCTCAGTTGGGAGAGCGTTAGACTGAAGATCTAAAGGTCCCTGGTTCGATCCCGGGTTTCGGCAAAGCAATGTTGTTGTTCTGTTTTGGGCACAGGGTCAGTTGAATGAAAGTCACCCAAAAAGCCTAGCCGCTTCACCCTTAAGTCCACCTGCTTCCATTTGACCAAAACGCTATCTTTCTCCCAGGTGGTCACATCGCTTCTGGTGATGATTCCTATGGCCTAATCGACAGCACTCTGCTATATATTTAGTGCTTTGATTTCCCACTGCGGACGCGCCATCGAATAAAAGAAAACTGTGACTTGATAGGGCTTCTGAAGGATTGCAATGATTAGTACTATACAGAACCGGCAAAGCTGACGTAAGGAAATTCGCTCTAAACCCTCCAGGTGCAACCAGCTTTGCAATAAAAGCCAGTGTGAAAGGCATGAAAACAGAAGTGGATAATGCGGTCATCGATCCAGCTACCTCTCTCATGCATGCTAAGTGACCGTTCTACCATTTAAGCTAATTCCCCTTTTCACAGTCAAAATTGAACATTTTAGACGTGGTCGAAAAAGAAAAAATAATATCACATCTGTTCTGTGGTGGCTTCTTTAGCCTGCCTGCCATTTAGTCGTCAAATTGCCTAGAATGGCGTGCTTTTCTTTTGAAGGCCCTACCTAGTAATGCTCCAGTAAATGTGTGAGGAGCCCTGCATGCCGAATGACGAGTTACTCAGAAATCAATGCACATTGTCCTTGCCTTGGATGGACCTTCCGCTACTTTCCTGCAAGGCCAGTTTTTTAATTCATCATCTTCATCTCGGGCAGCAGCTCTACACCATCTTGAGGTTCCATAATGTAATGGATAGCACTCTGCATCCAGCGATCTAAATTCAAATCTAGATGGGACCTGTTTTTTTTTTGCCAGCACAGCACAAAAAAGCTAAAATAGCATTCTATTCCCTTGAAGGCCAGAGAATAACAGTTACTATGGGTTTTCTAGGACCCTCAAGTCCAGCTGCTTCACCCTCAAGTCCACCTGCTTCCATTTGACCAAAACGCTATCTTTCTCCCAGGTGGTCACATCGCTTCTGGTGATGATTCCTATGGGCTAATCGACAGCACTCTGCTATATATTTAGTGCTTTGATTTCCCACTGCGGACGCGCCATTGAATAAAAGAAAACTGTGACTTGATAGGGCTTCTGAAGGATTGCAATGATTAGTACTACACAGAACCGGCAAAGCTGACGTAAGGAAATTCGCTCTAAACCCTCCAGGTGCAACCAGCTTTGCAATAAAAGCCACTGTGAAAGGCATGAAAACACAAGTGGAGAATGCGGGCATCGATCCCGCTACCTCTCACATGCTAAGCGAGCGCTCTACCATTTGAGCTAATTCCCCTTTTCACAAGCCAAATTGAACATTTTAGACGTGGTCAAAAAAGAAAAAATAAGATCACATCTGTTCTGTGGTGGCTTCTTTGCCCTGCCTGCCATTTAGTCGTCAAATTGCCTAGAATAGCGTGCTTTTCTTTTGAAGGCCCTACCTAGTCCTGCTCCAGTAAATGTGTGAGGAGCCCTGCATGCCGAATGACGAGTTACTCAGAAATCAATGCACATTGGCCTTGCCTTGGATGGACCTTCTGCTACTTTCCTGCAAGGCCATTTTTTTAATTCATCATCTTCATGTCGGGCAGCAGCTCTATATCATCTTAAGGTTCCATGGTGTAATGGTTAGCACTCTGGACTCTGAATCCAGTGATCCGAGTTCAAATCTCGGTGGGACCTGTTTTTATTTTGCCAGCAGCGCACAAAAAAAGTTAAAATAGCATCCTGTTCCCTTGAAGGCCAAAGAATGACACTAACTCTGGGTTTTCCAGCACACTGGTAAGAAAACGGCCGGTTAGCTCAGTTGGTTAGAGCGTGGTGCTAATAACGCCAAGGTCGCGGGTTCGATACCCGTACTGGCCAAAGTTTTACTCTCTTATGCCTCAGATGCACTTAAGGGCTCAGCTTGGTCTCACAGACATCCCTGCTGCAGGAAAGCTGTGTCATGGCAGCCGAAATAGCTCAGTTGGGAGAGCGTTAGACTGAAGATCTAAAGGTCCCTGGTTCGGTCCCGGGTTTCGGCAAAGCAATGTTGTTGTTCTGTTTTGGGCACAGGGTCAGTTGAATGAAAGTCACCCAAAAAGCCTAGCCGCTTCACCCTTAAGTCCACCTGCTTCCATTTGACCAAAACGCTATCTTTCTCCCAGGTGGTCACATCGCTTCTGGTGATGATTCCTATGGCCTAATTGACAGCACTCTGCTATATATTTAGTGCTTTGATTTCCCACTGCGGACGCGCCATCGAATAAAAGAAAACTGTGACTTGATAGGGCTTCTGAAGGATTGCAATGATTAGTACTATACAGAACCAGCAAAGCTGACGTAAGGAAATTCGCTCTAAACGCTCCAGGTGCAACCAGCTTTGCAATAAAAGCCAGTGTGAAAGGCATGAAAACAGAAGTGGATAATGCGGGCATCGATCCAGCTACCTCTCTCATGCATGCTAAGCGACCGTTCTACCATTTAAGCTAATTCCCCTTTTCACAGTCAAAATTGAACATTTTAGACGTGGTCGAAAAAGAAAAAATAAGATCACATCTGTTCTGTGGTGGCTTCTTTGCCCTGCCTGCCATTTAGTCGTCAAATTGCCTAGAATGGCGTGCTTTTCTTTTGAAGGCCCTACCTAGTAATGCTCCAGTAAATGTGTGAGGAGCCCTGCATGCCGAATGACGAGTTACTCAGAAATCAATGCACATTGGCCTTGCCTTGGATGGACCTTCCGCTACTTTCCTGCAAGGCCAGTTTTTTAATTCATCATCTTCATCTCGGGCAGCAGCTCTACACCATCTTGAGGTTCCATAATGTAATGGATAGCACTCTGCATCCAGCGATCTAAATTCAAATCTAGATGGGACCTGTTTTTTTTTGCCAGCACTGCACAAAAAAGCTAAAATAGCATTCTATTCCCTTGAAGGCCAGAGAATAACAGTTACTATGGGTTTTCTAGGACCCTCAAGTCCAGCTGCTTCACCCTCAAGTCCACCTGCTTCCATTTGACCAAAACGCTATCTTTCTCCCAGGTGGTCACATCGCTTCTGGTGATGATTCCTATGGGCTAATCGACAGCACTCTGCTATATATTTAGTGCTTTGATTTCCCACTGCGGACGCGCCATTGAATAAAAGAAAACTGTGACTTGATAGGGCTTCTGAAGGATTGCAATGATTAGTACTACACAGAACCGGCAAAGCTGACGTAAGGAAATTCGCTCTAAACCCTCCAGGTGCAACCAGCTTTGCAATAAAAGCCACTGTGAAAGGCATGAAAACACAAGTGGAGAATGCGGGCATCGATCCCGCTACCTCTCCATGCTAAGCGAGCGCTCTACCATGTGAGCTAATTCCCCTTTTCACAAGCCAAATTGAACATTTTAGACGTGGTCAAAAAAGAAAAAATAAGATCACATCTGTTCTGTGGTGGCTTCTTTGCCCTGCCTGCCATTTAGTCGTCAAATTGCCTAGAATAGCGTGCTTTTCTTTTGAAGGCCCTACCTAGTCCTGCTCCAGTAAATGTGTGAGGAGCCCTGCATGCCGAATGACGAGTTACTCAGAAATCAATGCACATTGGCCTTGCCTTGGATGGACCTTCTGCTACTTTCCTGCAAGGCCATTTTTTTAATTCATCATCTTCATGTCGGGCAGCAGCTCTATATCATCTAAAGCTTCCATGGTGTAATGGTTAGCACTCTGGACTCTGAATCCAGTGTTCCGAGTTCAAATCTCGGTGGGACCTGTTTTTTTTTTTTGCCAGCACCGCACAAAAAAAGTTAAAATAGCATCCTGTTCCCTTGAAGGCCAAAGAATGACAGTAACTCTGGGTTTTCCAGCAAAGTGGTAAGAAAACGGCCGGTTAGCTCAGTTGGTTAGAGCGTGGTGCTAATAACGCCAAGGTCGCGGGTTCGATACCCGTACTGGCCAAATTTTTACTCTCTTATGCCTCAGATGCACTTAAGGGCTCAGCTTGGTCTCACAGACATCCCTGCTGCAGGAAAGCTGTGTCATGGCAGCCGAAATAGCTCAGTTGGGAGAGCGTTAGACTGAAGATCTAAAGGTCCCTGGTTCGATCCCGGGTTTCGGCAAAGCAATGTTGTTGTTCTGTTTTGGGCACAGGGTCAGTTGAATGAAAGTCACCCAAAAAGCCTAGCCGCTTCACCCTTAAGTCCACCTGCTTCCATTTGACCAAAACGCTATCTTTCTCCCAGGTGGTCACATCGCTTCTGGTGATGATTCCTATGGCCTAATCGACAGCACTCTGCTATATATTTAGTGCTTTGATTTCCCACTGCGGACGCGCCATCGAATAAAAGAAAACTGTGACTTGATAGGGCTTCTGAAGGATTGCAATGATTAGTACTATACAGAACCGGCAAAGCTGACGTAAGGAAATTCGCTCTAAACCCTCCAGGTGCAACCAGCTTTGCAATAAAAGCCAGTGTGAAAGGCATGAAAACAGAAGTGGATAATGCGGGCATCGATCCAGCTACCTCTCTCATGCATGCTAAGCGACCGTTCTACCATTTAAGCTACTTCCCCTTTTCACAGTCAAAATTGAACATTTTAGACGTGGTCGAAAAAGAAAAAATAAGATCACATCTGTTCTGTGGTGGCTTCTTTGCCCTGCCTGCCATTTAGTCGTCAAATTGCCTAGAATGGCGTGCTTTTCTTTTGAAGGCCCTACCTAGTAATGCTCCAGTAAATGTGTGAGGAGCCCTGCATGCCGAATGACAAGTTACTCAGAAATCAATGCACATTGGCCTTGCCTTGGATGGACCTTCCGCTACTTTCCTGCAAGGCCAGTTTTTTAATTCATCATCTTCATCTCGGGCAGCAGCTCTACACCATCTTGAGGTTCCATAATGTAATGGATAGCACTCTGCATCCAGCGATCTAAATTCAAATCTAGATGGGACCTGTTTTTTTTTGCCAGCACAGCACAAAAAAGCTAAAATAGCATTCTATTCCATTGAAGGCCAGAGAATAACAGTTACTATGGGTTTTCTAGGACCCTCAAGTCCAGCTGCTTCACCCTCAAGTCCACCTGCTTCCATTTGACCAAAACGCTATCTTTCTCCCAGGTGGTCACATCGCTTCTGGTGATGATTCCTATGGGCTAATCGACAGCACTCTGCTATATATTTAGTGCTTTGATTTCCCACTGCGGACGCGTCATTGAATAAAAGAAAACTGTGACTTGATAGGGCTTCTGAAGGATTGCAATGATTAGTACTATACAGAACCAGCAAAGCTGACGTAAGGAAATTCGCTCTAAATGCTCCAGGTGCAACCAGCTTTGCAATAAAAGCCAGTGTGAAAGGCATGAAAACAGAAGTGGATAATGCGGGCATCGATCCAGCTACCTCTCTCATGCATGCTAAGCGACCGTTCTACCATTTAAGCTACTTCCCCTTTTCACAGTCAAAATTGAACATTTTAGACGTGGTCGAAAAAGAAAAAATAAGATCACATCTGTTCTGTGGTGGCTTCTTTGCCCTGCCTGCCATTTAGTCGTCAAATTGCCTAGAATGGCATGCTTTTCTTTTGAAGGCCCTACCTAGTAATGCTCCAGTAAATGTGTGAGGAGCCCTGCATGCCGAATGACAAGTTACTCAGAAATCAATGCACATTGGCCTTGCCTTGGATGGACCTTCCGCTACTTTCCTGCAAGGCCAGTTTTTTAATTCATCATCTTCATCTCGGGCAGCAGCTCTACACCATCTTGAGGTTCCATAATGTAATGGATAGCACTCTGCATCCAGCGATCTAAATTCAAATCTAGATGGGACCTGTTTTTTTTTGCCAGCACAGCACAAAAAAGCTAAAATAGCATTCTATTCTATTGAAGGCCAGAGAATAACAGTTACTATGGGTTTTCTAGGACCCTCAAGTCCAGCTGCTTCACCCTCAAGTCCACCTGCTTCCATTTGACCAAAACGCTATCTTTCTCCCAGGTGGTCACATCGCTTCTGGTGATGATTCCTATGGGCTAATCGACAGCACTCTGCTATATATTTAGTGCTTTGATTTCCCACTGCGGACGCGCCATTGAATAAAAGAAAACTGTGACTTGATAGGGCTTCTGAAGGATTGCAATGATTAGTACTATACAGAACCGGCAAAGCTGACGTAAGGAAATTCGCTCTAAACCCTCCAGGTGCAACCAGCTTTGCAATAAAAGCCACTGTGAAAGGCATGAAAACACAAGTGGAGAATGCGGGCATCGATCCCGCTACTTCTCCATGCTAAGCGAGCGCTCTACCATGTGAGCTAATTCCCCTTTTCACAAGCCAAATTGAACATTTTAGACGTGGTCAAAAAGAAAAAATAAGATCACATCTGTTCTGTGGTGGCTTCTTTGCCCTGCCTGCCATTTAGTCGTCAAATTGCCTAGAATAGCGTGCTTTTCTTTTGAAGGCCCTACCTAGTCCTGCTCCAGTAAATGTGTGAGGAGCCCTGCATGCCGAATGACGAGTTACTCAGAAATCAATGCACATTGGCCTTGCCTTGGATGGACCTTCTGCTACTTTCCTGCAAGGCCATTTTTTTAATTCATCATCTTCATGTCGGGCAGCAGCTCTATATCATCTTAAGGTTCCATGGTGTAATGGTTAGCACTCTGGACTCTGAATCCAGTGATCCGAGTTCAAATCTCGGTGGGACCTGTTTTTATTTTGCCAGCAGCGCACAAAAAAAGTTAAAATAGCATCCTGTTCCCTTGAAGGCCAAAGAATGACACTAACTCTGGGTTTTCCAGCACACTGGTAAGAAAACGGCCGGTTAGCTCAGTTGGTTAGAGCGTGGTGCTAATAACGCCAAGGTCGCGGGTTCGATACCCGTACTGGCCAAAGTTTTACTCTCTTATGCCTCAGATGCACTTAAGGGCTCAGCTTGGTCTCACAGACATCCCTGCTGCAGGAAAGCTGTGTCATGGCAGCCGAAATAGCTCAGTTGGGAGAGCGTTAGACTGAAGATCTAAAGGTCCCTGGTTCGGTCCCGGGTTTCGGCAAAGCAATGTTGTTGTTCTGTTTTGGGCACAGGGTCAGTTGAATGAAAGTCACCCAAAAAGCCTAGCCGCTTCACCCTTAAGTCCACCTGCTTCCATTTGACCAAAACGCTATCTTTCTCCCAGGTGGTCACATCGCTTCTGGTGATGATTCCTATGGCCTAATCGACAGCACTCTGCTATATATTTAGTGCTTTGATTTCCCACTGCGGACGCGCCATCGAATAAAAGAAAACTGTGACTTGATAGGGCTTCTGAAGGATTGCAATGATTAGTACTATACAGAACCGGCAAAGCTGACGTAAGGAAATTTGCTCTAAACCCTCCAGGTGCAACCAGCTTTGCAATAAAAGCCAGTGTGAAAGGCATGAAAACAGAAGTGGATAATGCGGGCATCGATCCAGCTACCTCTCTCATGCATGCTAAGCGACCGTTCTACCATTTAAGCTAATTCCCCTTTTCACAGTCAAAATTGAACATTTTAGACGTGGTCGAAAAAGAAAAAATAAGATCACATCTGTTCTGTGGTGGCTTCTTTGCCCTGCCTGCCATTTAGTCGTCAAATTGCCTAGAATGGCGTGCTTTTCTTTTGAAGGCCCTACCTAGTAATGCTCCAGTAAATGTGTGAGGAGCCCTGCATGCCGAATGACGAGTTACTCAGAAATCAATGCACATTGGCCTTGCCTTGGATGGACCTTCCGCTACTTTCCTGCAAGGCCAGTTTTTTAATTCATCATCTTCATCTCGGGCAGCAGCTCTACACCATCTTGAGGTTCCATAATGTAATGGATAGCACTCTGCATCCAGCGATCTAAATTCAAATCTAGATGGGACCTGTTTTTTTTTGCCAGCACTGCACAAAAAAGCTAAAATAGCATTCTATTCCCTTGAAGGCCAGAGAATAACAGTTACTATGGGTTTTCTAGGACCCTCAAGTCCAGCTGCTTCACCCTCAAGTCCACCTGCTTCCATTTGACCAAAACGCTATCTTTCTCCCAGGTGGTCACATCGCTTCTGGTGATGATTCCTATGGGCTAATCGACAGCACTCTGCTATATATTTAGTGCTTTGATTTCCCACTGCGGACGCGCCATTGAATAAAAGAAAACTGTGACTTGATAGGGCTTCTGAAGGATTGCAATGATTAGTACTAGCACAGAACCGGCAAAGCTGACGTAAGGAAATTCGCTCTAAACCCTCCAGGTGCAACCAGCTTTGCAATAAAAGCCACTGTGAAAGGCATGAAAGCACAAGTGGAGAATGCGGGCATCGATCCCGCTACCTCTCACATGCTAAGCGAGCGCTCTACCATTTGAGCTAATTCCCCTTTTCACAAGCCAAATTGAACATTTTAGACGTGGTCAAAAAAGAAAAAATAAGATCACATCTGTTCTGTGGTGGCTTCTTTGCCCTGCCTGCCATTTAGTCGTCAAATTGCCTAGAATAGCGTGCTTTTCTTTTGAAGGCCCTACCTAGTCCTGCTCCAGTAAATGTGTGAGAAGCCCTGCATGCCGAATGACGAGTTACTCAGAAATCAATGCACATTGGCCTTGCCTTGGATGGACCTTCTGCTACTTTCCTGCAAGGCCATTTTTTTAATTCATCATCTTCATGTCGGGCAGCAGCTCTATATCATCTTAAGGTTCCATGGTGTAATGGTTAGCACTCTGGACTCTGAATCCAGTGATCCGAGTTCAAATCTCGGTGGGACCTGTTTTTATTTTGCCAGCAGCGCACAAAAAAAGTTAAAATAGCATCCTGTTCCCTTGAAGGCCAAAGAATGACACTAACTCTGGGTTTTCCAGCACACTGGTAAGAAAACGGCCGGTTAGCTCAGTTGGTTAGAGCGTGGTGCTAATAACGCCAAGGTCGCGGGTTCGATACCCGTACTGGCCAAAGTTTTACTCTCTTATGCCTCAGATGCACTTAAGGGCTCAGCTTGGTCTCACAGACATCCCTGCTGCAGGAAAGCTGTGTCATGGCAGCCGAAATAGCTCAGTTGGGAGAGCGTTAGACTGAAGATCTAAAGGTCCCTGGTTCGGTCCCGGGTTTCGGCAAAGCAATGTTGTTGTTCTGTTTTGGGCACAGGGTCAGTTGAATGAAAGTCACTCAAAAAGCCTAGCCGCTTCACCCTTAAGTCCACCTGCTTCCATTTGACCAAAACGCTATCTTTCTCCCAGGTGGTCACATCGCTTCTGGTGATGATTCCTATGGCCTAATCGACAGCACTCTGCTATATATTTAGTGCTTTGATTTCCCACTGCGGACGCGCCATCGAATAAAAGAAAACTGTGACTTGATAGGGCTTCTGAAGGATTGCAATGATTAGTACTATACAGAACCGGCAAAGCTGACGTAAGGAAATTCGCTCTAAACCCTCCAGGTGCAACCAGCTTTGCAATAAAAGCCAGTGTGAAAGGCATGAAAACAGAAGTGGATAATGCGGGCATCGATCCAGCTACCTCTCTCATGCATGCTAAGCGACCGTTCTACCATTTAAGCTAATTCCCCTTTTCACAGTCAAAATTGAACATTTTAGACGTGGTCGAAAAAGAAAAAATAAGATCACATCTGTTCTGTGGTGGCTTCTTTACCCTGCCTGCCATTTAGTCGTCAAATTGCCTAGAATGGCGTGCTTTTCTTTTGAAGGCCCTACCTAGTAATGCTCCAGTAAATGTGTGAGGAGCCCTGCATGCCGAATGACGAGTTACTCAGAAATCAATGCACATTGGCCTTGCCTTGGATGGACCTTCCGCTACTTTCCTGCAAGGCCAGTTTTTTAATTCATCATCTTCATCTCGGGCAGCAGCTCTACACCATCTTGAGGTTCCATAATGTAATGGATAGCACTCTGCATCCAGCGATCTAAATTCAAATCTAGATGGGACCTGTTTTTTTTTGCCAGCACTGCACAAAAAAGCTAAAATAGCATTCTATTCCCTTGAAGGCCAGAGAATAACAGTTACTATGGGTTTTCTAGGACCCTCAAGTCCACCTGCTTCCATTTGACCAAAACGCTATCTTTCTCCCAGGTGGTCACATCGCTTCTGGTGATGATTCCTATGGGCTAATCGACAGCACTCTGCTATATATTTAGTGCTTTGATTTCCCACTGCGGACGCGCCATTGAATAAAAGAAAACTGTGACTTGATAGGGCTTCTGAAGGATTGCAATGATTAGTACTGCACAGAACCGGCAAAGCTGACGTAAGGAAATTCGCTCTAAACCCTCCAGGTGCAACCAGCTTTGCAATAAAAGCCACTGTGAAAGGCATGAAAGCACAAGTGGAGAATGCGGGCATCGATCCCGCTACCTCTCACATGCTAAGCGAGCGCTCTACCATTTGAGCTAATTCCCCTTTTCACAAGCCAAATTGAACATTTTAGACGTGGTCAAAAAAGAAAAAATAAGATCACATCTGTTCTGTGGTGGCTTCTTTGCCCTGCCTGCCATTTAGTCGTCAAATTGCCTAGAATAGCGTGCTTTTCTTTTGAAGGCCCTACCTAGTCCTGCTCCAGTAAATGTGTGAGAAGCCCTGCATGCCGAATGACGAGTTACTCAGAAATCAATGCACATTGGCCTTGCCTTGGATGGACCTTCTGCTACTTTCCTGCAAGGCCATTTTTTTAATTCATCATCTTCATGTCGGGCAGCAGCTCTATATCATCTTAAGGTTCCATGGTGTAATGGTTAGCACTCTGGACTTTGAATCCAGTGATCCGAGTTCAAATCTCAGTGGGACCTGTTTTTATTTTGCCAGCAGCGCACAAAAAAAGTTAAAATAGCATCCTGTTCCCTTGAAGGCCAAAGAATGACACTAACTCTGGGTTTTCCAGCACACTGGTAAGAAAACGGCCGTTTAACTCAGTTGGTTAGAGCGTGGTGCTAATAACGACAAGGTCGTGGGTTTGATACCCGTACTGGCCAAATTTTTACTCTCTTATGCCTCAGATGCACTTAAGGGCTCAGCTTGGTCTCACAGACATCACTGCTGCAGGAAAGCTGTGTCATGGCAGCCGAAATAGCTCAGTTGGGAGAGCGTTAGACTGAAGATCCAAAGGTCCCTGGTTCGATCCCGGGTTTCGGCAAAGCAATGTTGTTGTTCTGTTTTAGGCACAGGGTCAGTTGAATGAAAGTCACCCAAAAAGCCTAGCCGCTTCACCCTTAAGTCCACCTGCTTCCATTTGACCAAAACGCTATCTTTCTCCCAGGTGGTCGCATCGCTTCTGGTGATGATTCCTATGGCCTAATTGACAGCACTCTGCTATATATTTAGTGCTTTGATTTCCCACTGCGGACGCGCCATTGAATAAAAGAAAACTGTGACTTGATAGGGCTTCTGAAGGATTGCAATGATTAGTACTATACAGAACCGGCAAAGCTGACGTAAGGAAATTCGCTCTAAACCCTCCAGGTGCAACCAGCTTTGCAATAAAAGCCAGTGTGAAAGGCATGAAAACAGAAGTGGATAATGCGGGCATCGATCCAGCTACCTCTCTCATGCATGCTAAGCGACCGTTCTACCATTTAAGCTAATTCCCCTTTTCACAAGTCAAAATTGAACATTTTAGACGTGGTCGAAAAAGAAAAAATAAGATCACATCTGTTCTGTGGTGGCTTCTTTGCCCTGCCTGCCATTTAGTCGTCAAATTGCCTAGAATGGCGTGCTTTTCTTTTGAAGGCCCTACCTAGTACTGCTCCAGTAAATGTGTGAGGAGCCCTGCATGCCGAATGACGAGTTACTCAGAAATCAATGCACATTGGCCTTGCCTTGGATGGACCTTCTGCTACTTTCCTGCAAGGCCATTTTTTTCATTCATCATCTTCATGTCGGGCAGCAGCTCTATATCATCTTAAGGTTCCATGGTGTAATGGTTAGCACTCTGGACTCTGAATCCAGTGATCCGAGTTCAAATCTCGGTGGGACCTGTTTTTATTTTGCCAGCAGCGCACAAAAAAAGTTAAAATAGCATCCTGTTCCCTTGAAGGCCAAAGAATGACACTAACTCTGGGTTTTCCAGCAAACTGGTAAGAAAACGGCGGGTTAGCTCAGTTGGTTAGAGCGTGGTGCTAATAACGCCAAGGTCGCGGGTTCGATACCCGTACTGGCCAAAGTTTTACTCTCTTATGCCTCAGATGCACTTAAGGGCTCAGCTTGGTCTCACAGACATCCCTGCTGCAGGAAAGCTGTGTCATGGCAGCCGAAATAGCTCAGTTGGGAGAGCGTTAGACTGAAGCTCTAAAGGTCCCTGGTTCGGTCCCGGGTTTCGGCAAAGCAATGTTGTTGTTCTGTTTTGGGCACAGGGTCAGTTGAATGAAAGTCACCCAAAAAGCCTAGCCGCTTCACCCTTAAGTCCACCTGCTTCCATTTGACCAAAACGCTATCTTTCTCCCAGGTGGTCACATCGCTTCTGGTGATGATTCCTATGGCCTAATCGACAGCACTCTGCTATATATTTAGTGCTTTGATTTCCCACTGCGGACGCGCCATCGAATAAAAGAAAACTGTGACTTGATAGGGCTTCTGAAGGATTGCAATGATTAGTACTATACAGAACCGGCAAAGCTGACGTAAGGAAATTTGCTCTAAACCCTCCAGGTGCAACCAGCTTTGCAATAAAAGCCAGTGTGAAAGGCATGAAAACAGAAGTGGATAATGCGGGCATCGATCCAGCTACCTCTCTCATGCATGCTAAGCGACCGTTCTACCATTTAAGCTAATTCCCCTTTTCACAGTCAAAATTGAACATTTTAGACGTGGTCGAAAAAGAAAAAATAAGATCACATCTGTTCTGTGGTGGCTTCTTTACCCTGCCTGCCATTTAGTCGTCAAATTGCCTAGAATGGCGTGCTTTTCTTTTGAAGGCCCTACCTAGTAATGCTCCAGTAAATGTGTGAGGAGCCCTGCATGCCGAATGACGAGTTACTCAGAAATCAATGCACATTGGCCTTGCCTTGGATGGACCTTCCGCTACTTTCCTGCAAGGCCAGTTTTTTAATTCATCATCTTCATCTCGGGCAGCAGCTCTACACCATCTTGAGGTTCCATAATGTAATGGATAGCACTCTGCATCCAGCGATCTAAATTCAAATCTAGATGGGACCTGTTTTTTTTTGCCAGCACTGCACAAAAAAGCTAAAATAGCATTCTATTCCCTTGAAGGCCAGAGAATAACAGTTACTATGGGTTTTCTAGGACCCTCAAGTCCACCTGCTTCCATTTGACCAAAACGCTATCTTTCTCCCAGGTGGTCACATCGCTTCTGGTGATGATTCCTATGGGCTAATCGACAGCACTCTGCTATATATTTAGTGCTTTGATTTCCCACTGCGGACGCGCCATTGAATAAAAGAAAACTGTGACTTGATAGGGCTTCTGAAGGATTGCAATGATTAGTACTGCACAGAACCGGCAAAGCTGACGTAAGGAAAATCGCTCTAAACCCTCCAGGTGCAACCAGCTTTGCAATAAAAGCCAGTGTGAAAGGCATGAAAACACAAGTGGAGAATGCGGGCATCGATCCCGCTAACTCCAACACGCAAAGCGAGCGCTCTACCATTTGAGCTAATTCCCCTTTTCACAAGCCAAATTGAACATTTTAGACGTGGTCAAAAAAGAAAAAATAAGATCACATCTGTTCTGTGGTGGCTTCTTTGCCCTGCCTGCCATTTAGTCGTCATATTGCCTAGAATAGCGTGCTTTTCTTTTGAAGGCTCTACCTAGTCCTGCTCCAGTAAATGTGTGAGGAGCCCTGCATGCCGAATGACGAGTTACTCAGAAATCAATGCACATTGGCCTTGCCTTGGATGGACCTTCTGCTACTTTCCTGCAAGGCCATTTTTTTAATTCATCATCTTCATGTCGGGCAGCAGCTCTATATCATTAAGGTTCCATGGTGTAATGGTTAGCACTCTGGACTTTGAATCCAGTGATCCGAGTTCAAATCTCGGTGGGACCTGTTTTTATTTTGCCAGCACCGCACAAAAAAAGTTAAAATAGCATCCTGTTCACTTGAAGGCCAAAGAATGACACTAACTCTGGGTTTTCCAGCACACTGGTAAGAAAACGGCCGTTTAGCTCAGTTGGTTAGAGCGTGGTGCTAATAACGACAAGGTCGTGTGTTTGATACCCGTACTGGCCAAATTTTTACTCTCTTATGCCTCAGATGCACTTAAGGGCTCAGCTTGGTCTCACAGACATCACTGCTGCAGAAAAGCTGTGTCATGGCAGCCGAAATAGTTCAGTTGGGAGAGCGTTAGACTGAAGATCTAAAGGTCCCTGGTTCGATCCCGGGTTTCGGCAAAGCAATGTTGTTGTTCTGTTTTAGGCACAGGGTCAGTTGAATGAAAGTCACCCAAAAAGCCTAGCCGCTTCACCCTTAAGTCCACCTGCTTCCATTTGACCAAAACGCTATCTTTCTCCCAGGTGGTCACATCGCTTCTGGTGATGATTCCTATGGCCTAATCGACAGCACTCTGCTATATATTTAGTGCTTTGATTTCCCACTGCGGACGCGCCATCGAATAAAAGAAAACTGTGACTTGATAGGGCTTCTGAAGGATTGCAATGATTAGTACTATACAGAACCGGCAAAGCTGACGTAAGGAAATTCGCTCTAAACCCTCCAGGTGCAACCAGCTTTGCAATAAAAGGCAGTGTGAAAGGCATGAAAACAGAAGTGGAAAATGCGGGCATCGATCCCACTACCTCTCGCTTGCGCCTGCAGCATCCCGTCTACAGAGCCAAAGTAAGCCCAAAGTAAGCCCACATAAGCCAATCACGTCTCACCTCGGTGGCTTACTTTTGACCAATCGCGTTTGTCTTTGTGCTGACGTCATTTCGACCAATCGCGTTTCACTTCAGTGGCTTACTTTTGACCAATCGCATTTCTTTTTGCTGTGACGTATTTTTGACCAATCGCGTTTTTCCTCGATGGCTTACTTTTGACCAATCACACGACACTTTTATTATAATCGTCATCTTTGAATCAGGTAAGCCAGATGTAACACTACTTTATTATTAGTTTATTATACTGTGTGTATTTCTGTTAAGTGATAAGTTACAATCGACAGCAATGTAACGTTATAGCAGATGTTTTCTACATAACTTGTAAAACGGTAATGTTTCCTATGATAAATACAGAGCAAAATGTCGCTAGTGATCAGAAAAGGTGGAATCATCGCCATTTGGTCAAATGATTAAACAAAATGTTCTGATATTTGTTTAGAATAATAATGCCCCCATTCGACCTAGCAATATTGGGCCCTATTATCGCTTTTTATATACTCTAAAAAGTTAACGTTACTGTATTTAAATGTACAGTTACAGTTACTTATAATGTAATTGAATTAAATACAGAGTTAAAGTTTTTTCTTAAACATTTAATTTAGCAAATAATTCTATACTTTTAAAATAATTCTATTTTAAGTAAAACGACTGCACAAACTTTAAAAACATTTGAGTTTAACACTTGTTCATGACAATATATGATATATATTTAGTAATTAGATTGTATTGTATTTCATAAATCTATTGTAAAAATATTAAAAGCATATATTGTATTTTGTTTATTTTATTACTTGTGTTTTCAGATATATTACACAACAGAATAGTTATATTAAATAGCTGAAGTACAAACATTTTATTTATAATATTTTTTTTAGAAAAAATGTACGCATACCCGATTTTCCGCCGCCAATCAGCGACATCAAGCAGACTCCTCTTGGGGCCATCTGCAGAGGCAGAGCGCCTTGTAAGCAGGGAGTCTGGAAGGGCCAAACCCAAGAAAGAGGTGCTGGCAGAGGCCACTGCTTTTGTCAGCAGCAATGGTGGAGACCCCAGTGACCAGTTTTTAGTTCTGGCTCACTGCAAGATTCAGTTTGGCAAGTACCAGGGCCAAAGATTTAGATGGCTCCTAGAGCATGCTCTGGGGTATGCGGTGTACCTGGTGCTTAGCATTTCTGATGAGAAGCTGCAGACAACACCCTTGTCAGAAAACATACACCTGTTTCTTCAGTACACTTCCTCCATCAGGAAGATTGCAGAAGAAGTAGAGAAGTACCAGAGGAAACAGGAAATGCAAGCAGAAGCCAGGGCAAAAGGAGATACAGGGTGCTTGATGGTGGAGTTTGGTGACTTTAAGGGCCGGTCCATGAAAGATGTGTTTGAGGACCAGAACAAGGAGGCTCAAGCCCTCATCAGGTACCTGGTTAAGGCTGATGCCAGGCCAAAAACCAACATGGCACTTTTCAAGACGTATGTCCTGAAAAGACTGGCTTCTGCTGCTGCCTCTGCACCTCCACCTAGAGCCAAACGTATGGCCCAAAGGCAGCTTTTTACTACTGGTAAGTAAGCACCATCGTATTGTACATTTGGCTGTGTGTATTTTTCACAGTAATATTTTTAAGATTTATGCTCCAGGCACTTCCAGATCCACTGCTGAAGATGATGAAGAACTGGTGTTTGCTGCATCACAATGTGAAGCACAGCTCTTTGCAGGTGTGGCACACGACACAAATGAAAATGTTGTAAGAATATTTTGTGAAAACACACTAAGTATTTTTTTTTTTACAAAAAATAATGAATCAAATTTTTATCTACAGTACAGAGTTGTCACATCATGCCTCAAGCGGGATGCATTCTTTGAGTGCACTTCTTCAAAACCTTAAGGATGTTCAAAGGTTTCAATGTATTTATTTGCGTTTCCGAACTAATCATTATTGAACATTCATCCATTAAAACATTCAAAATTAAAACCCTCCCCTTCAAAGTTAAGGACATTAACTTCCAAAACCTCAGCCTTCTTTCAATCCCTCCTAACATTTCCTCCCACATAGTTGCTTCTGCTTTCTTTTCATCCCTCCCAACTACAATGCCTAAAATTTTAATTTCATCCATTTCCTTGAACGTAAAATGTCCAGATAAAGCCTCAGTTCCTCCAAATCTCAAATATACTGTTTTATCTTCGTTTATTTTAGCTCCTGAACCCTTGCAAAAATGTTGTACCGTTTCCATTGCTTGCTTTACACTTGCCAGATCTTGTAGTATTAATGTAGTATCGTCAGCATATTGAAATATTTTATTCACTCCCCCCTCTACCTCTATTCCTTTTATTCGTTCCTCGTGCTTCACAGCTAATCCCAGTGGTTCTGCAACTAAGGCATATAAAAGTGCACATAACCCTGTCTGATTGATCTTGTTATTTTAAAACAGTCCGTTAAAAAACCATTGCATTTTATCCTGGTTATAGCTCCTCTATATAAAATCTGAACCCACTTTATAAAATTTTCCCCAAAACCAAAACTCTTTAGCACTCCAAATAAAAAGTCATGCTCCACTCTATCAAAAGCTTTCTCGAAGTCCAGACTAATTAAAAAACCATCTTTCTTCTTATCATTTATATATCTTATTGTGTCTTTAATACTCATAGTTGTGTCAGCAATGTCTTGTCCTTTTATACTATATGCTTGGTTTGTTTTGATTATGCTTGGCATCACTTCCTTTAGTCTGTTAGCTAAAACTTTTGCTAAAATCTTCAAATCAGTATTGAGCATTGTTATGGGTCTATAATTTTTTAAATCTACTTTATCCCCCTTTCCTTTGTATATCACCTTCATTAAGCCCATCCCCATTCTTTTATTTACCCCACCATTCTCAAAAATCTCATCATATACTTCCTTTAAAATACTAGATAAAATACCTTCAAAAACAATATAAAATTCACTTCCCAACCCATCAATTCCTGGACTTTTCTTTTTGTTCAATCCACTAATTGCTCTTTTTATTTCTTCTTCTCTTACCTCCTTGTCACATTCTCTTTTTCCCTCTTCTTCTACTCTTGATTTGATTAGCTTTAGCAATTCCCTTTTTTCTTTTTCTTTTACTCCCTCTGTGCAAAACAATTTCTCATAATATGATCTTATTTCTTCCAAAATCTCCTCATTTTGTTCTACTATGTTCCCATTTTTGCTCCTTATTTGTTTAACCATTTCTGCCTTTCCTCTTCTCTTCTCTAGATCAAAGAAAAATTAAGTGCACTTTTCCCCCTCCACTGTAAATTTAGCTTTGCTTCTTAATCTTGCTCCTTCAAGTTTCTCCTCCTCCATTTCTTTCAGTCTTTCTTCCAGTTCTTTGATCTTTTGTATATCTTTTCCATTCTCATTTTCAATTCGTTTTCTAGTTTTTCTTTCAGCTCCTTTTCCTTATATTTTTTACAATTTTGTAATTGTCTACAGTATTTTATTGTAAACTTTTTAACTAAATGTTTCACATTCTCCCACCACATTCTTTTGTCCTCATTATAAATTTCATTCCCTTTTTCCTTTTGAATAATTTCCTTTATACTTAAAACATAGTCTTCATTCTTTAAAACCGCTGTGTTTAAAACCCATACCCCTGGCCCTCTTTTCACATTACTCCAGTCTAGATTCATAAAAATTGGCTTATGGTCACTCAGACTTGTTTCTTCATATTTGATCTTGCTTATAAACTCTTCAACATTCCTTGTGCATAAAATAAAATCAATTCTTGTTTGAAAAAAAAAATTCCCCACTAACTGTCTTCTTGAGTACTCTTTTGTCTGTTCATTCCTTTCTCTCCACACATCAATTAAATTCATTTCCTCCATTAATATTTTCAGTTCTTTTCTCCCCTTATCCGTTTTAAAAACCATTCCCTCAGCCATTTCTAATTTACTAAAAACAGTGTTAAAATCCCCCATGATAATAACTCTTTCATGTTCCTTTAAATAATCTCTTAGTACATTAAAATACTCTTTCTTTCTGTTCTCCTCTGTTGGGGCATGAACGTTCACCATAATTACTTTTTTCTTCTCATACTCCATTTCACATATCATACACTTCCCCTCTTTGTCATTATAGATTGTTTTACATAAAACCCCACTGTTTTCTTTTATTAAAATTGCAACTCCTCTCCCCAGCCTCCCATCCCCATTATTGTATAAAATCTCCCCACTCCACCTTTTTCTTATTTCCTTCATGTATTCTTCCTTCCAGTTTGTCTCTTGTAATAAAATCTTCTCGTTTACACATTTCTTTCACTTTTTCAAATTTTCTGATGTCTAAAAGCCCTCTTGCATTAAAAGAAACAATTCCTAAAACCATAAATAAGATAAAAGCATTCATAAAAACCATCATCTCAGTCCATCTCTTCCAAGCCCTTTAGCAACTCATACTTATTTTCGCATTCGATTTCTTCATCTTTTAGCAGTTTTTTCCTTGCAGTCTCTAAATTAGGTTTTATCTTTATCGATCGTCTTCTTTTTGATGATTTCACCTGTGTCTCTTTGTTTCCGTCCTTTTGTAAATGTTCCTCTAACTCGTCTTGCTCCTTATTACTTTGTTCTTTTGTCTCCACTGTGTCCGATGCCTTTTGAAAACTGTCTGTCATGTCCATTTGTGTCCAAAATATGTCTTCCTGCTGTCCTTGTAGTAAGTCTTTATTATTCAAATTGCTCAATTCTGCTGCTTCCAAAACATTCCTTAAACTGTCAGTCATATCCATTTGTGTCCATGTTGTCCCTTCCTGTTCAGTGACACTGTCCTTTCCATTAGCCTCATTCTCTTGTAGTTTTTCACTTTTAGATTCTGTTCTTCTGTCTTGTGTTGTTGTTTTGTTCTCTGACTGTATATTATCTCCTTCATACATCTGTCTGTCTACCTGCTGCTCTACCTCCTCCTCCTCTTCCCCCATCCAACATTCACATTTATTTAAAACCTTATTACAATCCGGGCACTTCACCGCATCGCAATCCCTTGCGAAATGCCCCCTTTCCTCGCACTTAAAACACTTAAAATCTGGACAGTCTTTCACCACATGATCTGGGCTCATGCACAGCCTGCAAGTTTTCACCTGATGGCTGTGCATGACCCTAAAGTATTGTGGTCCTTCTGCTGTCTCTATTCTTGTGCTGTACGGGAGGGACGCCACTTCTTTGGGGAATCTGGTTTTAACAAACCTCGTCCCATCTTCAATATCTGTGCCCGGATAAAACCTTCTTTTAATTTGTGAAATGGGACAAACTCCCCAATGATCCAATTTGTCTAAAATATCTTTGTCAGCAACATAAACAGGCAGTTGCATGAAGGAGACAACATAATCTCGATTTTGTAGCCTCTTTACTGTACAGTTTATCCCTTTAATAGTCAATACGTCTGTTAACACATCAGCATCTTCCTCTCTTTCAAGTGTTACTTCATATTCCTTGTTTTGTTTTGGTCTTACAGCCAAAATCTTTCCATCCCCAATCCTCTCCGTCACTGCTTTAATTAAATCCATTGCTCTCACCTCTGTTGTTTGTCCTATATCCACTGTTACAGTTGCTTCTTTTAGATGAATTCTTTTCCTTGCTTCCTTCTCCGATCGGTTTGTTTCTCGTTGTCGTCTGTCCAGTCCATTGTCATTTGCCTTTTCAAATCTGTCCGCCATTGCCAGGTCTGTCACCGTAGATCCGTCCATTGCAAAAAAAATAGGAATAAAAAACACTCCTCCCGAACAGCTCACGCTGCTGGGAGGATAAACTAAACAAACACAAAAAAAGTTTAACAAAAATGTATTTGAGTCAAAAAAAAAACTAAACATAAGAAAATGTGGTGAGCCTCTCTCACCAACTGCAGCCAAACACTTCCTGGAATGTACCACTATCACACATGCACAGGGGGGTATGGCCGTAAGCGAGAGCAGCAGTCAAGAGTTGGCTATTTCAAAATAGGCGCAGCACCAGGAGCCGCTCAGCTTGCCTTGACCCAGCACCGACAGAAACAACGCCTTTGGGCACTCAATAGTTTACCTCTTTTTTTTTCTTTTTAAAATTTATTCCTTTTTTTTTTTTTGGCAAATGAAGGAATTTAAAAAGCTTACAGCACCTGGTATTCCCAGGCGGTCTCCCATCCAAGTACTAACCAGGCCCAACCCTGCTTTGCTTCCGAGTTCAGATGAGATCAGGCATTGCCTTTTTTTTTTTTTATTAAAAATAATTTCAGTTACAATTTTACACGGTAAAGCATAATACAATACATATTAAAAATCATTTGGAATCAAAAACATTAAAACTGTGGTAAATTCCAGTTCATTTCTTTAAAAACTTGACATGCTTTGTCTGTCAAGATTTTGTGCAGTTCACCTAAATTGTCCTCGTTCACACGTGCTGCTGTCAGGTGGTTTAAAAACAAAAAAAATCTAAAAAATCCCGGACGAGCCCTTGCAGCTGTCTTGTGTTTTACAGGGGGGCATTATGGCTTTCATAAAAACTTCTTTCGAAGAATTCCAGTTTGTCAGCAGATAGTATCACCACATAAAACCTTCCCTGCACAGTGGCTTGCTGTTCTAGGAGAATGATTCTCGCTCGTGCCACGAGAGCTCCCAGGTTCAAATTCCGGGTGAGCCCGTACAGTTGTCTCATGTTTTATGAGGGCGTTGAGGTTTTAGACAGAGGCCGTTTTCAGAGAATGCCGGTTTGACAGCAGATAGTGTTGCCAGGTAAACTTGTTGCTTTTTATTGGCTCGTTGGTCTAGGGGTATGATTCTTGCTTCGGGTGTGAGAGGTCCCGGGTTCATTTACTGGACGAGTCTTTGCAGTTGTTTTTTGCTTTGAGGGACAGCTTGGCTTTCACAGAGGCCTGTTTCAACACCAGTTTATGAGCATTAGATAGCCTATAAGAAGGGTTTTGTTTCCATGGTGTAATGGTTAGCACCTTTACCTTTGTTTCTTGCTTTAAATCAGTGAAATGAATGAGACCATTTTCAATCACACCAATCAGTGAGTAGTTCCGATACTATACGCTGAGATAGCAATTTGATGCTCCCAGGTCCTCCTTCAGCAATCACTTATGTAACATAATGTGTGGTTTTGCCATGCAGCATAAATCTGTGAAACTGATGAGATCAATTTACTCACTGAAACAGCTGGACAACAAAAATTTATAAGTAAATGAGTGACTCAACTTATCGGTCTGGGGCTGCGAGTCTGGTTTTGGGTGGGAGATTTCACGCACAAGCCCTGCTTCAACGCATGAGATTTTGAAGGTATGTACTGACTCAGTTGTTACATAAAGATTTCCAACCATGCACTGCTTCTGATGCCATGTGAAAACTTCATGTTTTAGTGGCTAGTTGGTCTAGGTGTATGATTCTCGCTTAGGATGTGAGAGGTCCAGGGTTAAAATCCTGGACGAGCCCATGCAGTTGATTTTTGTTTTGAGGGACAGCTTGGATTTCACAGAGGCCTGTTTCAAGACCTGTTTCTGAGCATTAGATAGCCTTTAAAAAGTGTCTTGGTTCCATGGTGTAATGGTTAGCACTCCGGACTTTGAATCCAGTGATCCGAGTTCAAATCTCGGTGGAACCGCTGCCTTCTCTTCTTGCTCTAAATCAGTGAAATGAATGAGACCATTTTCAATCACACCAATCAGTGAGTAGTTCCGATACTATACACTTAGATAGCTATTTGATGCTCCCACGGTCCTCCTTCAGCAATCACTTATGTAACATTATGTGTGGTTTTGCCATGCAGCATAAATCTGTGAAACTGATGAGATCAATTTACTCACTGAAACAGCTGGACAACAAAAATTTATAAGTAAACGAGTGACTCAACTTGTCGGTCTGGGGCTGCGAGTCTGGTTTTGGGTGAGAGAATTCACGCACAAGCCCTGCTTCAATGCATGAGATTTTGAAGGTACGTTGTGACTCAATTGTTACATAAAGATTTCCAACCATGCACTGCTTCTGATGCCATGTGAAAGCTTCGTGTGTTAGTTGGTCTAGGGGTTTGATTCTCGCTTTGGGTGCGAGAGGTCCCGGGTTCAAATCCCGGACGAGCCCTTGCAGCTGTCTTGTGTTTTACTGGTGGGCATTATGGCTTTCATAAAATCTTCTTTCGAAGAATTCCAGTTTGTCAGCAGATAGTATCACCACATAAAACCTTCCCTGCACAGTGGCTTGCTGTTCTAGGAGAATGATTTTCGCTCGTGCCACGAGAGCTCCCAGGTATAAATTCCGGGTGAGCCCGTACAGTTGTCTCATGTTTTATGAGGGCGTTGAGGTTTTAGACAGAGGCCGTTTTCAGAGAATGCCGGTTAGTCAGCAGATAGTGTTGCCATGTAAACTTGCTGCTTTTTATTGGCTCGTTGGTCTAGGGGTATGATTCTTGCTTCGGGTGTGAGAGGTCCCAGTTTCATTTACTGGACGAGCCCTTGCAGTTGTTTTTTGTTTGAGGGACAGCTTGGCTTTCACAGAGGCCTGTTTCAACGCCAGTTTCCGAGCATTAGATAGCCTATAAGAAGGGTCTTGTTTCCATGGTGTAATGCTTAGCACTCTGGACTTTGAATCCAGTGATCCAAGTCCAAATATCGGTGGAACCTCTTCCTTCTCTCCTTGCTTCAAATCAGTGAACTGAATGAGACCATTTTCAATCACACCAATCAGTGAGTAGTTCTGATACTATACGCTGAGACAGCAATTTGATGCTACCACGGTCCTCCTCCTTGAAGGAATTCAAAAAGCTTACAGCACCTGGTATTCCCAGGCGGTCTCCCATCCAAGTACTAACCAGGCCCAACCCTGCTTTGCTTCTGAGTTCAGATGAGATCAGGCATTGCCAGGGTGGTATGGCCGTAAGCAAGAGTAGCAGTCAAGAGTTGGCTATTTAAAAATAGGCGCAGCACCAGGAGCCGAGCGCCGCTCAGCTTGCCTTGAAACAGCACCGACAGAAACAATGCCCTTGGCCCCTCAATAGTTTACCTCTTTTTTTAAAAAAAAATGTATTTATTTATTTTTTTGCCAAATGAAGCAATTAAAAAAGCTTACAGCACCTGGTATTCCCAGGCGGTCTCCCATCCAAGTACTAACCAGGCCCAACCCTGCTTAGCTTCCGAGTTCAGATGAGATCAGGCATTGTCTTTTTTTTTTTTATTTATTTATTATTATTTTTTTTTAAATAATTTCAGTTACAATTTTACACGGTGAAGCATAATACAATACATATTAAAACATCATTTGGAATCAAAAACATTAAAACTGTGGTAAATTCCAATTCATTTCTTTAAAAACTTGACATGCTTTGTTCGTCAAGATTTTGTGCAGTTCACCTAAATTGTCCTCGTTTTTATAATATATATACAGTTTTTCCATATATCCTTCTGTTTTCCTCCTTAAAATTGCCCATACATCCATCACAGTTTTCTCTTTTTTGCCACAATTCTTCTTTCCCACATTGCATTCTTCATCAGCATGATACATAGGTTGACAATTTTCTTATTTTCCTTTTTCTTATTCCATCCCAACATCAATACTCTGCTCCATTCTGTTTCATTTTCATCCCAGTCTCCAAGTAGTCCTTTAATTAAAACTTTACAATCTTTTAAAAAACTTTCCAATTCTTGACAATATAAAAACATGTGTAAAAAACCCTCTTCTTCTTTTTGACATACTTTACATATTGCACTTTGTTCCATCCCTATCTTGTTTAAAATGACATCTGAAAATATTGCTTTGTGCCTTATTAAAAATTCTAGACATTCGACTTTTGTTTCTACATACCTTCCTTTCATGTTTCCCCATATTTCATTTGCTTTTACATTGTATTTTTCCATCCAGTATTTGTTTGCTGTTGGTTCTTTAAAAACTTTCTCTCTAAAAAAACAATAAATATTCTTCACAGTACATTCTTTAAAATCGTGTATTTTTTCTCCTAGTTTCACACACACTTCATTTGTTTCTTTTTCTTTTTCAAAATTGTCTATGCTTCGTATCCATTCTTTCAGAATTGCCTGTTTAATTATGTCAAGATTTTTCTCAATTTCCCTTCTGTTGTATTCCTCTTTCGCCTCCTCCATTGTGTCTATAACATATTGTTCAGTTAAAAAGCCTTCTTTAAATTCATATAAAATGTCTCTTACTTTTAAAATCCCAACTTCTATCCATTTCTTAAAAAATAAAACCTTCCCTTGACTTAAAATGTTGTTGTTCAAGAAAAGAGGTTGGTTTAAAATGTTTTCCCTTCCATGTGGATTATATTGCACTTTTGTTAAAAAGTTCCCCCACGCACTTAAAATTTCTCTATAAAATTCAGGTAAGTTTTCTGTCATCCAAGCTTTTGTTTTCATCCATAAAATCCCATCTCCCATGTTAAAATGACCACATTTGTTTAAAAAATACTTCATTGTTTTTTTCCACTCTGCTTTGTTTTCTTTTTCTAGATACTTCTTTATTCTTTTCACTCTTAAACTATTTTTCCTTTGTTCTACATCTATTAATCCCAACCCACCCTTGTCTGTTTCCCCTACAACTGTATTAAAAGCAATCCTTGGTGGCTTACCTCCCCATAAAAAATCAGTAAAACATTTTTTCAACCTCTTTTCTATCCACATTGGCATTTCTAAAACATATAAAACATGCCACAATTTAGACTCCATTAAAACATTTATAATCAAAACTTTCCCTTTTAATGTCAGTGTTCTTAGTTTCCAGTAATTTAACCTCCTTTCTATATCTGATAAAAAACCCTCCCACATCTTATCTCTCGCTGTTCTGGCATCTTTCCCCATTAAAACCCCTAAAATCTTTATTTCTTCTACTTCTTTAAAATTGGTGCATTCTGTTAAATCTGTCTCCTTTCCAAACTTCATATAAACCGTTTTGTCTTCATTTACTTTACTTCCTGATCCTTTACAAAACTGTTGTACTATTTTCATTGCTTCTTTCACACTCTCTTTTCCTTTTACTATTAATGTAGTGTCATCTGCATATTGAAACATTTTATTTACTTTATTTTCTTCAATTTCCATTCCTTTTATTTTTTCTTCTTCACTGATAGCTAGGCCCAGGGATTCTGCCACAAGTGAATATAAGAGTGCTGACAGAGGACATCCTTGCCTTATCGATCTTGTTATTTTAAAACATTCTGTTAAAAAGCCATTACATTTAATTTGTGTTAAAATACCCTTATATAAAATCCTGATCCATTTTCTAAAAACTTCTCCAAAACCAAACTTTTTAAGTGCTTCAAATAAAAACTGGTGTTCAACTCTGTCAAAAGCTTTTTCAAAATCCAAACTTATGATATATCCTTCCTCTTTTTTGTCCTTCATATATTCTATGATGTCTTTTATGCTCATTGTTATGTCTGCTATGTCTCTTCCTTTTATCGCGTAGGCCTGTGTTGTTTGTATTATTTTTGGCATCACTTCTTTTAATCGATTTGCTAAAATTTTAGTTAAAATCTTCAGATCTGTGTTTAACATTGTGATTGGTCTGTAATTTTTTAACAATGTCTTTTCTCCTTTTTTGTGTATTCATTTCATTAATCCCATTCCCATTCTTTCATTTAATTCTTCTTTTTGCAGTATTTCTTTAAAAATTTCAGTTAAAATTGGTATTAAAATTTCTTTAAAACATACGTAAAATTCACTATTTAACCCGTCTATTCCTGGACTTTTCCTTTTGTTCAAGCTTTCTATTGCTTTTCTTATTTCTTCTTCTCTTATTTCTTGGTCACATTCTCTTTTATCCTCTTCATCTATTTTAGTTTTTATCTGTTTTAATAATTTTTCCATTTGTAATTCATCAACTCCTTGTGTTTTAAATAACTCCTCATAGTATGTTTTTATTTCTTTTAAAATGTCTTCATTTCCTTCTATGCTTTCTCCTTTTGCTCCTTGTATTATCTTTATCGTTTCTGCTTTTCCTTTTTGTCTTTCTAAATCAAAGAAGAATTTTGTGCATTTTTCTCCCTCTACTACATATTTTGCTTTGCTTCTTAGTCTAGCTCCTTCATATTTCTTTTCCTCAATTTCTTTCAGTTTTTCCTCCATTTCTTTTATTTTTTGTATGTCTTTTTCATTTTTTTCTAGTTCTTTTTCTAAGATTTCTTTTATTGTTTTTTCTTGGTGTCTTTTATTCTTTCGTATTATTCTACAAAATTGTATTGTAGTTTTTTTAATCAGATATTTGACATTTTCCCACCATTGTCTTTTGTCTTCATTATATATTTGGTTTCCTTTTTCCTTTTCTATTATTCCTTTTATTTTTTTAACATAGTCTTCATTTTTTAAAATGTCACTATTTAATGTCCACACCCCTGGGCCTCTTTGTATTTCTTCTGTATTAAAATTAAACAATAAAAATTTATGGTCACTTAAAACAGTTTCATCGTACTTTATTTTTTCTATATAAATTTCTATATTTCTTGTGCATAACACATAGTCTATTCTCGATTGAGTTACAAAATTCCCTACTATTTGTCTTCTAGAAAATTCCTTTTTCTTCCCGTTTCTCTCTCTCCAAATGTCTATCATTCCTTTTTCCTCCATTAGTGATTTTAGTTCTTTTCTTCCTGTGTCTGATTTAAAAACCATACCTTCTGTTATGTCCTGTCTGCTAAAAACAGTGTTAAAATCCCCACATACTATTATTTGTTTATAGTCATTTAAAAACCTTCTCAATATGTTAAAAAAGCTTTTCTTTTCACTCTCTTCATTGGGTGCATGCACATTAACTAAAATGATATCTTTCCCTTCATATTTTATTTCTAAAATCATACATTTTCCTTGTTTGTCTTTATAAATTACTTTACTCATTTGTAGTGCATTCTTTCTTATTAAAATTGCTACTCCTCTCCCAGCTTTCCCATCTCCATTACTATAATAAAAGTCCCCATCCCATTCTTTTTTATATACATCCATCACCTCATTTTTCCAATTTGTTTCTTGTAAAATAATTATTTCTTCTCTTTTACACTTTTCTTTTACATTTTGGAATTTTCTTAAGTCCATTAAACCTCTTGCATTAAAAGACACACAATTTAAAACCATTAAAAGAAGGAAAAAGGAAATAAAAACCGTCATCTCAGTCCTCTTCTTCTCCCAAACCTCTCAAAGAATCATATCTGTTGTGGCTTTTCAGTTGTCCTTTTTTCAAACCTTTTTTTCTAGCAGTTTCTATTTTTGATAAAGCTTTTGCCGATCGTCTTGTTTGTCTTTTCTCAATTTTGTCTTTGTCTACTTCCTCTTCATGTTTTCCAGTCTCTCTGTCTGCTCCCTTGTTTTGTTCTTTAAGATCTTCTTTTTCTATCACATCCAACACGTTTTTGAAGCTAGACGTTATGTCCATTGGTGTTCATGCTACCTCCTCTTCATGCTCTATTTGTTGACTGTCTGTTTCTGTTTCTTTCTCCTTTTCTTCGTTTGTTTTCTCCTCATCCAATGTTATTTCTTCTGTTGTAGTTTGTATTGTTTGTGCCGTTGTTTGTTCCTCTTCATAACTTTCCCTTTCACTGTTTCCTTCATGCATTTGCCCACTCACCTGGATCTCATCCTCCTCCTCCTCTTCCTCCATCCAACATTCACACTTATTTATATAATTCTGGCAGTCCGGGCACTTAATGGCATCGCAGTCCCGGGCAAAATGTCCCCTTTCCTCACATTTATAGCATTTAAAGTCTGGGCAATCTTTGACCATATGGTCCGGGCTCATGCACAGCCTACAAGTCTTAACCTGGTGGCTGTGCATCACCCTAAAATATTGCTGACCTTCTGCCGTTTCCAGCCTTGTGCTGTAAGGTAGAGATATCACTTCTCTGGGGAATCTCACTTTAATAAAACGTGTTCCATCTTCTATTTCTGTGCCCGGATAAAGCCTTCTTTTGATTTTTGTTATGGGAAATACTCCCCAGCCTTCTAATTTATCTAAAATTAATTGATCATCCAGGTAAGCGGGCAAATGCATGAAGGAAACCACATAGTCTCTATTTTGTAGCATTTTCACTTCACATGTTTCTCCTTTTATAATTAGTCCATCCATCAGTTTATCGCATGTTTCTTCTTTTTCTAAAGTTAGTTCATATTCTTTGTCTTGTCTTGGCCTGATTGCAAGAATTTTTCCAAATCCACACTTTTCAGTTACTGCATTAATAATGTCCAAAACTCTCACCTCTTTAACTTTGTCCACATTTAGAATCACCGTTGCTTCCTTCATGTATCTTTTTCCACTTCTTTCTTGTTGCCTCTCCTGTTGTTGGTTTTCTTGTCGTTCTTTGTTTGCCATGTTTCTTCCTCCTTCCCGTCCAACGTTGTTTTCCAGTTGTCTTCCCCCTCCTAATCCAGTGCTGTTTTCTTTTTGTGTTTCTCCAGTCCGTCCTGTGATGTTTTCCCCTCGTGCTTCTTCAAACAAATCTGTGCTGTTACTTTGTGAGTCCATTTTCTCTCAAAAAAAAGTGCTAACCACCTTCCAGCAAGCACACGTGCTGCTGTCAGGTGGTTTAAAAACAGAAAAATCAAAAAATGCCCACTATCACCAAAGAAAAACTATTAAATAAACCCAAAATAAACCAAAACAAAGGGAGAGCCTTTCTCTCCCGTCTGCAGCCTCACACTTCCTGTTTCACTCTAGCTCCCTCTAGCGTGCTCAGGGTGGTATGGCCGTAAGCCTGCTAACGTAACGTAAGAGTGCTAACCATTACACCATGGAACCTTAAGATGATATAGAGCTGCTGCCCGACATGAAGATGATGAATTAAAAAAATGGCCTTGCAGGAAAGTAGCAGAAGGTCCATCCAAGGCAAGGCCAATGTGCATTGATTTCTGAGTAACTCGTCATTCGGCATGCAGGGCTCCTCACACATTTACTGGAGCAGGACTAGGTAGGGCCTTCAAAAGAAAAGCACGCTATTCTAGGCAATTTGACGACTAAATGGCAGGCAGGGCAAAGAAGCCACCACAGAACAGATGTGATCTTATTTTTTCTTTTTTGACCACGTCTAAAATGTTCAATTTGGCTTGTGAAAAGGGGAATTAGCTCAAATGGTAGAGCGCTCGCTTAGCATGTGAGAGGTAGCGGGATCGATGCCCGCATTCTCCACTTGTGTTTTCATGCCTTTCACAGTGGCTTTTATTGCAAAGCTGGTTGCACCTGGAGGGTTTAGAGCGCATTTCCTTACGTCAGCTTTGCCGGTTCTGTGTAGTACTAATCATTGCAATCCTTCAGAAGCCCTATCAAGTCACAGTTTTCTTTTATTCAATGGCGCGTCCGCAGTGGGAAATCAAAGCACTAAATATATAGCAGAGTGCTGTCGATTAGCCCATAGGAATCATCACCAGAAGCGATGTGACCACCTGGGAGAAAGATAGCGTTTTGGTCAAATGGAAGCAGGTGGACTTGAGGGTGAAGCAGCTGGACTTGAGGGTCCTAGAAAACCCATAGTAACTGTTATTCTCTGGCCTTCAAGGGAATAGAATGCTATTTTAGCTTTTTTGTGCGGTGCTGGCAAAAAAAAAAAAAACAGGTCCCATCTAGATTTGAATTTAGATCGCTGGATGCAGAGTGCTATCCATTACATTATGGAACCTCAAGATGGTGTAGAGCTGCTGCCCGAGATGAAGATGATGAATTAAAAGACTGGCCTTGCAGGAAAGTAGCAGAAGGTCCATCCAAGGCAAGGCCAATGTGCATTGATTTCTGAGTAACTCGTCATTAGCAGCAGGGCTCCTCACACATTTACTGGAGCATTACTAGGTAGGGCCTTCAAAAGAAAAGCACGCCATTCTAGGCAATTTGACGACTAAATGGCAGGCAGGGCAAAGAAGCCACCACAGAACAGATGTGATCTTATTTTTTCTTTTTTGACCACGTCTAAAATGTTCAATTTTGATTGTGAAAAGGGGAATTAGCTTAAATGGTAGAACGGTCGCTTAGCATGCATGAGAGAGGTATCTGGATCGATGCCCGCATTATCCACTTCTGTTTTCATGCCTTTCACACTGGCTTTTATTGCAAAGCTGGTTGCACCTGGAGGGTTTAGAGCGAATTTCCTTACGTCAGCTTTGCCGGTTCTGTATAGTACTAATCATTGCAATCCTTCAGAAGCCCTATCAAGTCACAGTTTTCTTTTATTCGATGGCGCGTCCGCAGTGGGAAATCAAAGCACTAAATATATAGCAGAGTGCTGTCGATTAGGCCATAGGAATCATCACCAGAAGCGATGTGACCACCTGGGAGAAAGATAGCGTTTTGGTCAAATGGAAGCAGGTGGACTTAAGGGTGAAGCGGCTAGGCTTTTTGGTTGACTTTCATTCAACTGACCCTGTGCCCAAAACAGAACAACAACATTGCTTTGCCGAAACCCGGGATTGAACCAGGGACCTTTAGATCTTCAGTATAACGCTCTCCCAACTGAGCTATTTCGGCTGCCATGACACAGCTTTCCTGCAGCAGGGATGTCTGTGAGACCAAGCTGAGCCCTTAAGTGCATCTGAGGCATAAGAGAGTAAAAATTTGGCCAGTACGGGTATCGAACCCGCGACCTTGGCGTTATTAGCACCACGCTCCAACCAACTGAGCTAACCGGCCGTTCTCTTATCAGTGTGCTGGAAAACCCAGAGTTACTGTCATTCTTTGGCCTTCAAGGGAACAGGATGCTATTTTAACTTTTTTTGCGCAGTGCTGGCAAAATAAAAACAGGTCCCACCGAGATTTGAACTCGGATCACTGGATTCAGAGTCCAGAGTGCTAACCATTACACCATGGAACCTTTAGATGATATAGAGCTGCTGGCCGACATGAAGATGATGAATTAAAAGACTGGCCTTGCAGGAAAGTAGCAGAAGGTCCATCCAAGGCAAGGCCAATGTGCATTGATTTCTGAGTAACTCGTCATTCGGCATGCAGGGCTCCTCACACATTTACTGGAGCAGGACTAGGTAGGGCCTTCAAAAGAAAAGCACGCCATTCTAGGCAATTTGACGACTAAATGGCAGGCAGGGCAAAGAAGCCACCACAGAACAGATGTGATCTTATTTTTTCTTTTTCAACCACGTCTAAAATGTTCAATTCTGATTGTGAAAAGGGGAATTAGCTTAAATGGTAGACCGGTCGCTTAGCATGCGAGAAGTAGCGGGATCGATGCCCGCATTTTCCACTTGTGTTTTCATGCCTTTCACAGTGGCTTTTATTGCAAAGCTGGTTGCACCTGGAGGGTTTAGAGCGAATTTCCTTACATCAGCTTTGCCGGTTCTGTATAGTACTAATCATTGCAATCCTTCAGAAGCCCTATCAAGTCACAGTTTTCTTTTATTCGATGGCGCGTCCGCAGTGGGAAATCAAAGCACTAAATATATAGCAGAGTGCTGTCGATTAGGCCATAGGAATCATCACCAGAAGCGATGTGACCACCTGGGAGAAAGATAGCGTTTTGGTCAAATGGAAGCAGGTGGACTTAAGGGTGAAGCGGATAGGCTTTTTGGGTGACTTTCATTCAACTGACCCTGTGCCCAAAACAGAACAACAACATTGTTGCTTTGCCGAAACCCGGGATCGAACCAGGGACCTTTAGATCTTCAGTCTAACGCTCTCCCAACTGAGCTATTTCGGCTGCCATGATACAACTTTCCTGCAGCAGGGATGTCTGTGAGACCAAGCTGAGCCCTTAAGTGCATCTGAGGCATAAGAGAGTAAAAATTTGGCCAGTACGGGTATCGAACCCGCGACCTTGGCGTTATTAGCACCACGCTCCAACCAACTGAGCTAACCGGCCGTTCTCTTATCAGTGTGCTGGAAAACCCAGAGTTACTGTCATTCTTTGGCCTTCAAGGGAACAGGATGCTATTTTAACTTTTTTTGCGCAGTGCTGGCAAAATAAAAACAGGTCCCACCGAGATTTGAACTCGGATCACTGGATTCAGAGTCCAGAGTGCTAACCATTACACCATGGAACCTTTAGATGATATAGAGCTGCTGGCCGACATGAAGATGATGAATTAAAAAAATGGCCTTGCAGGAAAGTAGCAGAAGGTCCATCCAAGGCAAGGCCAATGTGCATTGATTTCTGAGTAACTCGTCATTCGGCATGCAGGGCTCCTCACACATTTACTGGAGCAGGACTAGGTAGGGCCTTCAAAAGAAAAGCATGCCATTCTAGGCAATTTGACGACTAAATGGCAGGCAGGGCAAAGAAGCCACCACAGAACAGATGTGATCTTATTTTTTCTTTTTCGACCACGTCTAAAATGTTCAACTTTGATTGGGAAAAGGGGAATTAGCTTAAATGGTAGACCGGTTGCTTAGCAAGCGAGAAGTAGCGGGATCGATGCCTGCATTCTCCACTTGTGTTTTCATGCCTTTCGCAGTGGCTTTTATTGCAAAGCTGGTTGCACCTGGAGGGTTTAGAGCGAATTTCCTTACGTTAGCTTTGCCGGTTCTGTGTAGTACTAATCATTGCAATCCTTCAGAAGCCCTATCCAGTCACAGTTTTCTTTTATTTGATGGCGCGTCCGCAGTGGGAAATCAAAGCACTAAATATATAGCAGAGTGCTGTCGATTAGCCCATAGGAATCATCACCAGAAGCGACGTGACCACCTGGGAGAAGGATAGCGTTTTGGTCAAATGGAAGCAGGTGGACTTGAGGGTGAAGCAGCTGGACTTGAGGGTCCTAGAAAACCCATAGTAACTGTTATTCTCTGGCCTTCAAGGGAATAGAATGCTATTTTAGCTTTTTTGTGCGATGCTGGCAAAAAAAAAAACAGGTCCCATCTAGATTTGAATTTAGATCGCTGGATGCAGAGTGCTATCCATTACATTATGGAACCTCAAGATGGTGTAGAGCTGCTGCCCGAGATGAAGATGATGAATTAAAAAACTGGCCTTGCAGGAAAGTAGCAGAAGGTCCATCCAAGGCAAGGCCAATGTGCATTGATTTCTGAGTAACTCGTCATTCGGCATGCAGGGCTCCTCACACATTTACTGGAGCAGGACTAGGTAGGGCCTTCAAAAGAAAAGCACGCCATTCTAGGCAATTTGACGACTAAATGGCAGGCAGGGCAAAGAAGCCACCACAGAACAGATGTGATCTTATTTTTTCTTTTTCAACCACGTCTAAAATGTTCAATTCTGATTGTGAAAAGGGGAATTAGCTTTTGAACTCAGATCACTGGATTCAGAGTCCAGAGTGCTAACCATTACACCATGGAACCTTTAGATGATATAGAGCTGCTGGCCGACATGAAGATGATGAATTAAAAAAATGGCCTTGCAGGAAAGTAGCAGAAGGTCCATCCAAGGCAAGGCCAATGTGCATTGATTTCTGAGTAACTCGTCATTCGGCATGCAGGCCTCCTCACACATTTACTGGAGCAGGACTAGGTAGGGCCTTTAAAAGAAAAGCATGCCATTCTAGGCAATTTGACGACTAAATGGCAGGCAGGGCAAAGAAGCCACCACAGAACAGATGTGATCTTATTTTTTCTTTTTCGACCACGTCTAAAATGTTCAATTTTGATTGTGAAAAGGGGAATTAGCTTAAATGGTAGACCGGTCGCTTAGCATGCGAGAAGTAGCGGGATCGATGCCCGCATTCTCCACTTGTGTTTTCATGCCTTTCACAGTGGCTTTTATTGCAAAGCTGGTTGCACCTGGAGGGTTTAGAGCGAATTTCCTTACGTCAGCTTTGCCGGTTCTGTGTAGTACTAATCATTGCAATCCTTCAGAAGCCCTATCAAGTCACAGTTTTCTTTTATTCGATGGCGCGTCCGCAGTGGGAAATCAAAGCACTAAATATATAGCAGAGTGCTGTCGATTAGCCCATAGGAATCATCACCAGAAGCGATGTGACCACCTGGGAGAAAGATAGCGTTTTGGTCAAATGGAAGCAGGTGGACTTGAGGGTGAAGCAGCTGGACTTGAGGGTCCTAGAAAACCCATAGTAACTGTTATTCTCTGGCCTTCAAGGGAATAGAATGCTATTTTAGCTTTTTTGTGCGGTGCTGGCAAAAAAAAAAAAAAACAGGTCCCATCTAGATTTGAATTTAGATCGCTGGATGCAGAGTGCTATCCATTACATTATGGAACCTCAAGATGGTGTAGAGCTGCTGCCCGAGATGAAGATGATGAATTAAAAGACTGGCCTTGCAGGAAAGTAGCAGAAGGTCCATCCAAGGCAAGGCCAATGTGCATTGATTTCTGAGTAACTCGTCATTAGCAGCAGGGCTCCTCACACATTTACTGGAGCATTACTAGGTAGAGCCTTCAAAAGAAAAGCACGCCATTCTAGGCAATTTGACGACTAATGGTGTTACCTGGATGTGGGACAAATACAAATGAATGTATTTTATATAATTATTTTTTATTTTATTTTTGATGTTTGAAAAGTCACTTGCTGTTGGTAGCAATACAATATGAGTTCTAACAGATAAACAATACAACAAACAAACAAAAAATAAATAAAATAAAAGTATACAAATAGATTATGGGCAATTATAAAAATCAACCATTACTCTAAACCATTCAAATTATACATTTATGCAAACAAACAAGCTGTACACTTTTACGTTTTATTTCTTACTTTTTTCATTTATTAAAATGTCAATCCATCTATCTATTTTAATTCAACTCCCATCTGTTTAGTTGGATGCAAAAAAAAAAGAGAAAGGGGTACCCTTGAAGTAGACACATGTTGAATGTATGTCTGCATTTTATGAGTTCAACAGAGTCTATCTCTCTTTCTTTTATGATGTTTGTTGCTGTTATCCCTGCTTCTGTGTCTTTTTCACCTGAGCAACCTATTTTATTCTGTGTCCATTGCCTTTTGTGGCAGCTGGAACTGGTGCCTCTTCCTTTAAGTACACTTTTTATTCCATTTTTATCCTTTAAAAAGAACAGGTTAGTGTTATTGTTAGTGTGGATTGGTAAACAATGTGTTTTCTGCAATATTAGAGTAAATTTAATTAGTAAATTATTATAAACATTTATTAAACATTTGAAATAAAATAAGATATAAATGCAAAATTGAAATTAGATAATACATTGCTGCCAATAATGTATAGATCTATATTATACAAGTATAATGATTACAATATTTTAAGCAGGGCTCCGAACCGGTTCAAGAAACGGCAACGAAAAACGGAAACAAATGACATTTTTCAGGAACAAAAACGAAAAAAAGATCAACTTTAATTGTTCTGAACAGAAACGTTTACAGTTAACCGGTTAATAACGTTATTTTGTCATTCTCTTTATTATATGAATTTAGGAGACTAAAAGCATTCATTTAAAGCTTGTGTACAAATGTGACGGTGACACATACTACGTGAAGTGAAGTTTCATAAACTAATTTGAGAGGAGCACGTGATATGATTGAGCACGTCTGGCCACTCATCTGTAATCAGTAATAATCCAATCAGAGTGATCCTAGTTTACTATAAATGGATCATTTTCTCCCTAATGTTTTATCTTTGTTTGGAAGAACGCTACAAACGCTCCAGCATTTAACCTAGGCTTCAGCATTGTTTAAACCTTTCAACGTGGAAGAACAAACAAACAAACAGCAACAACAACAACTCCAGCCAGAACCCCGCTCTCCCCAAAACTTCAGCCGCCGCCTCGCCAGCTATCAAGCCTGAATTACAGCAAGACGGCCCACCAGCTCTTCCAACTTCTACTACTGCCCCACTCAACGCAAGCCACACCTTCCATTAAACTCAAGACGCCGGTGATCCAAGCCATTTCTATGAAGCCTGACTCTCACTGATATCCTAGAGGTCTACTTTCGGTAACGTACATGCTTTAAGCGGAAGCTTCGCTACATAACTACACTCTAACAAAGACTAAACATTTTATAAAAGTTTTGAAAGACGAGACCAGCGTGAATCAAATGATTTCAATAAAGAACTCACCTCTCAACCTCCCGCCTGTCCACAGATCCATAACTTTCTGACTGCAGAAGTAATTCGATCGCAACTGACCAAGCAATCTTTTCCACAAACATTAGTCCACAACATATTCATATGTTGATAAACGTCCATGGAAGGATGCACTGTTTTCAGTCAAACCAGCTGCTGGAGCGCGTGCAGCAGAATAGTCTTTCAAGCACAAACACTATAGCGATTTTGCTTGACAAAACGGCCGCCGACCTTTTGCACTCTGACGGATACTCCAAGGAGCCAAAAGGAGAAATGTCACCATCCAATGAGCTTTCCAAACTTTAGATGACCCCGCCTTATCTCTTGACAGTTTCATGAATGGACTGAGTGCTAAGACTTTGTGAATGAATCCGGCCAGATACGCTCGAGATTTTTCAATCACGTTAAGATTCCGAACATGATGATATTTATCTTGGACTTAGTAAAAGCCCATGACAAACAGTACATTCACACAGTTCCTACTAAGGTGACATCGTTTTTTGAAGTTAAAGGTTTGATGTTGGCAGTTGATTATTTACATTTTATTTATATAAAAAAAATAAATAAAAAATAAAAATTATAAATAAATAATAACCCCTCTGCCACATCTAATCTGATAGCCATGGAACCAACGAAAAGAGTATTACCCAGCCAGTGAAAAACATTCAACACAAAGCATTGAAGCTCTTTTGCAACATGCCAATAGCTACTCTTATATCAATACACATGAGTGCTATAGTCATGCTTATAATGGCAAGTCAGTGGGATGAGAAACAGCGAAGAAACAACTTCCTGCTTGACTGCTACGAACAAAGAGGACATTTCTGGCAGTAGAATAACGTTTCATCCACTGACTCTGTTAGATACATTTTGCTTTTAAACAAACTACTATAACACTAAGGGATTAACTCCACTTCACCTACTATAACCTCACCTGCTCTTCAAGAGGTACTTCCAGGACCACCAGCCAAGACCCGGCCCATATCCTCAGCTCTTCATCCATCTGCCACCCTGCAGGGGGACGAATGTCCACTTCTACACCCTTGCACATTGTGACATCTAAGCTATTGTAACATGTATTAACAAAGGCGCTTCCATTCACAGTTGCCCACGCTCTTACGAAGTGACCTTGCACGAATATCAGCTAAAACATTTAATTATGTCTGCTGTACATGTACCATGTCGTGACCATTTAATCTCTAATTCTTTCTTGTTTTCTCATTTTAGAGGTCATGGCTACCAGCTCCAGAAACTACCCTTATTCAACCCATCACACTCTACATCCATTTCCAAATGTATTCACACTCTTCACAAAGATGCATTTCCCCTCATACAGCCCACACACTTTAGGCCATATTCACACTAGCCCCTTTTGCCTCATACAGCCCACACACTTTAGGCCATATTCACACTAGCCCCTTTTGCCTCATACAGCCCACACACCTTAGGCCATATTCAAACTAGCCCCTTTTGCCTCATACAGCCCACACACTTTAGGCCATATTCACACTAGCCCCTTTTGCCACATACAGCCCACATACTTGAGGCCATATTCACACTAGCCCCTTTTTTCCTCATACAGCCCACACATTTGAGGCCATATTCACACTAGCCCCTTTTTGCCTCATACAGCCCACACACTTGAGGCCATATTCACACTAGCCCTTTTTTGGTTTTTGAAAAGTCTGAATTAACATAATTTCAATCCCACATTCCATCCCATCATAGCTGATCTAACTAGGCAGGAGGAGGAAGCTCTGCCTTCTTTATTAAGAAGCTCCCCCCCCCCCATTCACCCATTTCAAACACTATTCGCTTCTTACACCTCAAGAGAACAATACCACATCACGGAAGCCCAGCTGATCTTCTCCAAATGACCTCCACCCTCATGCATTTCTAGCCCTCTTCTCCTCTTTTCTTCCTTTAATTTCCCTCCAAACTCAAACTATCCCATACTTCCATTTACTCTTTTCACCACAGCTCTGACCCATTTAGAGGTCACCCAAGTGTCAATTGATGTAGCAGCAATGCTCTAAACAAGTCATATACACTTACACTTCAAATACCACTATCGTCACACTCCCAACCCCCCATGAATACAGTAATAGATGCTTCTGCAGGAGCACATATTGTCTCTATACTGACCCACCGCACCTCTGCAGCAGCAGAGACGCTCAGCTGAGCTACACCCCCCCCCCCGCCTACAGCGCAACTGCAGTGACATTCTAACCGACCCCTCATTCACTCACCTCTACATATCACTAACAACAATATTTTTCATTCTTACGGGAACATGCATAACCATCCAATGCTCACTACCACTGCATCTCGGCAACTGCAGAGACACTCCACCCAGTTTCATTCACCAATAACACCATGGCACTGTCACTCTAGCTAAGCTCCTCTTTTACTCATCTCTACATATCACTACTGACAGTATTTTTATTCTTACAGGAATATGCATAACCATACAATACTGACTACCAATGCACCTTTGCAACAGCAGAGATGATTCAAGTAACATTCACCCATAGCACTACTGCACTGGCACTCTTGCTAAGCCCCTCTTTTACTTCATCTCTACATATCACTACTGACTCTCACCTCACCTCTACTTATCACTAATGACAATAAATTTTTTTACAGGAACATGCATAACTATACAATACTGACTACCACTGCATCTTTGCAACAGCAGAGATGCTTCATGTTACATTCGCCCATAGCACTACTGCACTGGCATTCTAGCTGAGCCCCTCTGTTACTTCATCTCTACATATCGTTACTGACAATATTTAGCACTCATAAGGCTCCAATGCTGACTACCACTGCACCTCTGCAACAGCAGAGACGCTCCGCCGAGCCTTATTTTCCCTCTGCCTTCCCCCTGCCTCCTCCCCTCTCCCCCTCCCCATTTATAGTTGACAATTGCCCAGTAACACTATTCCGAATTAAGAGATGATTCATAGCATTCTCCGCCTCTCAGACTCCCACTCACTCTCCAGTCCCCCTTTTCACAGGGCCTCTGCGAGGGGTTAAGGAGATAAGTCAATATAGAAAAGTTTGAGGACATTAAAAGTTTAGATAGTCTTAGATTCCTGCAATGTACTAAATTTATCTATTTTATACAAGGTATCATTGTATGGTAAAATTTGACTGTATTAAATCTGTGAATATCAGGATGTGGCGTAGTTACGAAATCAGTAAAATCCTAGTAGATTTGACAGCTTGTTGCTTATTTACCACAGTTACCAAGGCAACACCATTATTTCTGCAGCTCTATAGGGACATGTTGAATCGGCTAGATTTTATAGATCTATATTCCATATGTATGTTTTAGTTTGGATTAATTTCTTTCATTTTAATATTTAGTAAATATATTGTAAGATAATATCGCCAGTATTTCTGGTTGAAAAGTGGTTATAGGTCTTTAAACGTATTGAAAGAGTCTTAAAGGTATTTAAAGGTGTTGAATTACACTTTCTGATTCCTGTATATACTCTGTTTCAGAATATGAGCAGCCACCACAGAAGCCCAAAGGGCTTTACAACAACAGATCCAGACCCTGGGAAGGTGGTCATCCAATGCCTTAAAGACATGCATACGTCTTCGCCAAAGGCACCTCAAAGAAGCCCAGATGACTCTCGCCAGCCATCAACCCACAGCTACTCAAGGGCGAGGGCATGACCCAGCCACCTTCCCTCCTCCTTTCCCTTACTTTTAAACTGAGTAACACTCAACCTTCTCCCCCAGTCACATAGTAAATCGAAGGTGCATACAAGCCCCCTCGTCACCCCGCCACCCCCGGCCGTTTCTGCAGGAGTCTTCACAGCCCCCTCCCATTTCCCGACTCCTGCCAGACCCTGCCCCCCCTAAGGCTCTGACTCCTGCAGGAGTGTTACCCCGAGCTTCGACTCCCGAAGGAGTCATCTCACTGTCCCCCCCAGGCCTTAGCAAATTTCTCTTATATGTTTGCATATATATGGGTGTATGCGTTTGCGTACGTATGTATGTATGTATTTGTGCGGGCGTAGATGTTGTATATGCATGTATGTATAAACACATGTATAGAAGTATACGCGTGTATGTGGGTTTATATGTATATACGTATGCGTGCGTGTATGTATGGATTTGTGTGTGTATATATATATGTATCTATGTACGCAAGTACATGGACATATATATTTTTTACTTATAACGCTGTCACTCCCCGCTTCATCTCCTCACGGAGTGTTCCTCGAGCACCTAACTCATCCCGTCACCCTCTAACAGGAGTCTTCACCATCCAAATCCCCTTTTTCCCAGTCTCCTGTCAGAGTCGGCCAGCTTGCCCTGTTCCCCGGGCGCCGACCCCCGCAGGGGTCATGTCACTGCCCCCCCCCAAGGCCACTGAAACTCATTATTTATATATATCTATGGATTCTCGTCCATGGTTATATATTTATATAGAGCGCTGTCACTCCCTGCTCTATCTCCAAGTAGGAGTGTTCCTCGAGCATCGACTCCCACAGGAGTCTCGCCAAACCTGCCACTCACCCTCTAGCAGAAATCTCCACCACCCAAATCCCAATTCACGATTTCTGCCGGAGACGGCAAATAATAAGAATTGCTGCCCCCAACTCCCGCAGTGCCTATTCCGACTCACAGAAGTCTTCTGATTGCCCCCTCCAGGCCTTAGATTACCCCATTATATATATATATATATATTTATGTACTCTCATATATACATATATATTTATATATATATATAGCGCTGCCACTTCCCAGCTCTATCTCCGTCAGGAGTGTTCCTCGAGCATATTTTGTTTTGATTCTTAATGAGTCAACCCTGGTCACCCCTTTCTGGCCCCCTACACTAGTCACCTTTCCCCTTTCCCCCCGCTCAGGCTCCAACAGGAGTCTGTTTCACACTTTGCTCCAACTAGAGCTCCCTAATCTCTTTCCCTTTCCATATCCTCTATATCCAGCAGCCGGATATAGCAAAAACTTTCTAGCTTTTTGGGGGGAAATTCTTCGAAATACACGGCTGCTGTCCCGAGTTAGCATTTTGGGGAGCTCTTGAGACCTACCTGATCTCGGATCTCCTGATATGCTTATCGACCGGGCGGGAGCCCTGGGCTCAAATATCTCCGAGCTCAGGGTTCTCTCCCGGGACAGCATGCCAAACCTGCTTTATACGCCAAGCATATCTAAGTGAAAACTCTTGAAGTGAAGTTTCATAAACTAATTTCGAGAGGAGCACGTGATATGATTGAGCACGTCTGGCCACTCATCTGTAATCAGTAATAATCCAATCAGAGTGATCCTAGTTTACTATAAATGGATCATTTTTTCCCTAATGTTTTATCTTTCGTTTGGAAGAATCCCCCCCTTTCCACCCCTTCTCCTCCTTTTCCTCCCTTTTCTGAAAAGGGGGAGCTCTCGAGACCTACCTGATCTCGGATCTCCTGATTGCTTATCGACCGGGCGGGAGCCCTGGGCTCAAATATCTCCGAGCTCAGGGTTCTCTCCCGGGACAGCATGCCAACATGCTTTGTACGCCAAGCATATCTAAGTGGAAACTCTTGAAATATATTTTGTATAAATTGACATGGTGTAAGTTACATGATTATGTAATGAAATGCATCTTTTTTATATAATTTATTTGTCTCTCCTGCAATACATTATGCAACGACTCCACAATCGACTGGTTCGTGCTGTAGAAAGACAGCCACTAAACACAGATTATATACAGTTTATTTGTAGACAGGAAATGGTGCATATCAGTGCCTTGGCTGAATTGATACATGTTCCAGAGGATGTCATCTCAGCCCTTAGCAATCTAAACATTCTCCTACAGCATTTAAGGAATGTGGAGGAAGTGTCCGTCTCAGTAGAGCTGAAACAAAACAAGGACATGGACGTCCGAGAGTTTCAGTGTCAGCTGCCCACCTTACACATCTAATAGAACTTAGACTGCCTGTCAAATCTATTGCCAATCTTCTTGGTGTGTCCCGTGCAACCATATTCAGGAGGATGGCAGAAAATGGTTTGTCTGTGAGAGGTTTGTACAGCACATGTACAGATGAAGAGCTTGATGCCCTTGTAACAGGGATTAAGAACTCCATGCCAGACTGCTGGATATCGTATGGTTCGAGGGGGCTCTACCTCCTTCTCAGGGGCACCTTGTACAGTGGATAGGGTGTGTTCATCCATGCATCGTGTAGACAGTGTTGGTGTTCTCTCTAGGATGGCAAACCTGAGATGTATTGCTAGTAGAAGTTACTCTGTTCCTTACCCGAAGTACATGGTGCACATTGACACCAACCATAAACTCATAAGGTATGTCTGCAAGCCATCTATAACATTTCAGTTTAGTAAAAAGTAAAAGTGGTTGAAATAACATTGCTAAGATTAATTTAACATGATCAAATTATATTATTACTTATTTTACTTTTTTATTTTGAAATATTATATTCTTTTGTATAACAGGTACAACATTGTCATCTTGGGGGAACAGATGGTTATTCCAGAAAGGTAAACTTTATTGTTTAGTAAGGTTTAGACTAAGCATGTTGTGCTAAAATCTTATTGTCATTATTTCGTAGGGTATGTGCACTAAAGTTTTTAATATATCTATCCTTATGACTGTATGCCGTCCCATAAAGTTGTTTGGTAAAATTTGGCTCATTGAATGCAATAGAACATGCTTTGCTTTACTGTAAAATTTTAATTGAAAACAAACACTTCAAATCAATGTGACATACAATTGTCATTTATCATTTAACATTGTAATCTATAGATGGCAGCAGAAAACCAGTCATTGGCTCATTCCACTCAATTTAGTGCTTTGGTTTTTAAACTTACAAACTCATGTAATTAATCATGCAGTATTTTCAAAGATAAACATATATAGAAGTTAATAAACTAATAAAAAAAACTATAAAAAGCCATTACTTTGTTTTTACTTTTTTTACAAAGTAATGTTTTTTACAGTTGACACATTGATTACAATATAACCTGATTTTTTAATGTGTAATGTTACCGAAGGTCGGCCAGGTGGTTACATCTTTGCTTGAAATCTTGTAGTTGTTGCATGCAACTATACCTGTAAGTTTTTGTTACTGAACTAATCTCTCATACTGTGCAATTTCAATTACATTTTACAGATTATGTACCTAAGGGTTGCAAACAATAACCGCTCAGACACACATTTGGCCTTTTTCAATGAGGCTGTGGAGACACGGATTTCCAAAAAGGTATTATTGAGTTGTAATCTCCACCCCCCCCCCCCTCTTTTTTTTACTTTATTACTACTTCCCTACTGAAAAATCCAGCTTAAACCAGCCTAGGCTGGTTGGCTGGTTTTAGCTGGTTGACCAGCCTGGTTTTAGAGGGGTTTTGGCGATTTCCAGGCTGGTTTCCAGCCATTTCCAGCCTGGTCTTAGCTGGTCAGGCTGGAAAATGACCAGCTAAAACCAGCTTGATCACCTAGCCAGGCTGGGAGCCCAGCCAAAACCAGCTATGTCTATCTTAAACCAGGCTGGTCAAGCTGGTTTTAGCTGGATTTAGCTGGTCATTTTCCAGCCTGACCAGCTAAGACCTGCTGAAAAAGGCTGGTAACCAGCCTGGAAATGTCCAAAACCCCTCTAAAACCAGGCTGGTCAACCAGCTAAAACCAGCCAACCAGCCTAGGCTGATTTAAGCTGTTTTTTTCAGCAGGGTTGCTTAAGTAGTCCATAAATAAAAATTTTAATAAGTAAATTGTAATTGCAAACCAGCATAATGGGTCATGTTTTTGTTGCAGAGTAAGAGGTGATCATGGAGGAGAAAACGTGGGCATAGCAGAACTGATGTTTTCAGTACGTGGAACAGATGAAAACAGTTTCATTGCTGGGAAAAGTGTCCACAATCAAAGGTTATTTCAGTTCATAGTGTTATGTTTATTTATCATTTAATTACCTACAGTCCTCTGCTCTACCAACTGAGCTATCGAAGGCTTATAAGACTCCCCTACAAGCCCACCCCCTTAAGGTTGCTGCAGTCCGACTGCTGGCCAAAAACGCTCAAGGCTTCCCATACCGGGAGTCGAACTGGTGAAAACCAGGAATCCTGACCGCTAGACCATATGGGAGTTGCCACTTGTGATGGCAGTCTTGGCACAAACTTCAGATCTTTCTGATCATGCGCACTTCACTGTCCCTCTTGCACAAGTACCACTCCTACATTTACGCACTCTCTCATACACAGTCTCATGGTTTCCGTAAGCAAGAATCCTCTGATCCATAGTCATAAGCGTTATCCTTTGTGCCACTGGCACTCTGTTCAGCACCTTGTTAGCACATTGTTTGAAACAAGGACAAGGCTCTGTCAACCTGGAGTTCCGTCACCACACATTCTGCTTTGTTTAATGGCAAGACGTTGTGTGGATGGGATACTCTTACAGGATATCTGACAGTCCCTCCATAGAAAACCTGAGATCCAGGGTCGAGACTCTCTTCTCTCCAAGAGGAGATTAAAAGCCATAGTTTTTATTCATGTTTTATCAGAGCACTTAGGTATTGCTGCAGCTCAGAGACTTACAAGTGGAAGAGATTACGCTGCAAGTTGGCTGGGTGACTTCTAAGTGGTATGGACTTTTGCAACAAGTAGGTTGGGTTTACGTTTGGTGTAGCTGTAGTAGACGTTATTAAAAAACTGCAGTTTGGGCATCCTTTGAAACCAGGAGAGCACCCCACGGGCTCTGTGCTGGCGGCCCCTTAAACTCGACTCACTCCAGAGTGGAACTGAACAGCTCCCTTGGGAGGCGAAAGGCGACCGCAGTGCACTGGCTGTCAGCAAAGCAAAAAGACCAAAACAAGCAAGCCAGGAGTCGAATCTAGAGTCTTCTGATCCATAGTCAGACGCATTATCCACTGCACCAATGGCCCTATCTCCTTATCTTGTCATCATTAGCTTGTTGCTTGTAATAAGGACACAGCTCTGTCAATACGGAGTTCATTCAACGCATGCTGTGCTTTGTTATTATGGCAAGTTGTGGTGTCGATAGAAGCATGTGACAGTCCCTCCATAGAAGAACTGTGATCCAGGGTCTGAGACTTTCTCCTCTCCAGGAGGAGGTTACAAGCATTGGATTTATTTTTGTCAGAGCAGCTGCAGCATACTTGTGTGGAGACCCACAGCAAGGCTTGAGGGCAAGTTTCTGCTCTCCCTTCCCTGGTGGTCTAGTGGTTAGGATTCGGTGCTCTCATTGCTGTGGACTGGGTTTGATTCCCGGTTAGTTCTTGGATGAGAGACCACCTGGGATTACCAGGTGCTTTAAGCTTTTTGAATTCCTTCATTTGGCAGCTGATACACTTCCCAAAATACGAAAAAAAAAAAAAAAAACAAAACTCTGAATTCCTCTCTGATCTCTGGAACCAGCTAAGTCATTGTACCCACTTCCCCTGATTCCATTCGGGGGAAGTGAGTACCCTGACTTGGCTGGTTTAACCTAGCAAGAGCTGTCGGTGCCCCGGAGCAGAAACCGAAAAAAAAAACAAAAAAAAAAACTGGTAAACTATTGAGGGGTCAAGGGCTTTGTTTTTGTCGGTGCTGTGTCAAGGCAAGCTGAGCTGCGCTCGGCTCCTGGTGTTGCACCTATTTTTAAATAGCCAACTCTTGACGGCTGCTCTTGCTTACGGCCATACCACCCTGGCAATACCTGATCTCATCTGAACTTGGAAGCAAAGCAGGGTTGGGCCTGGTTAGTACTTGATTGGGAGACCGCCTGGGAATACCAGGTGCTGTAAGCTTTCTGAATTCCTTCATTTGGCATCTAATACACTTCCCCCGTGTCACAGGTCTGCTGCTGGTGTCTTTTCTCGCATTCATCTTATTTGGGAGGGGTGCGACAAAAAAAAACACAGGTAAACAATTGAGGGGACAAGGGCATTGTTTCTGTCGGTGCTGTGTCAATGCAAGCTGAGCTGCGCTCGGCTCCTGGTGCTGCGCCTCTTTTCAAATAGCCAACTCTTGACGTCTGCTCTCGCTTATGGCCATACCACCCTGCTATTTAAAATTAAGATCTAAAAGTGGCTTAAACATTGAACTGGTTCTAAAACGACAGAAAATAAGAAGAGAAGAGATTAAAGAAAGAATGGAAAGGAAAAAATTTCAAAAAGGATATGCAAGAAACATTTGTTTAAGTGACAGTGACTCAGAATGAATGGTGGTTATTGGTTTATCCAATAATTATCCTAATGAGTAATGTATGTGTGGTATCACTGAATGTAAGAGGATTGTCAAAATGTGAAAAGTTTGAAAGATTAACATGTTTGACAAAAAAGTGTGATATATTATGTTTACAAGAGACAAAGTGGGAAGATGAGATTAAAAATAAAATGAGAAAATTGTGGAATGGTGAAATATTTAGTAATGGAGATACAGAAAGGAAAAGAGGGGTAGCAATTTTGATGCAAAGAGGGATTTTTGAAAAAGTAGAATTAGACTATAAAGACACAAATGGAAGAATTATAATTGTAAAAGTTATGTATAATGGGAAAAGTTCTTTTTCACATTTACATTTAGTCATTTAGCAGACTTACAATTAAGGACAAGGAAGCAATTTACACAACTATAAGAGCAGCAGTGAACAAGTGCTATAGACAAGTATCAGTGTGAAAAAGTCTAAGCAAAGCATTAGAAATTTTTTTTTATTTATTAATTTTTTTTTTTGAGAGAGTACAGTCAGTGGTATAGCCAGAGAGGAAAGTGGAGACTAAATAGTTGAGTTTTTATTTGTTTCTTGAAGACAGCAAGTGACTCTGCTGTTCTGATGTAGTTAGGGAGTTCATTCCACCAACTGGGCAGATTGAATGCGAGAGTTCGGGAAAGTGATTTCTTCCCTCTTTGGGATGGAACAACGAGGCGACGTTCATTCACAGAATGCAAGTTTCTGGAGGGCACATAAATTTGCATAAGTGAGAGCAGATAAGAAGGAGCAAAGTCAGAGGTCGCTTTGTAAGCAAACATCAGAGCTTTGAATTTAATGCGAGCAGCAACTGGCAGCCAGTGCAAACGAGTGAGTAGCGGAGTGACATGTGCTCTTTTGGGTTCATCAAAGACCACTCGTGCTGCTGCATTCTAAAGCAGCTGAAGAGGTTTGATAGAATTAGCTGGAAGCCCGGCTAGTAGAGAGTTGCAATAATCCAGTTTGGAGAGAACAAGAGCTTGAACAATAAGTTGAGCTGCATGTTCAGATATGAAGGGTCGGACCTTTCTGATGTTATAGAGTGCGAATCTGCAAGATTGAGCAGTTCTAGACATGTGGTCAGAGAAGTTTAGTTGGTCATCAATCGTTACTCCAAGGCTTTTTACCATTTTGGATGCAGTAATGGTTGCCCCATCCATCTGGATTGAAAAGTTATGGTGTAGAGTCGGGTTGGCAGTAATTTCAAGCATTTCCGTGTTCGCGAGGTTAAGCTGAAGATGATGATCTTTCATTCAGTGTGAAATGTCTGACAGGCAGGCTGAGATGCAAGCTGGAACCGAGGGATCATCAGGGTGAAAAGAGAGGTATAGCTGGGTGTCATCAGCATAGCAGTTGTAGAAAAATCCATGTTTCTGGATGACTGGTCCTAAAGATGTCGTGTAGATGGACAAGAGAAGTGGCCCAAGAACAGAGCCCCGAGGTACCTCTCCTGGACACCTCTCCCCTCCGAGACACCCTGAATGACCTGTCAGAGAGGTAAGATCTGAACCATTGAATAACAGTGCCTGCAACGCCCAGTGACTCAAGCGTAGATATCAGGATCTGGTGGTTTACAGTGTCAAAAGCAGCTGATAAATCCAGCAAGAAGAGGACAGATGATTTAGAGTCTGCTTTAGCCAGTCTGAGATCCTCCACGACCGAGAGCAGGGCAGTCTCAGTTGAGTGGCCTTTCTTAAAGCCAGATTGCTTGTTGTCCATGAGGTTGTTTTGAGTAAGAAAGCCCAGGACTTGATTGAACACTACTTTCTCCAAAATTTTGGCCATGAATGGAAGCAGGGATACCGGTCGGTAGTTTTCAAGTAGCGTTTGATCCAGGTTGGGTTTCTTTAGCAGTGGGGTTACCCTAGCCTGCTTAAATGAAGTAGCTGCTGAGTGTGACATGGCAGGGAAACAGCACCTGTAAGACCGAAACCATGGTGCTTGACTGGAAAAAGGTGGCCATCTCCAGTTTGGAGGAGAGTCCTTACCCCAAATGGAGTTCAAGTATCTGCGTTTTTTTTTTTTTTTCATGAGGAACAGAATGTGAGATTAAAAGATGGATCGGTGCAGCAGAATTGCAGCTGATGTGATTGTCTGTTGTGGTGAAGGAGCTGAGACGAAAGGCAATGTTCTCAATTTGCCACTCAATCTAGGTTCCTACTCTCACCTATGGTCATGACTGAAAGGACAAGGTCTCGGATACAACCGGACACATTTTACAAAGTGTTATGACCCGCTCGTTTGAGTCGCACCATAAAATAGAGATGAGCCAACAAAATAGCCTGATTGCAAATTATTTATTATAAAATGTAACTCATAGAACAATCAAAGCAACCAACAAATGTCTAGAGATAATAATGAAGATAAAGAACTTAGAATATAATCACAACAACACTTTAACTACATGATATAAGTATTGCGAAAAAAAACATAAGGTTAAAAAGTCAATGAGATGGCAGGTCTTGACATAAGGAATCCCGAGTAGCCACAGCATTCTGGGGTAGCTAGCACAACAACTTTTATATGCCCATTGATAAGTAATGCCACATCCAACCAGGATTTCCCACATACTCCAATCTGGATTTCTCATTCAGGGAGTCAAACAGAGAACATCACCCAAAACAACACTAGTTACATGAATACACTGGAGAGTGGAGTACAGATGTATCCGCACCTGTACAATCACTTACAAAGAGATTTCAAGCCACAGTGTTTATGAAACTGTTCTTCTTTCAGCCGCCATCATTGTGTTTATGGTAAACGCGACACATTTACAACCCCACCTTCTGCAGTATAGGAGTGTTGGAAAATAGTATACAGTCACTCAGACTTTTCAAACATTATTCAGACATGAAACATCATGTGCACATGAGAAAATGTTTTGCTGCATTCATGTCATGTGTGCAACTTTTTGTTAATGTGTTTCTTAAGCTGCGCCGAATGAGCGAAACTCTTTAGACACTGATCAGATCTGTATGGTTTCTCTCCAGTGAGAATCGTCTGGTGTGGTTTTAATTTTGGCGCTGTAATAAAAGTCTTCTCATACTCAAGCACATATTCTCTTTCACACCAGTGTGGATCTTCATGTGTTTATTAAGGTTTGATGAGTTGCTGAAACTCATACCACACCGAAGCTGCGGTCACTCGAGTTTGAGCATGCAAAATTCTGTTGTACAGCGCTGCAAAAAGGGGCGGGATTAAACAAGACGATTAGATATTAAAAAAGTGAGCAATTGGTCCATATTTTAAATTTCTGTTCAGAGAGGTCATGTTTTGATCTTCGACTGGTCTCACACAGTCAAGTTATGTGATTTTGCATGTCAGAGTTCACCAAGCTTGAACTTTGCAAGGCAATGAACTGCGAAACTTGATGCCCGAACTTGCATTTCTGGTCTGATGCATTCGCATGCGTATGAATGAAAGTCTATGGGGAGAAAAGTCCAGTGTGACCGCGGCTTAAGTGCATGTGAATGGTTTCTCTCCAGTGTGGATCTTCATGTGTTTATTAAGGTGTGATGAGCAGTTAAATCTCTTCCTACACTGAGTGCATGTAAATGGTTTCTCTCCAGCGTGGATCCTCATATGGTGATTAAGGGATGACCATTGGCTAAAACTCTTCACACACTGAGTGCATGTGAATGGTTTCTCTCCAGTGTGGATCCTTATGTGGTGACTGAGGGATGAGGATTGGCTGAAACTCTTCCCACACTGAGTGCATGAGAATGGTTTCTCTCCAGTGTGGATCCTCATGTGCTTATTAAGGTCTGATGAGCTGTTAAAACTATTCCCACACTGAGTGCATGAGAATGGTTTCTCTCCAGTGTGGATTCTCATGTGCTGAATAAGGTGTGATGAGCTGTTAAAACTCTTCCCACACTGAGTGCATGTGAATGGTTTCTCTCCACTGTGGATCATCATGTGTTGATTAAGGGATGATGATCGGCTGAAACTCTTCCCACACTGAGTGCATGTGAATGGTTTCTCTCCAGTGTGGTTCCACATGTGTTTATTAAGGTGCGATGAGCAGTTAAAACTCTTCCTACACTGAGTGCAAGTGAATGGTTTCTCTCCAGTGTGGTTCCTCATGTGTAGATTAAGGGATGATGATATCCTGAAACTCTTTCCACACTGAGTGCATGTGAATGGTTTCTCTCCAGTGTGGATCCTCATGTGCTGATTAAGGTATGATAAGCGGATGAAACTCTTCCCACACTGAGTGCAAGTGAATGGTTTCTCTCCAGTGTGGATCCTCATGTGTTGATTAAGGTTTGAGGTTTGGCTGAAACTCTTCCCACAATGAGTGCATGTGAATGGTTTCTCTCCAGTGTGGATCCTCATGTGAATTTTAAGTTTGCTTTTGTCTGCCAAACTCTTTCCACACTGAGTGCAGGTGAAACGATTCTTGTCTCTCCTTTTCAAAAAAACATCAGTCTGTAAATTAGTTTTTTCCTCAATTTTGACAAGATGTTCCTCCTCTTTACTCCCCTCATTCTCTTCAATTAGGTCTGAAATAAAAAAATAAAACATTATTTTCATTAAGACTCATCAAAAGCTGAAAATTGAAAAGACACTGAAAACATCGGCTACACACACTGTAATTTTGATGCACATTAAATGTAAATTAAATCAGATCATTTTTTGTTTAGTCCATCAACATGTACACATTAAAGCAGATTCAATTCAATTCATCTTTATTTATCTAGTGCTTTTACAATGTAAATTGTGTCAAAGCCACTTAACATACAAGTTATAGTAAATTGAAACAGTCAGTCCAGTTTTCAGAGTTTTTTACATAATTGATCATAAAAGTCCTTTTGGTCATATTGATAAGACACAGATTTGAAAGCTGTAAATGGCCTATTTTTATTCATATGTATTCAAAATTACAACAAAATGTCTTTCTAAAATTTGTAAAGCAGACAGGGAATACTTGTTCATTCTGTGTCTGACTGGTAAACGCATCAGAAAAAAAGTTCTGGGGTAACAGCTCTGAACAACCAGCTGAATATTTTCCTCACAGACATGAGACATACTGTACAGCATCTGCATAAAGGCTGGAATGTTCACCTTTCTCCTTGTGTGCTGTTGGGTCATTTTCATCCATTGTGGGGTGATTTTGAGGCTTAATTTAGCCAAAACCTTGTCTGTGTTTCAGCAAACGGACTGATATTTGGGAATATTTTATTTTGACATATTCTGTGAAAATGCTTTGAAATAAAAAAAAAAACCTCCATACACTCTGGGTAAATTTACTCCCTTTTCGTTATATTCATGGCTGTTTTTTCTCCATTGGCCTATATTATAACAACCTTTTTTTTATTGCAAAGCCATGACAGCATATAATCATGCATTTATGATTGTTGGTGTTTTCTGTGACGACCGTCAACATTGTTTAATTGGTCTCCACCCATAAGACGGCAAAAAGGAAATGGGTGAGAGGAAACACTGAAACCGATATTCCTTTCCAGTTATCGGTGTTTTGTTTTCATGGAGTGTCAGTGCACTTTACTGACGCATTTCTAAAAACTAGACACTTAACAGATTTAGTTGATGTATTGATCTTATCTGTACGATCAAAACTGAAAGTGTAATTTAAGTTCTTTTTGGCGTTATGAGGAGAAGACGCATCAAAACGCGTATACGCAGTCTTTGACCCCTGGGGGTTAAACACCTACATGTATGACGCAGTTAATGACGTTATGCAAGAGTCTAATTGTTGTTGTTCTGAGATTATATGTAGAGCAGTATACAAACTTTTGGCGAGTGTTAAAGCTGGCCTCTGCTGATGTAACTGCAAAGTATCTACAGTAAACTTTCTTTTAATTGAATCTCTGACTCCTGCTTAGATCTGATAGACTGGTCTTGGGTTAAAATTGTTGGTCCCCCTACAAAGTGTATTTATGCACGCACACTATAATCTGCTGTTTTACTCCACTGAACTCCATATAAAAAGACAGAAACTTTTTTGAACAGGCCTATCTAAAGGGTTAATGCTGCCAACTGATGATCAACAGTAAAAATTACACATTTTACCTCTTCCCAACAGGGAAAACACCAACAATCTAGAATGCATGATTATTTGGTGTCATGGCTTTGCGGTTAAAAAAATGTGGTTGTAATGGAAGTAAATGGGTCAAAAGCAGCCAAGAACATAATGAAAGGGTATAGGGCTGCACAATTAATCATATTATTATCATGATAACGATATTTGTGGTCCACAATCAATAATTAAATATCATCATGATTTTACAGTATAAACACCAAGCCATTATTTTAATGAGTGGAGTTTACGGATTATACTGCAACACAAGCATGATGTGACTGTGACTAGATTGCAAGTGTTTTTTTCAAGGAATGTAATGTTGATCAGGTAGCCTTTTCTCCTGTTCAGTCCAAACTTCCCAAGGTAACACAGCAAACCTTATTAACCACCTTAAAAGCCAACACAAAGTGGCTGTCATCAGTAGGTTAATGAGCTCAGGAGAATTCTGCTTTGCATGTTTCTTTGCATTACTAACATCACTAAAACAGACAACATTTAGACAGAAGACACTATCCAATTGTTTCAATGTTAAAACAAAAACAAAACAAAACAAAAAAAAGTCATTGTGGCCCTGTTCACACGGGTATTCAGGTTAGTTTTCATCAATCTGACGTAGGGCTGTGACGGTAACGGATTTTCTGTTACCGCGGTGATGAAGCAAGAAATCATGCGGTATGTCGGTTAACCGCGCATACCGCATATACACAGTGTTTCCTCTAGGATTTTTTCCAGCTGTGGCGGCAGGCCTTTTTTACACAGATCTACTAACTACCTGTGGCGTTACTTCAATGACAAATGTCGTGCAGTATTAAAAGTCGAGATCGCATTTATATAATAGCCTACAGCAAGCGGATCTCTTTGCTTACGCGCCAATTTTTTCTGCTCGTGCACAAAACTTCTTGCCTCCCCCTCAAATACAAGCCTCTTTAAGAGCACGCAGATCTTCTTGTGCACCCTCAAATAAATGCTGCTGAAGTGCGATTTAGTGCGTTTATGTAACGAGTATGTCTCCAGCCTTTATTAGATTTTCTAGGAATATTTATGAATGCCTCCGGTTTTAATGCGTCCTGAAATAAAGTGAAACGGCTATACGTCGTGTTTGCTGGCCTCAGGCATCACGCACCTGTCACAGTCAGTCAGTCAGCACGTAACCTTAAAGGGTTAAACAAATGACGCACAGCACTACTACGGTTAAAGAAAAGTTTGCGCTGCTATAATTCACTTACCCTTTAATAGACTTTGGTGTGATTATCACCTGCTATTAAAATAATAAAATGTTTTGAATGAGAAGCTGTAATGTAGCCGTGGCGAGATGAATCCTAGCGTGGCGCCCCGCCATGGAAGAATGAATGTAGCGGAAACCATGATATATAAATATAAATATAAAATCGCTCAACAGAAAAGAAGCATTTTTAACGCACTGCTGTAATTTCTATATCCCAATCCCTTTATCAACATTTTTATACAAGTCATTATTTTAAAGATTATGACTTGAGAATATGATTTTACCTCAGCGCTGCACTTTTCTCCTTCGCCCTCGCGCTGAGTTCAGGTGACGGAGTGTTGTGAAGTAGTTAAACTATCAAACTGGCACAGGAATATCAGTATATTAATATAGGATTTTTAATAAACTCTCTTATATCTGCTGGTGCTGTTATTAACACGCAGATCTCGGTTATGCTGGTGCAGCCGTTGACACGTGGTTCAGGTAATCAAAAAGCCAGCTCGCCTACATGATTTTTAATTATGGGTGGATCGCAGGTGGAGAAGTTCAATCATTGGTTATGCAGACCACTTTGCCTAAAATATCAAAAAGTTCAAACGCTTTGATTAAACTAAAGCGAAACTGACCGTAAAGAGTGATAATAAAGGCTGCTTTTTTATTTTGGATCATACAGTTACCAAAGATTCAGTATTCGAAACTGAATATTTCACTTTTATTTTATTTATATTACGATTGTTTTTAACAGACCAGTTTGTGTTTTGGCTGCGCCATATAGCGGACCCTGAGGCACATCACTTCACCTCAAAGTTTATTAGTTATAGTTTATTTTATAAATAACTGACCGGCAAAAACCAAGATACAAATTGTACAAAACTAAATTCGTTCAAACAATATTTTTCTTCCGACGAAAATATATGAATTGTATATTTTTGTGCATCTCCATCCGCTACACAACTGCAGTGTTTGTTTCGCTCCACGTGAAAAAAGGATTTAATTAATGCTCCACTGTATTTGCTGCTACACAAACCCCTGTGATATATTAGCTACATATTTTTATAAATGTCTTTACACAAAATTATTATATGCTATAGCCTACTTTGAGTCAAAATATATGCGATTGTTGACTCATCACCGTGGTCGCAACTCGAGCTTCTGTTCTGTAAAAAAAGACCTACATTTAACCAGCTTTTTAGCAAAGCCTATATTAATATACTGATATTCCTGTGCCAGTTTGATAGTTTAACTACTTCACAACACTCCGTCACCTGAACTCAGCGCGAGGGAGAAGGAGAAATGTGCAGCGCTGAGGTAAAATCATATTCTCAAGTCATAATCTTTAAAATAATGACTTGTATTAAAAATGTTAATAAAGGGATTGGGATATAGAAATTACAGCAGTGCGTTAAAAATGTTTATTTTCTGTGGAGCGATTGATTTGAGTAAATAGGCCTGCTTTATTAAAATAAGCTTAAAATAAAAACAGCCTATGCTGGTTATTAAAAATGATTCAGTCAGTGTTTTCGTTTTGTAATCTAAATTTGTAATTTAAGTGGAAAATACTTAGGGCAGGCATTTTATTTAGTTTATTCTGTTTTTCTATACGATCCTGAAAGATTCACAAGCAAAAATAAATAATAAACTAAAATGGGCGGTGATGACGGTAATAACCACATCACCGCGGTTGACATCTCATTATGGCAGTAAGGCGGTGATGCGGTTATCGTCACACCCCTAATCTGAAGCAACTTTTTCTTATTTACAAGAAAAGGAAATGCAATTAAAAGTTTCAATTAATTCAATTTATAAAAAGACTAGCCTGTTTTATGGATTAAATAATGAAATGGATAACTAAGTTCCTTTATTTCCGATTAGACCATGCACTTTATTCTGTTTTACAGTTTTTATTTATTTTATTTTTTTTTTAAATAACTTCAGAAATCAGGAATTGATCGTGCACGCAAAAAAAACACAATCATCTAACACATGCATCACTCTCATGCCACGCTTTCAAAGATAAATTCGCATATGAGTGCTGCTTTGAAAAGAATTAAATTATTAAAAAGCACTATTAAAGACTATACACATAAAATAAAACATTCAAAAAGGTGTATCTTATGAAAAAAAACACCAATTGACGGGCGCTGCTTTCAGTTTTTAAAGAATCAAGCAGATTAAAAAAAATAATAATCTAATTTGCAAAAGAGAAATGACAAAAATTTTGCAAGAGAAAAAGATTAAACATATCAGGACAGTTAAAAGAACATTCTACTTTATATATTCTTTTGACTCCAATACAACAGCTAAGATTATGAATGACGGAGTGTAAAGCCGTGTCTCCTGCGTGCTTCAGCAGAGCGTCCCGCTGTTTATAAATGAGGAGACTGAGAAAATACGCAGTTTAGTTTCACCTCAAGATATTGAAATTAAAAATTAACACTGAACTGCTCATCACGCTCAAAAAGTTAAACTAAAATGCACAATTGTTGTTAGCCACAGGAAGCACAACAAACCGAACACGCCATTCTTTTAATTCGATATTCGTGAAGTATGTGAACCAATCGCAGATGCTTTGTCATGTTGGTCGCGACACTCTGTTTTATAACTTATTAGTTTATGTCAATAATTACACTTAGCTTTGCCATCGTTCTTCACCACATGTAGCCACGGTTTTGAGCACATCCTGCGGTCCATCTCTAAACAAATGTTTAGATTGTTATTGAAGGTGCTCTCCAGCGGCGAAGTTCCTGGCAGAGTAGCAGGTGAAAAAATGTGCATGCAGAAATTGGACAAGAGGAATCAAAATTTTAATTATATAACAAGTAACTTAGTATCTAATCCCTGCCCAGTTTTATTACAAGTTGTTTTTTAATAGTTGTGACTTTAATCGTTTGGATTAAATTACCCTTAAAATCATGCTCATTTAAGGCATCATTTTCAGCAAATTATTGTTATAATAAAATAAATGAAGTAGCCTACCCAGTATAAAATAACAGTAGCAGACCTACCTTTATAGCTACAGCTCGGCAAAGTCAGCATGGGTATAAAAACAGGTGGTTTTATTCCTGATGAGAATATTTATTGTTGTCAGACTTTACTTTCACATAAATACACCTGCGTGTGTGTGTGTGTAAACTCGCTTTCAGAAAGGAGAGACAGAAACCGCCTACTGCTGTGGGACTGCCTCTGATAAAAAAACAAACAAAAAAAAACTCTTAAATAAAGAAAAGAGGTAGAGAAAGCCCAGCTGATATTGCTTTACTGATCCTGTGGGAAAGCAATAATGAACCGGTTCAATATTTCTGGATAATGTGTTGAAAAACTAAGTTTTGACCAAACTTAAACCTAAAAGCTTCATGGCTTTGGAAAAAACATTCGGGGCTGAAGCTCAACAACCCCCCGCGCCACCCCCGATCAGAAATAAACACCAACCTATTTGATGTTCAGAGTCTTCATTTTTAATTTTGCAGGGTTCTGGATCACTCATGTTCTTGCTGTCCTTCAATAAACTCTTCACTGGAGCCTGATGGGAATATTCCAGTATTTATAGCTTCACTGGAGGAGGAGGAGACAATTATTCAGATTACATGCTGCTTGCATATTTATATTTTAATGCCATATCAGCAGCTGGCTAGGGCTGCACGATTAATTGAAAAATGATCACGATCTCGATTCGACCCTACACACGATCCTAATTCAGCTTTTTCTACGATTCAGCCAATTATCGGTCAGGAGAGAAGAAAAGGCGGCCGCAGAAGTCTTCACAGCAACATTGATACCTTTAAATGGCATTAAAAGTGTCACATACTGTATTTATAAGGTATAATTCACCCAAAATGTCATTTCTGTCTTTAAGTAACGATGTATTTACGGTTGCGAAATCGCACGTGAGCTGATGCACTGTTTGTTTACTGTTGAGAACGCGCGCGTGCACGCAAATGACACCTATTTTAGTGAACACAACCTGCATATGCTGTGAATAACAGGTAATAAAGTTGTAAATAATGTTCAGTTCGTTGCACATAGCGATCGTTTGAGGGCCATGCGTGAGGTTTGATTTTCATGTATGTGTGTTTTTCCTCAGTGACAGCAGCCATGAGCCGCACTAGGAAGTGAAAGTGAAACCTGTGCGCACATCATTTAAATGATCATATCGCATTTTAGAGTTATGATTACGACAAGCATTTGATGTGTTTTTTTTTTTTTGATAGCGAACACAAAGTGTTGTGCATGAAAATAAATGTTTTACAGTGTCAGTATAACAACCCTAGCCTATATATAACGGAAATATAATGGTCTAATAATGGTTTCAATGACAGATGACAGGCACATGTCTTAAACGTAATAAATTAACTTCAGAATTATGAATAGTTATATTCTGATGTCACCATTTTACTGTGAATTTACAAACAGGACATATTGAAAGTCTGTTCAAGTCCACCATAATACAAAATTTAGCATTTTAAGCAACAGTAGACCTACACATAGGACTAATATTATTATTGTTGTTTTACTATATGTTTGAGAATTAACAATAATAATAGGCTAATCATATTAACCTTTATTTTACATTTACAAAATCGTGAGAAAGAATCGTGATCTTGATTTTCAGAAAAAAAAAAAAAATTGTGATTCACATTTTTGCCAGTATCGTGCAGCCCTCACACTGGCTATATATTCACGGCAACTTGTATTCAATATTCATTATACAACTGACAATCATAACGGTTTCTAAAACATCATTAATTGTTTCTTTAAAACACACAAATAACAACAACACTGTCCTATAAGCTCTTTCAGTCTGATCAATGATAAAAATAAATTCCTCCAGAAAACACATTCTTAAACATTTGCCTTAAAATATTTCCTGAAAAAAACATTCTCTAATATCATATTTTAATATACATTCTATTAAAATGTTTTACGATCAAAATATTCCCACACAAGTTACACAAAGGTTTTTCTTCCCTGTTCAATAAATGTGTGCAAGACTTGAGTAACTGATTCTACATCTTGTGTGTGCAGCATGATCATGTCTCTGAATGCTTACATTTATCTAGTTTTGACCAGATTTGGTAATGTTAGCAATAGAGGTAAAGTTGGTTTTATATTCACACATTCTGACTTTCCCCTTAATAATGTAATTTCATAAAAGTATTATTTGCAAACTCTAAATAGCGAAATCATATTAGCAGCCAATGACTATCAAAGTTTGTTTACAGTCAAATAAACAGTGATAATGTTTTCAAGTCACACTTGCATGCTAATTCAGATCGATTATTTAAAGTAACAGTAAACAATATAGAGACTGCTAAATGAATGAATGTGCGAATATAAAACCAACTTTACCTCTTTACGTTATCAATACATGAAAAAAGGAAATTTAAACCTGTTTAAAAAAAGTTATAAGACCTACAACACAATATTTCGGTAAATTTAAGACTTTTTAAGGCCTAAAATTTGGATTTTGAGATTTAAAACTTTTTAAGACCCTGCAGAAACTGTAGATAACCAGTGAGTAAGGCATTACAGAAGTGTTTACAGCGTAGCATCGAGCTAAAAACAAGAGAGTATATTAGCATTAAGCACATATGTGAAAACAGTTCAACCCGCAAGATAATTGCAGCAAATCTGCGAACGCTGCAAAGGTCAGATATAATACACACTTACTTTGAATAGACGCACAACACCCGTAGTGGAATTAAAAGAATTAAACAGCAAACAGCAAAGCTCTGCACTCTCCACTCTCTGCCTCAGACTGAGCGCCATAGGCGGGATGTTTGCCTGCACGCTGATCAGCGAAAGCTGATTGGCTGTCTTTTTGTGGCTCAGAGAAAGCTGATTGGCTGCTTGTAGGCGCTCGGCGAAAATTGATTGGCTGCCTATTTCTCAATCATTCTCTTGACAACAGAGGGAAACATTTGTGGACAGAAGATTCCTTCTTTTTCAGTCTCTTCAGAGGAATATAACATTGTTTCTGTGCAATGCCCGATTGTATAATACCTTCAGTCAAGCCTGGCCCTAAAGTTTTTTTTTTTTTTTTACATTATTTTATATTTGACTGCATAAGGCTCATTCCTGGCATTCAGTAATATTTCAGCTTGACCAAACTCATTTCTAAAATTTGATTATTGATTATTTATTGACTGACTTATTTTTAAATAGCCTACATAATTAGGCACAATTTAAACTTTCAAAAATTCATATTTTCCCACCTCAGGCATTAAAGCCTTTATATTATTTTCTGTTTTATTCTTATTTGAACACTCATTATTCTCAACCCCGTAACTGACTAAACTGAGTTGTTAATAATAGTATTTTAAAAAGCTTTTGCTATAAAAACCAACGTTTCCCTATTGCTCATATGTCCCTCAAATCAGTGTAATGGCTAAAATATAACATTTTTGATGAGTTTTAGATTTATATGTGATTTAAGTTACAACTTATGCATTCTGTGGTCTCTTCATTTTTCTAAAAATGTTTTAATATTAGATGTCTTACCCAAACCCCATATTTACAATGCTAGGCCTTAACATGGTGGTTGGTACTCAGCAAGATTTTTTTATATATTTAATTGTTGAAATATAAATTTTTAATTAATTCACTTTAATTTCAATTTTAATTTGTTTTAATTAATTTGAAATCAAATCTAAGCCTCAACCAAAACACTTATTTATTTTAGTAAAACATTTAGCAAAGGCGTTAATCACACTGAGATGAAATTAAACTTCATTAAACCAAACTACCGTCAGAATTCAAAAAAGTAAACTGCTGCAGGTAACTGGACATTAGTAACCTTTAAAAATGCTGATGAAGGCCTATGTTACTAAATATATTGCTGAACAGAACCTTTAGTAAACACGAGCAACAGGTAAATCATGTCTAAAACATTATTTCCTGGAACATAAATAAAAACTGCAGCAGAAAGATTTTCTTAATGAAATTAATCTATAATTTTAATATGAATTATGCCCTTAAGGACCCCCTCTCTAAAGTTGGGTAATTGTCACATGACATGGAGATAAAAAAAAATTAACTATTTACATAATTTAAGTATTTTATACTTTACATGTTCTAATTTTATTAGCTTTTCATTAAATCATGATGAAACTCGTGACACATTCAATATAAAATCTGCTGCTGATACGGGTGCCGTGTCTGAAATAATATTGCGTCAAAGTTTAAGTGAAAACACTGCTTCAAATATTCTATCAGTGACAAAAAAAAAGTTATAATACAAATATTTTTGCTGAAATGTTTTTTAATTAAAATTCTTGATAAATTTGGAGAATTTCTCAATCTTGTTACAAAAAACAATCATATTCCATCTTAGTTACGGGGTTGAATTGTTAAGCTTGACCATACCCTTCCTAACTATAATAAACATCATAAAATGTAAATAACTGAAACTATATCTTGCCTTTTTTTCACCATGCTGTTAAAGAGAGCTGAATGATGTCACTTTCTGTCTGTGATGTCATATAAGAGTGGAGGATTTGTGGCGTAACGGGGTTGAGTTTATATTGAGGGACAGAACTTTGTAGCCTTTTTAATAAAAAATCTTATTTTTTATTTAATTTTTATTTAACACCAGAAAAGAACACTAATAAATAGATTTTTTATACTGAAAAAAAATTAGACACTGTGTGCATTTTATAAAAAAATGTACAAAGCAAATCAATGAAAAATGCTTTTAAAATGTAATTTTAGTCAACAACCACTTTAAAAAATACGGGGGACTGAAATATTACCATTTGCCAGGAATGACCCTAATATTATTACTGACGATGTTGCTAAAGAATGGCAGGAAACGTAGAATACAGATAATAAGAGACAACAAGAATATGAAAAAAGAACCCTGGTGTGTGTGTTTATGTGTAAGCGAGAGAGCAGATGTGTAAAGTGGAAATCGAGGGAGAAATGTATGAATAAGTTATGACTGCAACAGTAAGTGGCAAAAAAAATAAACAAAAAGACTTTTATTTTGGCGTGGCATGTGACGTCGTAAGGCTGCGCCGCTTTCGCGTTGTGATTTAACTGGAGAAATGTTTGTGTTTTAAAACGTTTACAAAAGAATAAAACACAGATTTAACCGATTGATTAAAGTTTCAGGTTTTTCACCCGATGCTAAATTATCCCAGTCAACAAATTTCCTTTGGCCCTGATCTGGCCCAAATCAAAAGCTAAGATGTGGCCCAGATCAGTTAATGTTCCCCAGCCCAGTGTTCCACATCCTTTTAGCCAGAACTGAACCAAAGTAGTGCCACAACTCCACCAATCTTGAGCCAAGTAATACATTTTTTGTATTCAAGATTAGTTCAGAGTTCTGTGGCCCTTGTGTGGTGTGTAAAGACTGATAAAGCCTTTTATCTCTTACATTGATTTTCAAATCTCTATCTGTTTTGTGAACAGCAGTGTGTAGTAAAAAGTCTTTAATAAAAATGAAAGTTCTAAATAACAGTTTTTATTTGCAATATTTTAAACATTATTAATACATGTACAATGTTATAAAAGACTGCAAATAAAAGCTATTACTTTGAACTTTCTTTTTTAATAACACAAATAAATCTCTTTTACTCTCTCACATAAATCTTGTGCAGTGTGTTTTAGCATCAGATACTATTATCCTGATAAATTAAAAGTTATACAAATTAAAACTATTCTTTAACAGAACATTCGTTACATTTATCAAATCAGTCGACAAAAATGGAGCTTACAGTGTATTACCTTTGATGGAAATATCTAAACTGTTAGTACGTATTTACGCTGTTTATTTCAAAATGAAAGTGAAACTGAAAGCATCACACTCCCGCTACTGACATCAACCAGCAGATGGCGCTCGGACACCACAAAAACTCAAACCCATTTATTATGTGCCACACATATTGCCATTTCCCTTGATTCAGCCATACCTTATTATTATCCAGTACATGCTTGCTCTTCTAAGACTACAACACAGTTATTTAAAATGGTAATAACACTTCACAATCAGACAGTTTTTATTTAGCTAGATTATTTAAAGCTTTATATATAAGAAGCAATATTTTAAATTCAATACGAAACTTTACAGGCAGCCAGTGTAAGAAGGATAAAATTGGGGTGATGTGATCAAATTTTCTAGACCTGGTAAGAACTCTGGCAGCTGCATTTTGTACCTCACAGCAAGAAGGTCGCTGGTTCGAGCCTCAGCTGGGTCAGTTGGCATTTCTGTGTGGAGTTTGCATGTTCTCCCCATGAGTTTCCTCCAGGTGCTCTGGTTTCCCCCAAGTCCATAGACATGCGGTATGCATACAGTGTGTGTAAATGAGTGTGCATGCATGTTTCCCAGTAATGAGTTGCAGCTGGAAGAGCATCCGCTGCGTAAAGCATGTGCTAAATAAGTTGGCGGTTCATTCCACTATGGCGACCCCTGATTAATAAAGGGACTAAGCTGTAAAGAAAATTAATGAATAAATGAGTAATATCACACAGGTAGCAGTGCGACGTGGCCTTCTATCAGTTTTTGTACTTCTATTTGTTGTAATGGCCTGTTGTTATTGCAATAAAATAAATAAATGTAAAAAAAAGCAGTGTGATGTGGCTGTATATCAGCAGTGGTGGGAGGTATGCGTTGTGTACACTAGGCACTCGAGAACGATTGTCCTTCTACCTGTTGTTTCAATCCCCTGAGAACTTTGCTCATCTTCAGAATACAAATGAAGACACTTCAGATGAAATCAGAGAGCTCCCTCATCTGTAATAGACAACAAGAGTCCCGAGATGCTCAAAGTCCAGAAAAGGAAGCAAAAACATTGTCAAAACAGTCCATGTGACTTTAGTGGTTCAATTGTAATCGATTTCCAGGAATATTTTGTGTGCAAGAAAATGTTGAAAAAAGCAGCCAAAGTAGGAACTGTTGACCCATATAGTGGCTGTTTTTGCTCCTGTATTCTCTTCATTTGCATTCAGCAGAAGAAACTCAAACAGGTTTGGAACAAGTAGAGGATGAGTAAATGACAGAATTGTAATTTTTATGTGAACTACCCCTTTAATGCTTCTGTAAGTAAAGGTAAATTAAATATTATTACTGAAGATATTGCTAAAAAAATGGCAGGAAACGTGGAACACAGATAATAAGAGACGACAATTCATGTGAAAAAAAGAAACCCTACATAAGCCTATGAAGTTGTAGATATAGAAAAGAAGATGTCATAATTATGAGGATGAGATTTGGACTCAGATATTAATAGGAAGTAATGTGTTGTAGACATGAAGTCATCATGAACTGGATTAAAAAAGTTTCTCAAAATTGTCTTAACATGTTTAGATTAAAGGTTTGTGAGAGAGAGAGAGAGAGAGAGAGAGAGAGAGAGAGAGAGAGAGAGAGAGAGAGAGAGAGAGCAGATATAGTGTAAAGTGAAAAACATGGGAGAAATGTATCAATAAGCCATGACTGCAACAGTAAGTGGCAAAAAAGCCAAACAAAAAAAGACTTTTATTTTGGCGTGGTGTGTGACGTCATCAAGTGGCGCCGCTTCAGTGCTGTGATTCAACTAGATAAAGGTTTGTGTTTTAAGACGTTTACAGATATAAACCGATCTAATAAAAGTTTCAGGTTTTTAATCCTGTGCTAAATTGTGTTCCTGCTCCTATCATATTATTTTAACCCTTTATACAACGTAGTACTATTTTATTCTCAGTAACCGAGGGCTATTGTTTGAATAAATTAACAGAATATGTGTTTTAAAGAAACGTTTTACCTTATTTCTTTTTGTTAATTACTCTCATTAAAAGAAACTGTTGAAGCAAGTGTTGAAGAGAAGTTATTTTGTTTCTGCTCATTGTTTTGTTCATTTTAAACAGGATAAAGTGTCCAAACACAGAGAAAAACTCCTGCTGAAGCGACTGATCTCCACACTGTTATAAAGATGGCGTTTATTAAAGAGGAGAGTGAAGATGTGAAGATTGAAGAAACATTCAGAGTCAAACAGGAAGATCTGCAGGAACAAACAGGTTGATTTTCATTCTCAAAGACCAACTCAGTCATTTGATCCTCATTCAGATATATTTTAATAATAAGAATACTAAATAAATCCATCTTGCAGCCCTGAGTGTGCTGCCTAGTTCTCCTAAATGCACATAAGCACTCATTGAAAGACAGGAATGAGCTTCTTTCTTGTTACTTGTTCTCATGTCTTTTGTCATTCTTTTATGTATTATTAGTCTCCCATTTTCTCTACCTTCTTAAGGTTATTGCTTTTCTTGTTCTTCTTGTTGCACTATATAAAGTAAACAAAAACATTAAATAAAAAAAAAGATTAACTGAGCTGACAATACAGTGATAGTGTTGGCTTAACACTTTCCATTTGCATATGTCACGTTGATCACAATTACAACTTCTTTATGGGTTTAAACTTGTTTCTATTAGTTGTTACTACTTCTCACAGATAGTATGTAGAATTCCATCATTATTATAATAACTAATTACCAGTGCTATTGTGTTTAAACAGGGTTTCCGCGGGGTCTTAAAATGTCTTAAATTTACTGAAATATTGTGTTGTAGGACTCAAATTTTTTTAAACAAGTCTTCATTTTCCTTTGTTCATGTTTTGCTACCCAATCTGGCCAAAACCCATACAATCACCAACAATCCATCTCAATAAAACTTTCAACTTTTTATTCAAAAAGGTCATTTTAACTCTATTTATCATAATGGTTTAAATATTTTCCTCACAATAATATTTGTTTAAACGTGCTCCATGTATTTACTGCTGAGGACATTGACCTGGACAGATTGTTGTGCATAGATTTAGTTTATTATAGTTTTTAAAACTTTTAAAACATTTGTAATTTTTTTTTATTTAAATAAAGTTTATTTTGGAAAAAGTGTATGGATATGAGTAAAGCTTGCTTGTTTTTACTCATTTCTTAGCAAAAGATTTTAAATATTATCTAAAGTATTATTTTTTTATTATTAATTTATTATTGTATTATTAAATTAAAATATTATTTTGATGGGGCAAATTAAAAGTCTTTTCCATCTGGGCCATTTGAAAAATTCCTTAGCCTTTAGCCCTTTATGAGTCTAAAATTTCATTCATAATGGTCTTAAAAAGACTTAAATTTAACTTGGTGAAACCAGGAGAAATCCTGGTTTACAGTATGTCAGAAAGCGTGGATGCCCCCAATATTAAATATGCTGAATGTAATAGACACTAAAATAATTAATTATTATAAAACATTGTACAGTATTCTAAACTATATGATGTTGCTGTGGGACGACGTAAGACAAAATGAACAAATTATAGTGGAACAATAACGTTTAGCATTGCACTGACTACAACTGGCCAACAAACTAGTCTAAATGACTTTTGCTGCGTAAGAAATGGATTACAGCATGCTGATGATATGCAAACATTTGAGTGTAAAGTTCGTCAGTATTGACTATATTCTTCAAGCCATTGGAATCTTTTTGCTAGAGACTTTTTTTAAAGAATTAATTTTTAGATCCTAAAAACAGTTTTATGCTGCTTAGGCATGGGACAATAACAGTTTTCAAGGTATACCACAGTTTAACAAATGTCGAGGTTTTAAAACCGCAAATATTTTCTGCTGTACCGTTCCTATGTTTTTTTTTTTTTTTTTCATTTTGTTTTAAGTTTTTCAGGACAGCAGTATCTCCAGCAGAAAAGATATCCAAAGATGCTGTTTTAAATTGTAAAGAAATCTGTTTTTGAAACAAATGAAGACAGCAGAAGTCAATGATTCATTTGAATTATTCAGCCTGACATGTTTACTGCTCCAAAATATTTTCCAAGTTTATCAAGTGAAAATATATTATGTTCAAAGAGAAAAAAAGTGTTTGGTTTTTACCCAGACATTTAAAAAGAAGAGCAGTAATCACAGTACTGTGAAACCGTGATATTTTTATTTAAGGTTTTCATACCGTCAGAATCTTATACTGGCCCATGCCTAAAGCTGCTTGATGTTGCAAAGTCATATTTTCTCATTTTATTGTTTTTCTTTGTATGTATTGTCATGAACACACTTGTTTATAGAGCAAATAGTGTGACCGTTTTCTGCCGTTTATTGTTCCTTGTCATTTCTCCAATAGGCAACTGAAGTTCTAAAACAAAAGCATATGAGATCAGGGCCCCGTTTCAGAAAGGAGGTAAAGTGAAAACTCAGAGTATTTTAACCCTGAAATGAGAGAAACTCTGGGTTTTCCGTTTCAAACTGGCAGGTTTGTCAAACTGGAAAAAGCAGGGTAAGTCAAGCCTGTTTTTGAAAGAGAGGAAACTTTTACTCAGAGTCAGTTAATGTGGTAACTTACCATGTGAACCTAACCTGGTCAGTAGCAGGTTTTATTCTCTAAACTCTGAGTTTCTGTCGGTCTCCTTTCCTTTTTTAAAGATGAAGCGGTATTTCTCGCTTAGCCTTACGTTTTCAGCCACCGATTTTTATGTGCATTTTTGATGGGCAAAGAGCATAAAAAAAATTGGTTTACATTCTTATTATTCAAACATTTTTATTGATTTTTCAAAAGTCTTCAATTTTTCCACAACACACATATTGAACAACAAATTAACATGGTACATAGCTACAGACATGCTCACACCCCATAAAGAAAAAGGAGAAAGAGAAAAATAAATAAAAATAGATAAAACAAATTAGGAAATTAGAGATAAACTCTCACTTAGAATATAATAAACCCTGAGCGTTCAATGTAGGAGCTTTCGATGTAGGAAAGGCTGTCAAACCTCATAAAACTTTTTTGTAGAGCCTCGGATGGTGTACTTAAGGTTCTCGAGTTTAAGATGTGATAACACTTCTAATATTCAATGTTTGTGGGATGGCGGGTTTGTTTTTTTCCACCTGAGAAGAATCAGGCGTCTGGTCAATAAAGAAGAAAAGGCAATGATTTCTACATGATTAGCTGACAGGTACATTTCTTCTGGCACTCTACCAAAAATTGAGGTTAAAGGATTATGATCCATATCTTTATTACATATAGATAAAAATGATCTAAAAATATCGGTCCAAAATTTATGTAATCTAGAGCATCCCCAGAACATATGACTCAGATCTGCTGGCTCCAAACCACATCTGGGGCAAGATGAATCTGACCTTGGATACATTTTTGCCAGCTTGCTCCTAGATAGGTGAAGCCTATGAAGCACCTTAAACTGAAGAAGACCATGTCTAATACATACAGAAGATGAGTGTACCAGTTCTATGGCATATTGCCAGGCTGTATCTGATATTTCTAGTCCCAGTTCGTCTTTCCATTTTTGCTTTATACGATTTAGGGAAGGGGAGGCAGCTCTTTGGATCACTTCATATAACATGGACATCATACCCCTTTGATATGGGTCCATATTTACCAATTCATCTATCCAGCATGCTTCTGGTCGGTTCAGTGAAGGAGGAAAGTGTTTTTAACGAAACTAAGGACTTGAAGGTACCTAAAAAATTTGACTGGGGAATCTCAATGTCTGTTCTTAACTGTTGAAATGAGATAAACGTGCCATCTTTAAACAGGTCCTTAACACAGTTAACTCCCTTCCTAGACCATAATTGGAATGCTGAATCTATAAGAGAGTAAGGGAATAATGGATTTAACAAAATGGGAGCAGAAGGCAATGCTTGTTTATTATTAAAGTGAAGTCTGAATTGTGACCATATTCTGAGTGATCCATTAATAACTGGGTTATTCGTAGAATATTGTTTACTCAATGGAATCGAAGCACAAAGTAGTGAGTGTAAAGACACTGGATTAGACGTGTGCTGTTCCATCAGTAACCAAAAGTGAGCCTCATCATTACAGATGTTGGAAAACCAGAATATCAGTCTGTGTAAATTGGCCGCCCAATAATAGTATAGGAAATTTGGCATTGCCAATCCACCCTCTTCCTTCTTTCTTTCCAAGAATTTCTTTTTTATGTGAGGAGTTTTCTTATCCCAGAGAAATGTAGAAATACAATTATTCAACTCCTTGAAAAATGACTTGGGAATAAAAACAGGCACGGTCTGAAATAGAAACAGAAATCTGTGTAGTATTTTCATTTTGATGGAATTGATCTTCCCAGCTAAAGATAAAGGAAGGGTTGACCACCGTGTTGTCTCATTTAGCTTTGTCTAATGTCATTTTAACATTATTATTGAACAAATCCTTATATTTGCGTGTCACACTCACACCCAGATATACAAATTTATCAGGACGTACTGAAAATGGAAAGGATTGGAAGGACATTTGCTGTGCTCTATCACTGATAGGGAAAAGGAGACTCTTTGCTAGATTGACTTTGTATCCATTATGTGGAGATCCTCTGCATTTTCACTTTTCAAGGAGTAATATTCCGTTTGCAGAAGAAGTCTTATGGAGCTCTTCGGAAGGTGATGTTGAGTGTAGTTGATCAATTGTATTAATTTTATTCATAATCTCTGTAAGCAACTTTAACATTCTTTTATTTGCACTAACTTGATATGCAATAATCTGTCCTCTTATATATGCTTACAGAGTATCCCATAGGATGCTATAACTTATCTCTGGGGATTTGTTTGTCTCAAGGAAGAAATCAATTTGAGCATCAATAAATTTTACAAAATCGTCATCTGCCAAGAGTCTTGAGTTAAACCACCACGTACGTTGGGGGATTACATTGCCTGGAAAACATAGCTGTAGTGAGACTGGACAATGGTCCGAAATAACAATACTACCATACTCTACTTCTGACATTAAGGGAAGTAACTGCTTGTCGAGGAGAAAATGGTCAATCCTGGAATAGGTTTGAAGCACAGGTGAATAGAAGGAAAATTGCTTGGAAGATGGATATTTAAATCTCCAGGGGTCACTTACACCATATGTCTGAAGGAAGGAGTTGATACATTGTGCTGGCTGACTTAATGTATTACTCGAAGAGCTAGAACGGTCCAAAATTGGGTGCAAAACACTATTTAAATCACCTCCTAAAACTAAATTATGTGTCGAGACTAGGAAAAATAGAAAATTAATCACTGAAAAATTGTACATTGTCCCAATTAGGAGCCTACACATTGGCCAGGACCACAGACATGTTAAAAAGTTTACCTTGGATTATTATGTATTTGCCATTTTTATCCAACACATTTGACTCCATAACAAACTGTAAATTCTTATGTATGAGTACAGCAACGCCCCTACTTTTGCTATTAAAGTTAGAAGGATATATTTGTGTATAGCATCCTCTATTAAGTTTAGAATAGTCCTTTTTCAACAGACATGATTTTAACTTAAGATACGCGAACACCTTGTTTCGTTTCACTGGGTGATTTAGCCCCCACACATTCCAACTGATAAAGTTTGTCTTTACTCCACACATTTTATGGAGGGCTGTCGAAAACATTTATCAGAAGCATCCGAAAGGTATCTGTGGGTTTTGTATGTAGGGGGTCTGGGGGAGAGAGCAAAAAGAAAAAAAAGAGAGAAAAAAAAACAAACAAACAGGTGATCGCACATAAACTTATAAACACGAAACAACACAATATTGAAACTTTGCATGTAAAGTTGCATCCACTTCCAGCTACTCCCATTTTTAACTAGCTTACCATGTGGAACCTCACGTATAAAACAAATAAATTTGAACAGCTTTTGATGTTTTACTACAAAGCTACCCCATTATGGACAAAATATACTTGAGAACTAGACAACAACGAACATGTGCTATAGTGGTAATTTAAAAGTTAACAGGAGAGTGACATTAACATTTGTATTGTCTTTGACAGCCCAATGTACTGTCGTGATTGCCTTCATTTCCATGGCTTTCTTCAAAATTCCCTCTTTTTTTGGAAAAGTAGTGGCACATAATCACGAAGGCGCGTGGTGGTTCCTTGTCGTCCACTGGTTTGCAGTGTAGAGTGTGGTGTGCCCGGTCCAGAAGTGGAGTCTTCTTGACCTTCAGGGTATCTTTCAGGAGGCCGGCTAAAAACTCTTATGCGTCTGCCATGCTCCCATCTTCTTTAACTCCCGTAATGTGGAGATTTGAGCGGCGAGACCTCTCCTCAAGATCCTCGCTTTGGTCTCTCAGCAGAGCCAGCTTCATTTTCACGATACTAAACTCTTTTTCCAGGGTAGTAAGAGAGTCGGAGTATCCACCCAACACAGACTCCAGACCAGTCACTCGCTCTTTCGCTGCTTTCACTCTGGCGTTAATGTGCTCCACAGCATTGCGCAACTCCGTTTGAAGCTGGTCAATTTGATTGTAAAGTTCAACTGAGTGTGCAACAGCCTTTTCTTTTAATTTTAGCAATCAAGTCACCCTTTAGTGCATCAATAGCTTGAAGGACCGCACTGTTATCCCTCGCGGGAGCCGTCTCTTTCTTAGATGCAGCTTGCGCTCTGGGGTTAAAATTAGCATGGAGACTAGTAGGGAATTCCGCCACCCTACAGTTGCTTCGGCCTATATTCATCCTTATTCAAGTTGAATTACGCTCAGAATAGCTAGACTCCGACACTTAAACACTTATTTTCCAGTGTAGGTAGTGTAGGTTTAAGGTAATAGTATTTAGGATAAGAGCAATATTAAACCGCCGCTCCAATCGCAAGTCCAAAACAAACAATATAACAATAATCACAATAAAACACAAAACCCTCAGCCCGTACAACTCAAATGAAAGTGAAAGGTAAAAATATAAATGATTTCAGGCCAGCAGATTCATCAGATTTGAAAACGGGGAAAAATAATGGTTTCGGCAGCTGACTCCATGCCAGCGAGATAAATCGGTAAGTTGATTTTGTTCAGGACACACTGCACTGAAGTCTTTGGTGACGCACTCATTCACAGACGTCACAAGCACTTCAGTAACAAGACAGCGGTTTTTGCTCTGTTGCTTTGATACGTACTTTTACTTTTTGTTTCTCACAGCCAGTCGTTAAGTTTACACTGCTCGTCTTGACCCGGTTTCTCCACTCGTTTCCTCTCACTGCAATAGTTCAGTCAACTTCTCTTTCTTCGACAAACACAACATATTCCTGCCCTCTTCAACTCTCCCACTCTTTCTTTATACTCTCACCCATTTCCTTTTTGTTGTCCCATGGGAGGAGACCAATGAAACAATGTTGACTGTCATAACAGAAAACGCCAACTATCATAAATGCATGATTATATGCTGTCATGGCTTTGCAATCAAAAAAATTTTGTTTTAATAGAGGCCTATGGAGAAAAAAACAGCCATGAATATAACGACAAGGGAGTAAATTTGTCCAGAGTGTATTGAGTTTTTTATATTTTGTTCAGTATCTGTTCATTATCTGTTTGTTTAGCTGTTACCCCAGAACTTTTTTTCTGATGCGTTTACCAGTCAGGCACAGAATGAACAAGTATTCCCTGTCTTCTTTACAATATTTAGAAAAACATTTTGTTGAAATTATGAATACATACGAATAAAAATTGCCCATTTACAGCTTTCAAATCTGTGTCTTATCAATATGACCAAAATAACTTTTATGATCAATTATGTAAGAAACTCTGAAAACTGGACTGACACAGTTTCAAATTACTATAACCTCTATGTTAAGCAGCTTTGACACAATTTACGTTGTAAAAGCACTAGATAAATAAATAAAGATGAATTGAATTGAATCTGCTTAAATGTGGACCAAACACAATATGATCTGATTTATTTTACATTTAATGTGCATCAAAATTACAGTGTGTGTAGCCAATGTTTCCAGTGTCTTTTCACTTTTCAGCTTTTGATGAGAGTTTTTAAGACTTAATGAAAACTAATGTTTTATTTATTTATTTATTTCAGACCTAATTGAAGAGAATGGAGGAAGGAAAGAGGAGGAACATCATGTCAAAATTAAGGAAAACGCTCATTCACAGTCTGATGGTATTTTGAAAAGGAGAGACAAGAATCATTTCACCTGCACTCAGTGTGGAAAGAGTTTTGGAAGAAACGGCATTCTTAGGATTCACATGATGATCCACACTGGAGAGAAACCATTCACATGCATTCAGTGTGGGAAGAGTTTCAACAAATCATCAAACCTTAATCAACACATGAAAATCCACACTGGAGAAAAACCATTCACATGCACTCAGTGTGGGAAGAGTTTCAACCAATCATCATCCCTTAATCAACACATGAGGATCCACACTGGAGAGAAACCATTCACATGCACTCAGTGTGGGAAGAGTTTCAGCCAATTATCCCACCTTAATGAACACATGATGATCCACACTGGAGAGAAGCCATTCACATGCACTCAGTGTGGGAAGAGTTTTATCCGCTCATCATCCCTTAATCTACACATGAGGATCCACACTGGAGAGAAACCGTTCACATGCACTCAGTGTGGGAAGAGTTTTAACTGCTCATCACACCTTAATCACCACATGAGGATCCACACCGGAGAGAGACCATTCACTTGCACTCAGTGTGGAAAGTGTTTTATCCAATCATCATCCCTTAATCAACACATGAGGATCCACACTGGAGAGAAACCATTCACATGCACTCAGTGTGGGAAGAGTTTCAGCCAATCATCATCCCTTAATCTACACATGAGGATCCACACTGGAGAGAAACCAATTACTTTCACTTAAGCCGCGGTCACACTGGACTTTTCTCCCCATAGACTTCCGTTCATACGCATGCGAATGCGTCAGACCGGAAATGCAAGTTTCGCAGTTCACTGCATTGCAAAGTAACAATAGAAACTGTTGCTTCCAGTCCTCAGCTTTTCAATTCCACTTAAGGTCTCTGTGACCTCTGACCTAGTTTAGTGGCTCCTGAAAATGGTTACAAAGAGACACACTGAACATTCTTCATGGCTAGATGACAGTTGTAGCGCAGCAGTTCTGAATGAAACAGCTCCTTTAAACTTTGACTTTTTGAGGGTTTGCAGAGCCAATAGGAGAGGTGGAGGCATCGCTGCCCTGTTTAAAGATGTCTACGAGTGTAAACAAGTGTCATTTGGTGACTATTTGTCTTTTGAATATCTGAGCATGGCACTAAAGGGTCATGGATCATTATCTACAGACCTCCAAAATATTCTCCAACTTTTATTGATGATTTTACAGAGCTGTTATCAATAGTAACCTCTGAATTCAACTATTTTACTATTGCTGGGGATTTTAATATTCACATTGATAATTCAGCAATCAATGCTGCAAAAGAACTGATGACTGTTTTTAACACTTTTGACCTGACTCGGCATGTTCAAGGACCCACACACAATCATGGACACACTTTTAATCTACTTTTAGATCAACAGGCATTTTATCGACTGTTGTTAAGGATGTTGCACTGATCATTTCTGTATTTTCTTTGATATATTGATCACTCCAGCTATTAAAGACAGGTCTCTGTCAGAAAGAGATGCATAAATGAGAACACTAGTGAGCAGTTTATGAAGGCCATATCGCTAGCACCAAGTATATCTGCAGACTCTGTTGATTCTCTCCTTGATTTGTTTAACTCTAAAGTTAAGAATGTCATAAATGACATTGCTCCTTTTAAAGTCAGGAAGATGACTAGCAGACAGAGAGCACCTTGGAGAAACTCAACAGCAGTTTGAATGATGAAATTACAGTGCAGAAAAGCTGAGCATATGGGGTGGAAGACTAAGCAAGTAGTCCATTATAATATCTTCATGCTTTTAATATGGAACTAAACACTGCTAGGCAGACTTTTTTTTCAAGCCTTATAAACAGCAACTTAAATAATTCTCGTACTCTCTTTGCAATGATAGAGAGACTTACAACATCCCAACATCAGTGGCAACATCAACATCAGAGTCCCACAAGGCTCGATTTTGGCACCTCTCCTGTTCAACCTTTATATGCTTCCTCTGAGCCAAATAATGAGAAAGAACCAAATTTCCTACCACAGCTATGCTAATGAGACTCAGATCGACCTAGCCTACTGCCTAATGACTACAGCCCCTTTGACACCCTCTGCCAATGCATTGATGAAATTAACAATTGGATGTGCCAAAACTTTCTTCAGTTAAACAAAGAGAAAATGTTGTGGTTTCTGGCTGTTTTCTTAATGAATCAAGCTCAGACTGGGGTTATGAATATCAGAAGAATATACTTTATTGGAATATTTCCCAAAAAAGCAGAGACAGCCTGGAGCAGACCCATCTCAGTCTCTCCCCAGGACAAATCCAATGTCCCTCAAATTTGCTATCCCCTTTATCCTTGCTTCCTCCCACCTTTGTGTTTTCACAGCTGTTTACTGGTTCAACAGGCCTCTCCCAGCTCCTACTCTTTTACGACCCCTATTTAAAGACCCCTCTTCTTGTTGGCCCTTATAATTTACAGAACTAATATAATCATCACCGTTTTTCCACATACAGTTCACATTTGGTAATCATGACTAGTATCTATGTTTTAAACATCTAAACTGGACTCTTCTCCCTCATACAGTATGTGTCTTTTCAAATATACATGACAGTTTCAACATGTGTTGTATACATTTCATGCCTTTCCGACACAGATGGTTCTCAGTGCATCCCCAAGTCCTCTCTCATGCTCTTTTATGACCCCTTTGCCTTAACCTATCACCTGTTTTCAAAGATATATAATGGCAGATTCGTAGGCCCCTCCACTCACCCAATTAAATGTGTCTTCATATAGGTTTAGTAAATAAAAATCTTCTTCAAAAACTGAAGTGATTGCGTTTGGGAACAGAAATGAGGTTCTTAAGGTGCATGCGTACCTTGGCACTTAGGGTCAAACAACAAAAAATAAGGTCAAGAATCTTGGAGTGACTCTGGAGTCAGATCTGAGTTTCAATAGTCTTGTCAAAGCAGTCAGTAAATCAGCATGCTATCATCTCAAAAACATTGCAACAACCAGATGCTTTGTTTCCAGTGAAGACTTGGAGAAACTTGTTCATGCTTTTATCAGCTGCAGGGTGGATTACTGTAACGGCCTCCTCACGGGCCTTCCCAAAAAGACAGTCAGACAGTTACAGCTTATCCAGAACGCTGCAGCCAGGATTACTGGTCTATAAATCACTTAATCACATAGGACCTAAATACATTACAGATATGCTCACTGAATACAAACCTAACAGATCCCTCAGATCTTTAGGATCACATAAACTAGAAATTCCAAGAGTTCAGTCAAAGCAGGGTGAATCGGCTTTCAGCTACTACGCCCCTCACTGCTGGAATCAGCTTCCAGTATGATCAGATGTGCTCCAACTTAGACACATTCAAATCAAGACTGAAAACACATCTGTTTAGCTGTGCCTTTACTGAATGAGCACTGTGCTACGTCCGACAGATCGAACTATTATGTCTTGTTATGTTGTATGATAGCACATATTATGCTATTCTCTTCTTTTTCATTCTTTTATAACACATTTTATCTGTTTTTTTGTTGCCATTTTTATTATTTGTTTTTATTTCTCTTATACTTGAAATGTGCTATATAAATAAACTTGCCTTGTCTTGACATGCCTGATTTCATCTGTACTCGGAAGTAAAGCAGGGTTGGCCCTGCTTAGTACTTGGATGGGAGACCGCCTGGGATTACCAGGTGCTGTAAGATTTGTGAATTCCTTCATTTGGCAGCGAATACACTTCCCCGTGTCACAGCTCTGCTGCTGCTATCTTTTCTCGCATTCATTTTATTTGGGAGGGGTGGGACAAAAAAACACAGGTGAACAAATGAGGGGACAAGGGCGTTGTTTCTGTTGGTGCTGTGTCAATGCAAGCTAAGCTGCGCGCAGCTCCTGGTGCTGCTCCTATTTTTAAATAGCCAACTCTTGACAGCTGCTCTCGTTTACGGCCATACCACCCTGGAAATGCCCTCTAGTGTAAGTTAGAGTTGTTGCACTGCATGAAGTGTGAGGTGGCAGAAGTAAGAGAGAGGCTCTTCCATTTTGGCAGTTTTGTTTTTTATTTTTAGTTTTTGTATTACAAAGTTTACTTTAATTGTTTTTTCAGTTAAAGATTATTTTTACTACCCCAAACAGTAACACTGTTTTGGGGTTAGAAAACAACAAAATGGACACAACGGAGAAAGAGAATGGACAGGACAAAAATGGAAAAAGGAACAGGGAACAAGGAAATGCTACAAACAGGATTGAAAGGACTCTAAATGAAGATAATGGAGAAAACAGCAAGGAGACATGGGCAACAGTTGTCTCAAAGAAAAAAGAAGGAAAAGGAGGTGGTCAAGAAAAGAAAGGAGAACTACAATCAAATGCAAGTATTGAAAGCGAAAAGAATATTGAAGGACAAAGGAAGGATTTAAGTCAGAAACAACAAATGCTGAACAAACTAAAGAAGCAAGCAAGATATCAAAGAGAATATAAGAAAGAAGCCACACTAACAATGATGGTAAGAGAAATTGAAAACTCAACTATAAATGGTATCTTTTCTGAACTTGCCCAGTTACATACAGGATGAGGAGATACAACAAAAACTGAGTAATTGGGGAGTAACTCCTATACTTCCAATAAGAAGAAAATATCATCCGGGAACAATGGTGGCAGACGGAACACACTTTGTAAATGTAAAATTTCCCAAAGAAGTTAAATCTTTACCATACAATGTTGGCTTTGTGACAGAAGAAGGGATACAATATTTCAGAGTGATACACGATAATCAACTGAAAATGTGCAGACTTTGCTCCAGTACAGAGCATGAGAAGAAAGACTGCCCAAATTTCGCATGCAGAAGATGTCTTCAGCAGGGGCATTATGTGCGGGACTGCAAAGTTCTGCAGTGCCAGGGCTGCGAGAGGGCATGGACAAGATGTAACTGTGAAAAAGAGGAGGAAATGGAAAGGATGGAAATACAAGTGTCACTTGACAATACGACAACAGTAAGAAAGGAGGACAAAACTGGAGAAGAAAGCAATACAGAAGAGGACAGATATGAGGAAGAGGATAAAGGAATGGAACTGGGAGAAGGAGCAAACGAGGAGGAAGGAGAACCAAATAATCGACATTTTGATGAAGAACAATATGATGACGGCGCTATAGAACTAAACAATGAAGAGAGACAGGAGAAGAAAAGGACTGAGGACAATGAAATAAGAGCACTAAATGAGGTAAGAGGAATGGATTTTGAAAGAGGGAATTATGGACTGGAAAAAAAAAGAAAAAGGTAAAAAGATAAAAGATTTAAAATCAAGATGTAAAAGTGGCTTAAACATTGAACTTGGTTCTACAACGGCAGAAAATGAGAAGAGAAGAGATTAAAGAAAGAATGGAAAGGAAAAAATTTGAAAAAGGAGATGCAAGAAACATTTGTTTAAGTGACAGTGACTCAGAATGAATGGTGGTTATTGGTTTATCCAATAATTTATCCTAATGAGTAATGTATGTGTGGTATCACTGAATGTAAGAGGATTGTCAAAATGTGAAAAGTTTGAAAGATTAACGTGTTTGACAAAAAAGTGTGATATATTATGTTTACAAGAGACAAAGTGGGAAGATGAGATTAAAAATGAAATGAGAAAATTGTGGAATGGGGAAATATTTAGTAATGGCGATATAGAAAAGAAAAGAGGGATTTTTGAAAAAGTAGAATTAGACTATAAAGACACAAATGGAAGAATTATAATTGTAAAAGTTATGTATAGTGGGAAAAGTTTTAAAGTATGCAACATACATGCACCAAATGAGGAAAAGGAGAAATATAACTTTTATAAGGAAACAGATAAGTTAATAGATAAGAATGAAAACAAATTTATTTTAGGAGATTTTAATATTGCCGTGCAAAGAATAGATAAAGATGACTCAATGGATTTTAGAACAGACAGAGGAAGGAATGAACTACAGAATTTAATGAGGAAATGTGATTTGGTAGATGTATGGAGAGAGCAAAATGGTGTGAAAAGAGAATATTCAAGAAGACAAATTGTAAATAGGATTTTAAAGCAAAGTAGAATTGACTTGTTTTTATGTAAGAAGAAAGAAGTACAATATGTTAACAAAGTTTTCTACAAAACCTATAGTGAGAGTGATCACGATTTTATATGGATAACGATGAATTTTAATGAGATTGAAAAAGGAGCAGGAGTGTGGATACTCAACACTGAGTTGTTCAAAATAGAAATGTATAAAATGGAAATAGAAAATATAATAATCAATAGTGTGAATGATGAAATGTTTGAAACAGAAACAAGTTTATGGTGGGATAATCTGAAAAATAGAATAAAAGAATACTCAATAAATATATCAGAAAAAAGACAAAAGGCAAAGAAATTCAAGGAAAATCAAATTAGAAAAGAATGGGATGAAGAAATGAGTAAAGTAAATGGGATTAATGTTGACAAAATAATAGAATTACAGGAAAAGCTGAAGAAAATCGAAGAAGAAAAGTGTAAGGGAGTAATTATTAGAAGCAGAGCTGAAGACATTGTAGAAGGAGAAAGAAGTACAAAATACTTTTATGAATTAGAAAAAACAAGACAGAGAGCAGCTATAATCAAATGTATAAAAACACAAGATGGGAAAACTGTAGAGGACAAAGATGGAATTTTAAAGGAAACTAGACGATTTTATAAGGAATTATTTACAGAAAATGGAGTAGTTTTAAATGATGAAAATTTCTTATTAGAAAAAATAACAGTAAAATTAAATAAAGAGGACGAGGAAATGTGCGAGAGTGAGATAACAGATTTAGAAATAGAAACAGCTATTGATCAGTTGAGAAATGGGAAAAGTCCAAAGTCCATAAAGTTTTTAAAAATGTTTTAAGTCCTATTTTAAATATAATATACAGTGATATTTATGAAAAAGGGGAGTTGACTAATAGTATGAAAAAAGGAATGGTTAAAATGATTTATAAACAAAATGGAGACAAGGAAGACTTAAAAAATTATAGACCCTTAAGTATGCTGAACACAGACTATAAAATTTTAGCGAAAGTCTTAGCTAACAGATTGAAAGTAGTTGTACCAAACATAATCCAAACAAATCAAGCATATGCGGTTCTAAAAGAGACATAACGGATGTCATAAACAATATAAGAGACATAATCTGGTATATGAGAGAGGAAAAAGCAACAGGATATATAATTAGTGTAGATTTGGAAAAAGCTTTTGATAGAGTGGAACACAAATATATGATGAATGTAATGGAGAGATTTGGTTTTGGAAAAAGATATTTACAATGGATAAAATGTTTATATACAGATATAACAAGCTGTATAAAAGTAAATGTTTTTTTAACTAAAGATTTTAAAGTAACAAGATCGATAAGACAAGGGATGTCCAATGTCAGCACTACTATACACACTTGTATCTGAAACACTGGGGTTAGCAATTGATAATGAAAAGCAAATACGAGGATTATGTATAAAAGGAACAGAGTCAGAACAAAAAATATTTCAATATGCTGATGATACAACTTTAATAGTAAAAGATATTAAAAGTATTGAAAAAGTAGAAGAAATTTTAAACAGATATTGTAAAGGAACAGGAGCAAAAATTAATAAGGAAAAAACGAAATACATGAGAATAGGAAAAACAAAGGTTTTACCAGAAAAAATCCAATTTAAAGAGGAGAAAACCAATATGAAGATTTTAGGTATAAGGGTTGGTGAAAATGAAAATGAAACAAGGAATTTAGTGTGGGAGGAAGTTTTAAAAGGAATGGAAAAAAGATTACATTTCTGGAAATTAAGAGGTTTGTTTTTAAAGGGGAAAGTTTTAGTTTTAAATTCCTTATTTTTATCAAAATGTGGTATGTTTTAGGTACAGTGAGTTTGCCAATGAGTGTATATAAGAAGATAAAAGCTATCGTATTAGATTTTATATGGGACGGGAAACCTTCCAAGATAGCTTATAATACCATAATTGGTAAAGTAGAAGAAGGGGGGTTAGGTTTAATCGATCCACTTATCAGAATGAAAAGCATACGAATAAAAACTGTAAATAAATACTGGAAAGAAGAAAAACACGTATGGAAAGATGCGATGACATATTTTTTAAATAAATGTGGGGAAATGCAAGAATATATATTATGGATGAAGCCCAAAGAGAATATGATGAATGGGATTCCAGAATTCTATAAAGAAGTTATCAAGACATGGGGAGATTTTAGAAAGCATATTGATTGTACTTTTAGTAAAGAAGAGATTTTAAAGCAACCGCTGTTTTTAAATGATTACATTAAAAAAGGGAATTACACTATTTTTTATAAGAAATGGTATTATGCAGGAATAAAGCAAATTAAAGATATCTTATATGAAGTGATACCTGGTTATGTACAGGTGCAAGTCATAAAAGATGCAATAATAGAAAACTATGAAAACGAAACTAAAGGAGTTATTGAAAATCAATTGAATAACTTGAAAAACAATATACCAAAAGAATGGAAAGAAATGATAGAAAATAATTTGGATATGCACAGCGATGAAGGAAGGGTGATTAACTTTAAAGAAAATCAATATGCTTTCAAAGATGGT
>NC_079438.1:17822764-18028745 GCF_903798145.1 Danio aesculapii
TATTACCTATTATGACTAAAAGGGTAACGAGATACCTAACGCGAAGGCCATTTGAATCCTGCATGGTGCCTACAGAGAAGAGACTGTGTACAAGACAAAAATGGTGCTTACATATAAAGCTGGTGGGTGTTCAAAGATCCATAAACAAATCTAACAACCGAATCATTGCCGCTCCTTTTTTTGTCTGTATAATTGTACATGTTAGACTGGTTTAGATCAGAAGTCCACTAAATGTCCATTAACTAAACTCACAGCAAAAGCTGCTACAATTAACATAGAAACACCTTGGATAGCACAGCACCGCTGCTTTTTCTATGACTGTCGTAGGGCTCATCCAAGATTTGAACCCGGGAACTCTCGCACCGTAAGCGAGAATCATACCCCTAGACCAGCGAGCCCTGTAGAAGCAGTCTGCAGTGCCACAAAAAATTCTGTGAGACCGATCCACTCTACTCTTTGTTCATGTTATTTTTGTTACGTGTGTCAGCAACTCCCTGGAGGCATATTACAGTTCACAGTAAGTATAAAACAGTCCAGTGGCCTAATGGATAAGGCACCAGCCTTCAAAGCTGGGATTGTGGGTTTTAAAGTACCAAACTGGGTTGTCTTTGATGCAGTTCCTTTTAAGTTGACTGTGCAAGACAATCCAATGTTACCTTTAAAAAGCTAGGTTCATACCCTTAGGTCAAAAAGACATGACAATGGAAAACTCCTCAGAGAAGCTGTTTGTCATTAGGTGTACACACCAGATCGTCTGAATGCAATATGGCATAGGGATCCTAAAGTACTGTTTTCTGAGTAACAAGAACTTCCTGAGCCATACATCAGATATGACAAAGGCTAGTGTTGACCCAGTGGCCCTAATGGATAAGGCATCAGCCTTCGAAGCTGGGGATTGTGGGTTCAAGTCCCATCTGGGTTGTCTTTGTTGGGTTACATTTAAGTTGTGTGAAACAATTCCGACTGGTCTTCTCAAAACTTAGGCGTGATGATCTGAGGACAATAGTTAGCTTCGAATTCTCAGACTTGCTGCACACTTCAAATAAGATTCATCCAATCTTGCTTGAATCTCACTGTCACGTTACAAACCTAAATGGTTCCGCTGAGCTTTGGTAATGGAGATCTTGACTTCAAGTACCCCGTGGCTTTCAACTATTGGTCTCTTGTTAGGTGGATGATGATGAAATGCAAACAAGACAATAGCTCCAGAAAGGTTGTGATTTCAAGTTAATGAGAGTGGCCTTGTCTGGAATTTAAAACTCAAGACCAGTCACACCATACGCGAGAACCACACCCCAGGACCAATGAGACACGAATGTGGATGATTGCACAAAGAAAATGTTTGACCATTAGTTGCACACATCTTATTTGATGGAATGCAAACTGGCATCGAGATCCTAAAGTGCAGCTTTCCATGCGTTGGCATCTTGTTAAAGGCATACAAAAAATCCATGACAAATGATTGGCGAAATGGCCCAGTGGCCTAAGGGATAAGGCATCAGCCTCCGGGGCTTGGGATTGTTGGTTCAAGTCCCATCTGGGTTGTCTTTGAAGGTCTCACTTCAATTTGGGAGCAATGTTTGGTGGATGAAACACGGTAGCTGTGAAAACCTTCTTGAGATGTGTTTGCATGTCATTAACTTCCTGCATTGCCATGCATATTACCTATTATGACTAAAAGGGTAACGAGATACCTAACGCGAAAGGCCATTTTGAATCCTGCATGGTGCCTACAGAGAAGAGACTGTGTACAAAGACAAAAATGGTGCTTACATATAAAGCTGGTGGGTTGTTCAAGATCCATAAACAAATCTAACAACCGAATCATTGCCGCTCCTTTTTTGTCTGTATAATTGTACATGTTAGACTTATTTAGATCAGAAGTCCACTAAATGTTCATTAACTAAACTCACAGCAAAAGCTGCTACAATTAACATAGAAACACCTCGGACAGCACAGCACCGCTGCTTTTTCTATGACTGTCGTAGGGCTCGTCCGGGATTTGAACCCAGGACCTCTCGCACCCAAAGCGAGAATCATACCCCTAGACCAACGAGCCCTGTAGAAGCAGTCTGCAGTGCCACAAAAAATTCTGTGAGAACGATCCACTCTACTCTTTGTTCATGTTGTTTTTGTTACGTGTGTCAGCAACTCCCTGGAGGCATATTACAGTTCACAGTAAGTATAAAACAGTCCAGTGGCCTAATGGATAAGGCACCAGCCTTCGAAGCTGGGGATTGTGGGTTTAAAGTACCAACTGGGTTGTCTTTGATGCAGTTCCTTTTAAGTTGACTGTGCAAGACAATCCAATGTTACCTTTAAAAAGCTAGGTTCATACCCTTAGGTCAAAAGACATGACAATGGAAAACTCCTCAGAGAAGCTGTTTTGTCATTAGGTGTACACACCAGATCGTCTGAATGCAATATGGCATAGGGATCCTAAAGTACTGTTTTCTGAGTAACAAGAACTTCCTGAGCCATACATCAGATATGACAAAGGCTAGTGTTGACCCTGTGGCCTAATGGATAAGGCATCAGCCTTCGAAGCTGGGGATTGTGGGTTCAAGTCCCATCTGGGTTGTCTTTGTTGGGTTACATTTAAGTTGTGTGAAACAATTCTGACTGGTCTTCTCAAACTTAGGCGTGATGATCTGAGGACAATAGTTAGCTTCGAATTCTCAGACTTGCTGCACACTTTCAAATAAGATTCATCCAATCTTGCTTGAATCTCACTGTCACGTTACAAACTAAATGGTTCCGCTGAGCTTTGGTAATGGAGATCTTGACTTCAAGTACCCCGTGGCTTTCAACTAATTGGTCTCTTGTTAGGTGGATGATGATGAAATGCAAACAAGAAAATAGCTCCAGAAAGGTTGTGATTTCAAGTTAATGAGAGTGGCCTTGTCTGGAATTTAAAACTCAAGACCAGTCACACCATACGCGAGAACCACACCCCAGGACCAATGAGACACGAATGTGGATGATTGCACAAAGAAAATGTTTGACCATTAGTTGCACACATCTTATTTGACGGAATGCAAACTGGCATCGAGATCCTAAAGTGCAGTTTTCCATGCGTTGGCATCTTGTTGAAGGCATACAAAAATCCATGACAAATGATTGGCGAAATGGCCCAGTGGCCTAATGGATAATGCATCAGCCTCCGGGGCTCGGGATTGTAGGTTCAAGTCCCATCTGGGTTGTCTTTGAAGGTCTCACTTCCATATGGGAGCAATGTTTGGTGGATGAAACACGGTAGCTGTGAAAACCTTCTTGAGATGTGTTTGCATGTCAATAACTTCCTGCATTGCCATGCATATTACCTGTTATGACTAAAAGAGTAACGAGATACCTAACGCGAAAGGCCATTTTGAATCCTGCATGGTGCCTACAGAGAAGAGACTGTGTACAAACACAAATATGATGCTTACATATAAAGCTGGTGGGTTGTTCAAGATCCATAAACAAATCTAAGAACCGAATCATTGCCGCTCCTTTTTTTGTCTGTATAATTGTACATGTTAGACTGATTTAGATCAGAAGTCCACTAAATGTTCATTAACTAAACTCACAGCAAAAGCTGCTACAATTAACATAGAAACACCTTGGATAGCACAGCACCGCTGCTTTTTCTATGACTGTCGTAGGGCTCGTCCGGGATTTGAACCCGGGACCTCTCGCACCCTAAGCGAGAATCATACCCCTAGACCAACGAGCCCTGTAGAAGCAGTCTGCAGTGCCACAAAAAATTCTGTGAGACCGATCCACTCTACTCTTTGTTCATGTTGTTTTTGTTACGTGTGTCAGCAACTCCCTGGAGGCATATTACAGTTCACAGTAAGTATAAAACAGTTCAGTGGCCTAATGGATAAGGCACCAGCCTTCGAAGCTGGGGATTGTGGGTTTAAGGTACCAACTGGGTTGTCTTTGATGCAGTTCCTTTTAAGTTGACTGTGCAAGACAATCCAGTGTGACCTTTAAAAAGCTAGGTTCAAACCCTTAGGTCAAAAAGACATGACAAAGGAAAACTCAGAGAAGCTGTTTTGTCATTAGGTGTACACACCAGATCGTCTGAATGCAATATGGCATAGGGATCCTAAAGTACTGTTTTCTGAGTTACAAGAACTTCCTGAGCCATACAACAGATATGACATTTGCTAGTATTGACCCAGTGGCCTAATGGATAAAGCATCAGCCTTCGAAGCTGGGGATTGTGGATTCAAGTCCCATCTGGGTTGTGTTTCTTGGGTTACATTTAAGTTTTGTGAAACAATTCCGACTTGTTTTCTCAAAACTTAGGCGTGATGATCTGAGGACAATAGTTAGCTTCGAATTCTCAGACTTGCTGCACACTTCAAATAAGATTCATCCAATCTTGCTTCAATCTCACTGTCACGTTACAAACTTAAACGGTTCCGCTAAGTTTTGGTAATGGAGATCTTGACTTCAAGTACCCCGTGGCTTTCAACTAATGGTCTCTTGTTAGGTGGATGATGATGAAATGCAAACAAGAAAATAGCTGCAGAAAGGTTGTGATTTCAAGTTAATGAGAGTGGCCTTGTCTGGAATTTGAAACTCAAGACCAGTCACACCATACGCGAGAACCAACCCCAGGACCAATGAGACACGAATGTGGATGATTGCACAAAGAAAATGTTTGACCATTAGTTGCACACATCTTATTTGACGGAATGCAAACTGGCATCGAGATCCTAAGTGCAGTTTTCCATGCGTTGGCATCTTGTTAAAGGCATACAAAAAATCCATGACAAATGATTGGCGAAATGGTCCCAGTGGCCTAAGGGATAAGGCATCAGCCTCCGGAGCTGGGGATTGTGGGTTCAAGTCCCACTTGGGTCATCTTTGAAGGTCTAACTTCAATATGTTAGCAATGTTTGGTGGATGAAACATGGTAGCTGTGAAAACCTTCTTGAAATGTGTTTGCATGTCATTAAAACGGTGCTTACATATAAAGCTGGTGGGTTGTTTGAGATCCAAAAACAAATCTAAGAACCGAATCATAACCGCTCCTTTTTTTGTCTGAATAAGTGTACATGTTAGACTGATTTAGATCAGAAGTCCACTAAAAGTTCATTAACTAACGTCACAGCAAAAGCTGCTACAATTAACATAGAAACACCATAGACAGCACAGCTCCGCTGCTTTTTCTATGACTGGCATAGGGCTCGTCCGGGATTTGAACCCGGGACCTCTCGCACCCTAAGCGAGAATCATACCCCTAGACCAACGAGCCCTGTAGAAGCAGTCTGCAGTGCCACAAAAAATTCTGTGAGACTGATCCCATCTACTCTTTGTTCATGTTGTTTTTGTTACGTGTGTCAGCAACTCCCTGGAGGCATATTACAGTTCACAGGCAGTGAAAAACAGCCCAGTGGAGTAATGGATACGGCACCAGCCTTCGAAGCTGGGGATTGTGGGTTTAAGGTACCAACTGGGTTGTCTTTGATGCAGTTCCTTTTAAGTTGGCTGTGCAAGACAATCCAGTGTGACCTTTAAAAAGCTAGGTTCAAACCCTTAGGTCAAAAAGACATGACAAAGGAAAACTCCTCAAAGAAGCTGTTTTGTCATTAGGTGTACACACCAGATCGTCTGAATGCAATATGGCATAGGGATCCTAAAGTACTGTTTTCTGAGTAACAAGAACTTCCTGAGCCATACATCAGATATGACAAAGGCTAGTGTTGACCCAGTGGTGTAATGGATAAGGCATCAGCCTTCGAAGTTGGGGATTGTGGTTTCAAGTCCCATCTGGGTTGTTTTTGTTGGGTTACATTTAAGTTGTGTGAAACAATTCCGACTGGTCTTCTCAAAACTTAGGCGTGATGATCTGAGGACAATAGTTAGCTTCGAATTCTCAGACTTGCTGCACACTTCAAATAAGATTCATCCAATCTTGCTTGAATCTCACTGTCACGTTACAAACCTAAATGGTTCCGCTAAGCTTTGGTAATGGAGATCTTGACTTCAAGTACCCCGTGGCTTTCAACTAATGGTCTCTTGTTAGGTGGATGATGATGAAATGCAAACAAGAAAATAGCTGCAGAAAGGTTGTGATTTCAAGTTAATAAGAGTGGCCTTGTCTGGAATTTGAAACTCAAGACCAGTCACACCATACGCGAGAACCACACCCCAGGACCAATGAGACACGAATGTGGATGATTGCACAAAGAAAATGTTTGACCATTAGTTGTACACATCTTATTTGACGGAATGCAAACTGGCATCGAGATCCTAAAGTGCAGTTTTCCATGCGTTGGCATCTTGTTAAAGGCATACAAAAAATCCATGACAAATGATTGGCGAAATGGCCCAGTGGCCTAAGGGAGAAGGCATCAGCCTCCGGGGCTTGGGATTGTTGGTTCAAGTCCCATCTGGGTTGTCTTTGAAGGTCGCACTTCAATTTGGGAGCAATGTTTGGTGGATGAAACACGGTAGCTGTGAAAACCTTCTTGAGATGTGTTTGCATGTCATTAACTTCCTGCATTGCCATGCATATTACCTATTATGACTAAAAGGGTAACGAGATACCTAACGCGAAAGGCCATTTTGAATCCTGCATGGTGCCTACAGAGAAGAGACTGTGTACAAAGACAAAAATGGTGCTTACATATAAAGCTGGTGGGTTGTTCAAGATCCATAAACAAATCTAACAACCGAATCATTGCCGCTCCTTTTTTTGTCTGTATAATTGTACATGTTAGACTGATTTAGATCAGAAGTCCACTAAATGTTCATTAACTAAACTCACAGCAAAAGCTGCTACAATTAACATAGAAACACCTTGGATAGCACAGCACCGCTGCTTTTTGTATGACTGTCGTAGGGCTCGTCCGGGATTTGTACCCAGGACCTCTCGCACCCAAAGCGAGAATCATACCCCTAGACCAACGAGCCCTGTAGAAGCAGTCTGCAGTGCCACAAAAAATTCTGTGAGACCGATCCACTCTACTCTTTGTTCATGTTGTTTTTGTTACGTGTGTCAGCAACTCCCTGGAGGCATATTACAGTTCACAGTAAGTATAAAACAGTCCAGTGGCCTAATGGATAAGGCACCAGCCTTCGAAGCTGGGGATTGTGGGTTTAAAGTACCAACTGGGTTGTCTTTGATGCAGTTCCTTTTAAGTTGACTGTGCAAGACAATCCAATGTTACCTTTAAAAAGCTAGGTTCATACCCTTAGGTCAAAAAGACATGACAATGGAAAACTCCTCAGAGAAGCTGTTTTGTCATTAGGTGTACACACCAGATCGTCTGAATGCAATATGGCATAGGGATCCTAAAGTACTGTTTTCTGAGTAACAAGAACTTCCTGAGCCATACATCAGATATGACAAAGGCTAGTGTTGACCCAGTGGCCTAATGGATAAGGCATCAGCCTTCGAAGCTGGGGATTGTGGGTTCAAGTCCCATCTGGGTTGTCTTTGTTGGGTTACATTTAAGTTGTGTGAAACAATTCCGACTGGTCTTCTCAAAACTTAGGCGTGATGATCTGAGGACAATAGTTAGCTTCGAATTCTCAGACTTGCTGCACACTTCAAATAACATTCATCCAATCTTGCTTGAATCTCACTGTCACGTTACAAACCTAAATGGTTCCGCTAAGCTTTGGTAATGGAGATCTTGACTTCAAGTACCCCGTGGCTTTCAACTAATGGTCTCTTGTTAGGTGGATGATGATGAAATGCAAACAAGAAAATAGCTGCAGAAAGGTTGTGATTTCAAGTTAATAAGAGTGGCCTTGTCTGGAATTTGAAACTCAAGACCAGTCACACCATACGCGAGAACCACACCCCAGGACCAATGAGACACGAATGTGGATGATTGCACAAAGAAAATGTTTGACCATTAGTTGTACACATCTTATTTGACGGAATGCAAACTGGCATCGAGATCCTAAAGTGCAGTTTTCCATGCGTTGGCATCTTGTTAAAGGCATACAAAAAATCCATGACAAATGATTGGCGAAATGGCCCAGTGGCCTAAGGGAGAAGGCATCAGCCTCCGGGGCTTGGGATTGTTGGTTCAAGTCCCATCTGGGTTGTCTTTGAAGGTCTCACTTCAATTTGGGAGCAATGTTTGGTGGATGAAACACGGTAGCTGTGAAAACCTTCTTGAGATGTGTTTGCATGTCATTAACTTCCTGCATTGCCATGCATATTACCTATTATGACTAAAAGGGTAACGAGATACCTAACGCGAAAGGCCATTTTGAATCCTGCATGGTGCCTACAGAGAAGAGACTGTGTACAAAGACAAAAATGGTGCTTACATATAAAGCTGGTGGGTTGTTCAAGATCCATAAACAAATCTAACAACCGAATCATTGCCGCTCCTTTTTTTGTCTGTATAATTGTACATGTTAGACTGATTTAGATCAGAAGTCCACTAAATGTTCATTAACTAAACTCACAGCAAAAGCTGCTACAATTAACATAGAAACACCTTGGATAGCACAGCACCGCTGCTTTTTCTATGACTGTCGTAGGGCTCGTCCGGGATTTGAACCCGGGACCTCTCGCACCCAAAGCGAGAATCATACCCCTAGACCAACGAGCCCTGTAGAAGCAGTCTGCAGTGCCACAAAAAATTCTGTGAGACCGATCCACTCTACTCTTTGTTCATGTTGTTTTTGTTACATGTGTCAGCAACTCCCTGGAGGCATATTACAGTTCACAGTACGTATAAAACAGTCCAGTGGCCTAATGGATAAGGCACCAGCCTTCGAAGCTGGGGATTGTGGGTTTAAAGTACCAACTGGGTTGTCTTTGATGCAGTTCCTTTTAAGTTGACTGTGCAAGACAATCCAATGTTACCTTTAAAAAGCTAGGTTCATACCCTTAGGTCAAAAAGACATGACAATGGAAAACTCCTCAGAGAAGCTGTTTTGTCATTAGGTGTACACACCAGATCGTCTGAATGCAATATGGCATAGGGATCCTAAAGTACTGTTTTCTGAGTAACAAGAACTTCCTGAGCCATACATCAGATATGACAAAGGCTAGTGTTGACCCAGTGGCCTAATGGATAAGGCATCAGCCTTCGAAGCTGGGGATTGTGGGTTCAAGTCCCATCTGGGTTGTCTTTGTTGGGTTACATTTAAGTTGTGTGAAACAATTCCGACTGGTCTTCTCAAAACTTAGGCGTGATGATCTGAGGACAATAGTTAGCTTCGAATTCTCAGACTTGCTGCACACTTCAAATAAGATTCATCCAATCTTGCTTGAATCTCACTGTCACGTTACAAACCTAAATGGTTCCGCTAAGCTTTGGTAATGGAGATCTTGACTTCAAGTACCCCGTGGCTTTCAACTAATGGTCTCTTGTTAGGTGGATGATGATGAAATGCAAACAAGAAAATAGCTGCAGAAAGGTTGTGATTTCAAGTTAATAAGAGTGGCCTTGTCTGGAATTTGAAACTCAAGACCAGTCACACCATACGCGAGAACCACACCCCAGGACCAATGAGACACGAATGTGGATGATTGCACAAAGAAAATGTTTGACCATTAGTTGCACACATCTTATTTGACGGAATGCAAACTGGCATCGAGATCCTAAAGTGCAGTTTTCCATGCGTTGGCATCTTGTTAAAGGCATACAAAAAATCCATGACAAATGATTGGCGAAATGGCCCAGTGGCCTAAGGGAGAAGGCATCAGCCTCCGGGGCTTGGGATTGTTGGTTCAAGTCCCATCTGGGTTGTCTTTGAAGGTCGCACTTCAATTTGGGAGCAATGTTTGGTGGATGAAACACGGTAGCTGTGAAAACCTTCTTGAGATGTGTTTGCATGTCATTAACTTCCTGCATTGCCATGCATATTACCTATTATGACTAAAAGGGTAACGAGATACCTAACGCGAAAGGCCATTTTGAATCCTGCATGGTGCCTACAGAGAAGAGACTGTGTACAAAGACAAAAATGGTGCTTACATATAAAGCTGGTGGGTTGTTCAAGATCCATAAACAAATCTAACAACCGAATCATTGCCGCTCCTTTTTTTGTCTGTATAATTGTACATGTTAGACTGATTTAGATCAGAAGTCCACTAAATGTTCATTAACTAAAGTCACAGCAAAAGCTCTTTTTCTATGACAGGCGTTTAAAAAAAATTATTTATTACAGAAACAATGCCCTTGTCACCCCAATTGTTTACCAGTTTTTTTTTTTTTTTTTTTTTTTTCTGTTTCTGCTCCGGGGCACCAGCAGCAGAAAAGACACCAGCAGCAGAGCTGGGACACGGGAAGTTTATTCGCTGCCAAATGAAGGAATTCAAAAAGCTTACAGCATCTGGTATTCCCAGGCGGTCTCCCATTCAAGTACTAACCAGGCCCAACCCTGCTTTGCTTCCGAGTTCAGATGAGATCAGGCATTGCCTTTTTTTTTTTTTTCAATTAAAATAATTTTAATTACAATTCCACACGGTAAAGCACAATACAGTACACATTAAAATATCATTTGGAATCAAAACATTAAAACTGTGGTAAATTCCAGTTCATTTCTTTAAAAACTTGACATGCTTTGTTCGTCAAGATTTTGTGCAGTTCACCTAAATTTTTCTCGTTTTTATAATATATATACAGTTTTTCCACATATCCTTCCATTTTCCTTCTTAAAATTGCCTATACATCCTTCACAATTTTCTCCTTTCCCACATTGCATTCTTCATCAGCATGATACATAGGTTGACAATTTTCTTATTTTCATTTTTCTTATTCCATCCCAACATCAATACTCTGCTCCATTCTGTTTTATTTTCATCCCAGTCTCCAAGTAGTCCTTTAATTAAAACTTTACAATCTTTTAAAAAACTTTCCAATTCTTGACAATATAAAAACATGTGTAAAAAACCCTCTTCTTTTTGACATACTTTACATATTCCACTTTGTTCCATCCCTATCTTGTTTAAAATGACATCTGAAAATATTGCTTTGTGCCTTATTAAAAATTCTAGACATTCGACTTTTGTTTCTACATACCTTCCTTTCATGTTTCCCCATATTTCATTTGCTTTTACATTGTATTTTTCCATCCAGTATTTGTTTGCTGTTGGTTCTTTAAAAACTTTCTCTCTAAAAAAACAATAAATATTTTCACTGTACATTCTTTAAAATCGTGTATTTTTCTCCTAGTTTCACACACACTTCTTTTTTTTCTTTTTCAAAATTATCTATGCTTCGTATCCATTCTTTCGGAATTGCCTGTTTAATTATGTCAAGATTTTTCTCAATTTCCCTTCTGTTGTATTCCGCTTTCGCCTCCTCCATTGTGTCTATAACATATTGTTCAGTTAAAAATCCTTCTTTAAATTCATATAAAATGTCCCTTACTTTCAAAATCCCAACTAAACCTTCCCAACTAAACAAAATCCCAACTAAACCAAATAAAACCTTCCCTTGACTTAAAATGTTGTTGTTCAAGAAAAGAGGTTGGTTTAAAATGTTTTCCCTTCCATGTGGATCATATTGCACTTTTGTTAAAAAGTTCCCCCACGCGCTTAAAATTTCTCTATAAAATTCAGGTAAGTTTTCTGTCATCCAAGCTTTTGTTTTCATCCATAAAATCCCATCTCCCATGTCAAAATCACCACATTTGTTTAAAAAATATTTCATTGTTTTTTCCACTCTGCTTTGTTTTCTTTTTCTAGATACTTCTTTATTCTTTTCACTCTTAAACTATTTTTCCTTTGTTCTTGTCACGGATTGGCCAGGCTCTTCCACCAGCATCACGCAACGATCACCGTCACCTGAGTATTAACCACGCACAGCTGCACCCAATCACTCCTATTCACTATATAAGCACACACCTTACTTTAGTCAGTGTCTGGTCTCGTTCCCACGAAGCGGACTCATAGTGAGTACCTCCTGGTAGTCACTATCACATTGATCTAATCTCTTGAACTTACCTGATCTCTGTTTCGTTCCAGTCTGTCCAGTGTTCCCGGTGTCCTGTCTGTATTGAGTGTGTCTTCAGTCTGTCTTCCCCGCAAGCCCTCTGGTGTGTGCATTCGGTCTCCCTCAGTGTCTGTCATCCATCCTGCTCCGAAGAAGGAATATCAGCTAAACCATACTACAGTCACATCCCCTTTGTTATCCTTGTGTGCTCCGCTGCTGTAATAAACATCTTTCATTATATACTCACCTAACTCGTCCGTCTGCTTCCCTAACAGAAGACCGGACCTAACAACACTACAGCATGAGCACTCCCGATCCCATTCAGGAGTTGGTGGACTCACTGAAGAGAGTTTTAATGCCAGTTACTCCACTTCCCGAAGCACCACCAGCACCGAGCACTTCTTCACCGTCCACCCACTCATCCTGTCCCATGGCTTGACCAGTGCCCTACTCTGGCGGGGCGGAGGAGTGCAATGGCTTTCTATTACAATGTTCTCTGATATTCACAATTATACCCCACAGATCAGTCCAAAATTGCATTCATCATCTCCCTTCTCTCTGGGTCGGCTCTCCGGTGGGCTGAGACCATCTGGCAGCAAACTGGGCCGGTAACCAATTCCATTCATAACTTTACCACACATTTCAAGGAGGTCTTTGGTCGTGCAGATGGAGAAGTAGCAGCCGGAGAACAATTATATCATCTTAAGCAGGGAGCATTGTCCACCGAGGACTATGCGCTCCGGTTTCGTACTCTGGCTGCTGCTAGTGGATGGAATGAGCGATCTCTCCTAACAACTTACCGGCTCGGATTGGAGCCCAACCTGAGGTTACAGCTGGCAGCCCTCGACGATACCATGGGGTTGGAAAAATTCATCCAACAATCACTTCGATGTTCTGATCGTCTGAAGGTCTACCAGCATGATCTCCCATCAATCTCACAAGCACTCCTTCGTCTGCCAGAGCCAGTCGTCCCTCCAGAACCAGAACCTATGATCGTCGAATCTGGTAGACTTACGATTACTGAGCGACAGAGGAGGCTGACCCGGGGTCTGTGTATGTACTGTGGTGCCGAAGGACATGTCAGGCTGGACTGTCCCATTCGTCCAGTACGTTCCTTGGTGAGTGTGTTCAGTTCTCCTATTGAAAAAATGCACCCTCTCCCCACCAATGTTCAGTTAACTGCCCATTCTGTCTCTATTTCAGTCACGGCCCTCATCGACTCCGGGTCAGCTGGAAATTTCATCTCACACGCCCTCTGTCGCCACCTCCAGCTCCACACCGAAGCCTCGACGCACGTCTACCAGATTCAACCTATAACCACCGATATCCATTCCCAGGCACGTATCCATCGTAAATGTGAACCTGTCACTCTCAGAGTAGGTTTACTTCATAAGGAAGTTTCAATTTCAAATTCAATTTCTGGTTCTGGAGGGAGCATCAATGGACATCATCCTAGGGCGCCCGTGGCTGGTGAAGCACGATCCCATCCTCTCTTGGGGCACAGGAGAAATCAAGAGATGGGGTAAAGAATGCGTCTCCAGCTGTTTTCCCGACCTACCCTTGCAGATCCAGAAACCCCTAACTGTCTACGTCACGTCTGTCGAAAGTCCAGTCGAGAAACGATCCATCCAGATCCCGAAGATCTACTCCTCATACGAGGATGTATTTTGCCCCAAGAGAGCTTCCCAGCTACCTCCACATCGGCCATGGGACTGCGCCATCGACCTGCTTCCTGATGCTCCTATGCCCAGAGGTAGGATCTACCCGTTGTCCCTTCCAGAAACTAAGGCCATGGAGGAGTACATTAAGGAGGCTCTGAGTCAGGGGTATATTCGCCAGTCCACGTCACCCGCGGCCTCAAGCTTCTTCTTCGTGGCCAAGAAGGATGGAGGGACTGCGGCCATGTATTGACTATCGAGTCCTGAACCAAGGCACCATCAAATTCAGATATCCACTTCCTCTCGTCCCTGTGGCCCTGGAACAACTCCGATCCACCAGGATATTCACCAAGTTGGACCTCTGCAGCGCCTACAATCTGGTACGAATACGCGAGGGGGACGAATGGAAGACGGCGTTTGTGACTCCGACTGGGCACTACGAATATCTGGTCATGCCCTATGGTCTGGTCAACGCCCACTCCGTATTCCAGAACTTCATACACGAAGTCCTCCGGGAGTCCCTCCATATCTCTGTCATTGTCTATATTGATGATATCCTGATTTACTCCCGGAGTGAGGCCGAACATCGCCACCACGTTGCGGAGGTCCTACAAACCCTACGGAACCATAAATTGTACCTCAAGGCTGAGATGTGCTCATTTCACTTACCATCTGTTCAGTTCCTCGGATACATCATTGACCGAAAAGGGGTTCGCATGGACGAGGGGAAGGTCACTTCCGTCATCTCCTGGCCTGAACCAAAAACCATTAAAGAACTCCAACGATTCCTAGGGTTTGCCAATTTCTATCGACGTTTCATCCACAACTACAGTCTTATCACCGCTCCGCACACCAACCTCCTAAAGAATCAACCCAAAATGCTATCCTGGTCACCCGAAGCGGCCGCAGCCTTCCAAAGACTCAAGAAGTCCTTCACGCAGGCTACACTCCTGACTCACCCCAATCCCGACTTACCTTTCGTGGTCGAGGTAGATGCATCGACCACCGGAGTAGGAGCCCTCTTGTCCCAGCTCCATAGTAATCCCTCACTACTCCATCCATGCGCCTACTTCTCCCGAAAGCTCAGCCCGGCGGAAAAGAACTATGACATCGGGAACCGTGAACTTCTAGCCATCAAGCTCGCCCTGGAGGAGTGGCGACACTGGTTGGAGGGAGCTAAACACCCATTCCAGGTGATCACCGATCACAAAAACCTACAGTACCTTAAAGAGGCAAAAAGACTCTGTCCTCGTCAAGCCTGGTGGTCCTTATTCTTCTCTAGATTTCAGTTCTCCATATCATATCGACCAGGATCCAAAAACATCCGGGCAGATGCACTCTCCAGAATCCATGACCAACAGGAAATAAGTGAGACCCCGGCCAACATCCTCCCAGATCAGCTCACTGTCTGTCCCATCACATGGTCCGCTCCAACAGTTGTCGCCACCCCAGAGTCCAGAACTCCGCCGGGCTGTCCCCCCAATCGACGATTCATCCCTGAAAATCAACGGGTAGATCTCATTCACTCCAGTCATACCTCTCTGGGCACAGGGCATCCCGGGGCCAACAACACCCTCTCGCTGCTATCCCAACGCTTCTGGTGGCCGAACATGGCGAGGGATGTGAGGAGATACATCCAAGGCTGTAGAGAATGTGCCATGTCAAAGAGTCCTCGTCATCTACCTGCAGGAAAACTCCATCCCTTGCCCATCCCAAACCGCCCCTGGTCACACCTAGGAGTTGACTTCATGACAGACCTCCCATCGTCTGAAGGTAATACTTGCATTTTAGTCATTGTAGATCGATTCTCCAAATTCTGTCGTCTGATTACTTTGAAGGGTCTACCCACAGCCCTAGAAACCGCTGAAAACCTATTTAACCATGTCTTTCGATGTTTTGGGCTACCTGAAGACATAGTCTCGGACGAGGACCCCAATTCATCTCCAGACTATGGAAAGCCTTTTTTAGACTCCTGGGTGTGACCGTCAGCCTCTCGTCTGGCTATCACCCACAGACCAACGGCCAGACTGAGAGGAAGATTCAAGAAGTAGGGCGGTTCCTCAGGACCTTCTGTCACGGTCATCAGAACTCCTGGAGCCAGTTTCTGGGCTGGGCGGAATACGCCCAGAATTCCCTGCGGCAACCTACCACCGGACTTACGCCATTCCAGTGTATTCTGGGCTTCCAACCTCCACTCTTTCCCTGGGATGGCGAACCTTCTGATGTCCCCGTAGTGAATTACTGGTTCCGGGAGAGCGAGAGGGTCTGGGACGATGCTCCTCACCATCTCCAGAGGGCAGTTCGCCGAGCCAAGGAGGTGTCAGACAAGAAGAGGATTCCTGGACCTACCTATGCTCCGGGGCAAAAAGTTTGGCTCTCCACCAGAGACATCCGCTTGCGACTGCCCTCCCGAAAACTTAGTCCCAGATTTGTTGGTCCCTTCACCATCCTGGAATAGGTCAACCCAGTCACCTATAAGTTACAGCTACCACCACAATACAGAATCCACCCCACATTCCACGTGTCACTCCTCAAACCTTTTCACGACCCTCTGATTCCCTCCACAGAGCCTGGCCATGAAGAGGAACCCCCTCTTCCACTGATATCAGAAGAAGGGTCCATATATAAGGTCAAGGACATTCTACGGTCCCGACGTCGTGGTGGTCATCTGGAATACCTCGTAGACTGGGAGGGATATGGTCCAGAAGAGAGGTCTTGGGTCCCCAGATCCGATATATTAGATCCCGCACTTATGGAGGAGTTCCACTCCAATCACCCCGAGTTCCCAGTACCTCGTGGACGAGGTAGACCACCACGGCGTCGGCGGTCTAGGCCCTCAGGAGCGGGCCCTGGGGAGGGGGGTAATGTCACGGATTGGCCAGGCTCTTCCACCAGCATCACGCAACGATCACTGTCACCTGAGCATTAACCACGCACAGCTGCACCCAATCACTCCTATTCACTATATAAGCACACACCTCACTTTAGTCAGTGTCCGGTCTCGTTCCCACGAAGCGGACTCATAGCGAGTACCTCCTGGTGGTAGTCACTATCACATTGATCTAATCTCTTGAACTTACCTGATCTCTGTTTCGTTCCAGTCTGTCCAGTGTTCCCGGTGTCCTGTCTGTATTGAGTGTGTCTTCAGTCTGTCTTCCCCGCAAGCCCTCTGGTGTGTGCATTCGGTCTCCCTCAGTGTCTGTCATCCATCCTGCTCCGAAGAAGGAATATCAGCTCAACCATACTACAGTCACATCCCCTTTGTTATCCTTGTGTGCTCCGCTGCTGTAATAAACATCTTTCATTATATACTCACCTAACTCGTCCGTCTGCTTCCCTAACAGTTATACATCTATTAAACCCAACCCACCCATATCTGTTTCCCCTACAACTGTATTAAAAGCAATCCTTGGTGGCTTACCTCCCCATAAAAATCAGTAAAACATTATTTTCAACCTCTTTTCTATCCACATTGGCATTTCTAAAACATATAAAACATGCCACAACTAAGACTCCATTAAAACATTTATAATTAAAACTTTTCCTTTTAATGTCAGTGTTCTTAGTTTCCAGTAATTTAACCTCCTTTCTATATCTGTTAAAAAACCCTCCCACATCTTATCTCTAGCTGTTCTGGCATCTTTCCCCATTAATACTCCTAAAATCTTTATTTCTTCTACTTCTTTAAAATGAGTGCATTCTGTTAAATCTGTCTCCTTTCCAAACTTCATATAAACCGTTTTGTCTTCATTTACTTTACTTCCCGATCCTTTACAAAATTGTTGTACTATTTTCATTGCTTCTTTCACACTCTCTTTTCCTTTTACTATTAATGTAGTGTCATCTGCATATTGAAACATTTTATTTACTTTATTTTCTTCAATTTCCATTCCTCTTATTTTTTCTTCTTTACTGATAGCTAGGCCCAGGGATTCTGCCACAAGTGAATATAAGAGTGCTGACAGAGGACATCCTTGCCTTATCGATCTTGTTATTTTAAAACATTCTGTTAAAAAGCCATTACATTTAATTTGTGTTAAAATACCCTTATATAAAATCCTTATCCATTTTCTAAAAACTTCTCCAAAACCAAACTTTTTAAGTACTTCGAATAAAAACTGGTGTTCAACTCTGTCAAAAGCTTTTTCGAAATCCAAACTTATGATATATCCTTCCTCTTTTTTGTCCTTCATATATTCTATGATGTCTTTTATGCTCATTGTTATGTCTGCTATGTCTCTTCCTTTTATCGCGTAGGCCTGTGTTGTTTGAATTATTTTTGGCATCACTTCTTTTAATCGATTTGCTCAAATTTGAGTTAAAATCTTCAGATCTGTGTTTAACATTGTGATTGGTCTGTCATTTTTTAACAATGTCTTTTCTCCTTTTTTGTGTATTAATTGCATTAATCCCATTCCCATTCTTTCATTTAATTCTTCTTTTTGCAGTATTTCTTTAAACATTTCAGTTAAAATTGGTATTAAAATTTCTTTAAAACATACGTAAAATTCACTATTTAACCCATCTATTCCTGGACTTTTCCTTTTGTTCAAGCTTTCTAATGCTTTTCTTATTTCTTCTTCTCTTATTTCTTGGTCACATTCTCTTTTATCCTCTTCATTTATTTTTGTTTTTATCTGTTTTAATAATTTTTCCATTTGTAATTCATCAACTCCCTGTGTTTTAAATAACTCCTCATAGTATGTTTTTATTTCTTTTAAAATGTCTTCATTTCCTTCTATGCTTTCTCCTTTTGCCCCTTGTATTATCTTTATTGTTTCTGCTTTTCCTTTTTGTCTTTCTAAATCAAAGAAGAATTTTGTGCATTTTTCTCCCTCTACTACATATTTTGCTTTGCTTCTTAGTCTAGCTCCTTCATATTTTTTTTCCTCAATTTCTTTCAGTTTTTCCTCCATTTCTTTTATTTTTTGTATGTCTTTTTCATTTTTTTCTAGTTCTTTTTCTAAGATTTCTTTTATTGTTTTTTCTTGGTGTCTTTTATTCTTTTGTATTATTCTACAAAATTGTATTTTCAAGAGTTCACACTTAGCTGATGATTAATTATAAGCTTGTTTGGCATGCTGTCCCGGGAGAGAGCCCTGAGCTCATAAGATCCTCGAGACCGGGGCTCCCTCCCGTTGCAAGGCGAGAAGGGAGTTTGAGCTCAGGTAGATCTCGAGAACTCCCCCGCTGTAATAACCAATGAACAGCCAGTGATTGCTCTTGAGAGATAACCATTTACTAGGAGCATGTCTATAGTGCCGGTGTGGATTAGTCAATTAACTTATGTTGCATGTTTTTTGGACGGTGGGAGGAAACCGGGAAACCCGGGGGAAACCCACGTGAGCACGGGGAGAAAATGCAAACTCCACACAGAAATGTCTGCTGGATTGGTAAAGCCTAGAACCAGAGACATTCTTGCTGTGAGGCAACAGTGCTAAGCACTGGGCCACCGTGTCACCCATCTAGGAAGAAGGAGGAGTAAGGGTGGATGGGGGGATTCTTCAAAACGAAGATAGCGGTGGTACGTAACCCAGGGTATTTGTAGTAGCTTAGGAGTCGTCTGATTGGTGCATTGAGAATTGGATAATGCGGATCCAGCCGCTAGCAATCATAAGCACTTGATCCTCTCGAAACTTGTTTATAACTAAACTTCACTTCAAGAGTTCACACTTAGCTGATGATTAATTATAAGCTTGTTTGGCATGCTGTCCTGGGAGAGAGCCCTGAGCTCATAAGATCCTCGAGCCCGGGGCTCCCTCCCGATGCAAGGCGAGAAGGGAGTTTGAGCTCAGGTAGATCTCGAGAACTCCCCAAAATGCCATATAGAGCTCGGGACAGCAGCCGCGTATTTAAGAACCCCCCAAAATGCAGATGTAACAATGCCATATCCGGCTGCTGGATATATTGATATTTTAGGAAGAGAGGCTCCTGCGGGAGCAGAGGAAAGTAGACTCCTGCGTGAGTCCAAGTGGAGGCGTGGGAAGGGCTGGATTGACTCCTGAGGGAGTCAAGCTTGGATACACTCCTGCGGGAGTGAGAGCTGGGGTGGGCAGGCTCCTGCGGGAGTGGGGAAAGGTATTGGGTGGTGAAGACTCCTGCATGAGATGGTGTGTGGTGGGCCAGGGGGGTCATGAACTCCTGTGGGAGTTGAAGCTCGTTTTAGTCACTCCTGCGGGAGTTAGAGCTGGGGATTGAGGGCCTAAGCGGAAGTAAAAAGTAGCGGAATCAATGCTGAAAGAAAACAGTTAGCGGAGAAAATTTGCCGCAGGAAGGAGGAAATTATTGGGGGAATTGACAGATAAGGAGATAAGGGAGGAGATAAAAGAAGCGGTAGAAAGGTAGCAAAAGCACTCAACGCTGTAAGGAAGTAGAGAAAGGGCAAATAATTGCCAGGCGGAGGATCTCGACGCCGGAAAGAAGAAAAGGAGAGTATAAATGTAAAATATATATACATATATATATATAAATATATATAAATAAAAATCGATAAGTAAGGGCCAGGGAGGGGCAGTGAATGACTCCTGCGGGAGTCGAAGCTCGGGGTGACCCCTGTGGGGGTCAGAGCTGATGTGGGCATTTCTCCTGCTGTAGTCTAGGGAAGGGAGGGGGCGGTGGAGACTACTGTAGGAGGTGGCCGGGGCGAGTTTCCTGCGGGAGTCGAAGCTCGTTTTAGTGACTCCTGCGGGAGTTAGAGCTGAGGATTGAGGGCCTATGGGAAGAGAAAGAGTAGCGAAGTAATTCGCTGAAAAGAGATTGATAAAAAGAGGGTGGCGGAGGATCTCGACGCCGGAAGGAAGAAAAGGAGAAGGGATATAGCTGCATGCGTGCACATGCACGCACACACATTCGCACACACACACGCACGCAAATGCACACACATATACCTGCTCGTACGTGTGTGCATACCATTCCTAAAGGCTGGGGGCCTTTAGGAATGCGGGGGTTAGAGCCATAGGGTGGGGGGTTCCAGTAAGAGTGGGGAGAAAGGAGGGGGCAGGGATGCTCCTACTGGAGGTGTGACTGTGAAGGGGTGGCCAGGGATGGGCTTGAAGTGACTCCTGCGGGAGTCGAAGCTCGGGTTAGACCCCTGCGGGGGTCAGAGCTGTTGGGTGGGATGGCAAAGCATAGCAAAGCTTGGAAACAGAAAGGTAGGTATGTACATACAGGTACATATGCACATGCACATCATATGCATGCGTGCATACACGACACACACAAATGCACATGCACACGCGTGCATACCGTGCATACATGACACACACATGCACATACACAAGTACGCGCATGAATACACGCATACATAACACATACATACACTTATGCAAACTTATACATGTATACATACGCACACACACACACACACACACACACACGTACACATATATATGTACGCATACATGCATACATATACATATATACACACGCGTACATACACATATATATATATATTTATACCCACACGCACATACACATAGATCCATGTACACACATACTCACGCTTACAAAGGGTCATGCTCGAGCCCTTGTTCTGGAGTATTGTGTTAGCTGGTTAGGGCCAGCTGGGTTTCCTTGAGGTGTGAGCTCAGGCAGAGCGTCACTGCTGCGGCAGTGGAGCAGAGGGAAAAAGAAGCTCAGCGGAGCTTCTCTGCTGTTGCAGAGGTGCAGTGGAAGTCGGTATTGGAAGGCAAGTACTCTTCCGTGGAGGCAATTTAACTGCTCTGGCAGTGCTGGGGAGTGTGTCAGTAGTGGTATGTTAGATGCAGGTGTATGTGAGCTCAGGCAGAGCGTCACTGCTGCGGCAGTGGTGAGGAGGGGAAAGGAAGCTCTGCAGAGCTTCTCTGCTGTTGCAAATGTGATGGAAGTCAAAATTGGAAGGCTAGTGCACTTCCGCAGAGGCGTTTTAACTGATGTTGTAGCGCTGGGGAGTGTATTGGTAGTGAAATGGCTAAATGGAGATGTGTGTGAGCTCAGGTGGAGCGTCACTGCTGCAGCAGTGGTGCAGAGGGAGAATAAGGCTCGGCAGAGCGTCTCTTCTGTTGCGGGGGTGCAGTGGTAGTCAATATTGAAGTGTTATGAGTGCTCCTGCAGGAATGTTAAATGCTGTCAATAGTGATGTGTACAGATGAGAGTAAATAGGGGCTCAGCTAGAGCGTCACCGCAGTTGCTGGTTGCTATGGGTGAGTGTAGCTCAGCGGGGTGCCTCTGCGGTTGCAGAGGTGCAGTGGTGGCCAGTATTGGAGTTATGAGTGTTCCTACTGGAATGTAAATACTGTCCGTAGTGATATGTAGAGATGAAGGAAAATAAGGGCTTAGCTAGAGCTTCACTACAGTTGCGGTGGTGCTATGGGTAAGTGCAGCTCGGCAGAGCATCTATGCTACTGAAGAGGTGCAGTGGGTCAGTATGGAGGTACTGTGCGCACCCTTAGAAGCATTGCTGCTGTATGAGTACGTGGGAGTGTCACGATAGTGGTATTGGAAATTAAGGTCTATGTGAGCTTGTTTAGAGCGTCTCTGCTGCAGCAATTGAAACTCTGGGTGCTCACAAAATGGGTGTGAGCTGTGGTGAATGGGAGTGAATAGGAGTATGGAATAGCTCAAGTTTGGAGGGAAAGTTAAAGGAAGTAAAAAGTGGGAAGGGCAGTGAAGGAGTGCCTATGTTAGTAGGAGGGAATAGGGGGAAAAGGCAGAGTCGTGCTTATACCTAGAAATGTGTGTGGGTGGAATTCGGCTGGAGAGGATCAGCTGGGCTTCCCTGAGGGGGTATTGCTCTACTGTTGTGTAAGAATGCTTGGAGGGTTTGGAATGGGTGTGTGGGGGAGGGGATATCGAGGAAGTATCCAGAACGTCCTTTATGAAACTGAGCTATTTGCTTTGCTTAATAAAGAAACATGGAGTTTCTTCATCCAGCAAAGTTAGATCAGATGTGGTGAGGTGGATTTTATGATTGACATTTGATGTTAGTTCAGAACATCTTAAAACTAAAAGGGGCAAGTGGGAATATGGCATCGTGGTGTGGGCTGGGTTAGTGAAAATGTATCCTTTGCATGGAATGTGAATGTATTTGGAATAGATGTGATTGTAATAGGTTGGATGAGGGTCAGCTTCTAGGGCCAGCAGTCATGATCTCTGAAACGAGAAACCAAAGAGAATCAGAAATGAAATCTTTACAACATGATACATGTATGCCAGACATAATAATTTGTTTTAGCTGATATCCATGCGAGGCATCTTAATAAGGGCATGGGTAACTGTGAATTCAAGCGCCTTTGTTAATGCATGGTATGATAGCCTCGTTGACATGAAGTGCAAGGATGGTAGGGGTGGTCATTCGTCCCCCCACGGGATGGCAGATGGATGGAGAGCTGAGGATATGGGGTGTGGCTTGTCTGGTGGTCCTGGAAGTACTTCTTGAAGACAGATACCTCTTGAAGATCTATTGTCAGAAATGTCCTCCTCCTACTTATCAAGCATGGAGTTGTTCCTTTGCCATTTCAGATTCAACTGAATTGTTATTATGACCTTGCATGTCACTTTGTGTATGGACCATAGACTGTAAAATATATTGACGTAGCATCCGTGACGTCACCCATAGGTTTCTGAAGAGCGCAAAAGAAGCTACAAGTGGGTGTGGCCAACCGTCGCCATTTGTTTGTGCGTCATGGCACCCACGGCGGGATACCAAACAAGGGCAAAGAGACGGAGAGTGAGCGGAGCTACAGACACCTGCTGGCACTTGCTTAGACCTGGCAGACAGACTTTACTTTGGGAGAAACACTTAATACTTTATTACCTGCAACTCGTTGTGTTCTGACCACATGTGCTTGGCTGTACACTATATCAGTAAAGTGTTTAGACATTTAAAAACACTGTTGTAATACATTGAGCCACTAAGCATTGTTCTTATGACATTTTCTACAGGAGGAAAACGCGAATTACTTCCAAACACTTCAGATATAGTGTGTGTTAGTAAATGCAAGACTATTGATGAACTCCAGCATAACACTGTATGATAACGCTTCAGATGACTGATCTAGCCTACAGCTAATCAATCTGTCACATTCTGGAGTGCTTTACAGCTCTTAAGAACATTATAAATGATAAATGAACTTAAATAAAACATGCACATTTATAGAGATGGTGTATAAGTATATAACTTTACTCACATGGGAAACGGAGGCCACATTAATGGTTTGTGAGCACAATTAAGTGCACACAGCATCCCATATCATCTGATAATTGTAAGAATAAGTCCAAAAGGCAGCTGACTGTGTAAAGCCACATAAAACAAAACAAAAATACGATGAATATGCCGAGATCAGTGGCTAATCTGCCGGATTCAGCTGAGGTGAAGTGACGGCGACCAGCGAGACCTAGCTGTCACTCAAGTGGCCACGCCCTTAATTATGCAAACTTAATATAAAGGAAATGGATGAGTTATAAAAAATTCACCCCCCTCAGTTTTCATGGAGGGTAATAATAGCCAAAATCGTTCTTTGTACCAGGCTGCAAACATCTTTGCAAAGTTGGCCATTCTAACAGTGGGCTCAGCTGCAATTTGCTCTATTATAGAGCCAGGACTAGCGGAATTTTGATGAATTGCAGTTTTAGTTACTTCCGTATTGGCTTCCCGAGGGAGAGCGGGAGGTTGCCGCTTGGTATGGACATATGAATCACATTACGATTTAACTTCTGTGCTAGATGTGTTGAATTTAAATGGTTGGGTAAAAATTTTATTTATTAATTAATTTAAATTTTTATTTTTTTTAATATATATATATATATATATATATATATATATATATATATATATATATATAATCAACTGCCAACATCAAACTCTGAACTATAAAGTCACCACTTAGAAGAAACTGTGTGAATGGAAGAATGGAATGTTGTTATAGCTTTACTTTAATCCATTAACATTAAGTTTGGAATCTCAATGCTATTAAATCACGAGCCTATGATTCATAAGGTCTTGTAGCCGAGTTCATTCATAAATTGTCAGAGAGGGCGGGACCATCTCGAGTTGGGAGCTCATTGGATGGTGACAAGTCTTCTTTTAGCTATTGGCTCAATGGGGTGTCAATCAAAAGATCGGCGGCCATTTGTTGACCAGAATACTAGTGTTAATGTGTAGGAGACGCAGCTGCGCTCCGTGACTAGATTGGATGATGACAGCGCATTCTGTCATGTTTTTCTACGCACGAACATGCCGCGGACCAAACCTTAGGGACTAGATTGTCTGGATCTTTGCAGTCTAATTACTTGGAATGTTATGGATCAATGGACGGGCAGGAGGCTTGAAAGGTGAGTTATTGGTTGAAATTTCTCTAGTCACGCGAGTCTTGTCTTTCAAAAGCTTAATAGATGTTTAGTCTTTGTTGGGAAGTAGTTATTTTTTGCGAGGCTTCCCCTTAAAGCATGCGATATACGTTACTGCAGGTGCACCGCTAGGAGAGCAGTGAGTTATTTATTGCCATGGCGTAATCGCTGGCGTCTTGAGAGTTGAGCAGAGTTCGTGGACGGTGATCAAGTTTTGACTGTGATCTTGCTGGAGAATTGGTTTGAAGACACAGCGGATGTGTTGTGTGAGGCACTTGAAGTGGAAGGTTTTGATGTTGTTGTTGGAGTATAGTTGGAGATGTAGTCGTTTTGAAGTAGTTGTTGTAGCAGTAGCAGTAGCAGTTGATTCGGAGCAGAGCTGTCTTCAAAACGAAGATAGCGGTGGTACGTAACCCAGGGTATTTGTAGTAGCTTAGGAGTCGTCTGATTGGTGCATTGAGAATTGGATAATGTGGATCCAGCCGCTAGCAATCATAAGCACGTGATCCTCTCGAAACCTGTTTATAACTAAACTTCACATAGTTTTTTTAATCAGAAATTTGACATTTTCCCACCATAGTCTTTTGTCTTCATTATATATTTGGTTTCCTTTTTCCTTTTCTATTATTCCTTTTATTTTTTTAACATAGTCTTCATTTTTTAAAATGTCACTATTTAATGTCCACACCCCTGGGCCTCTTTGGATTTCTTCTGTATTAAAATTAAAAAATAAAAATTTATGGTCACTTAAAACAGTTTCATCATACTTTATTTTTTCTATATAAATTTCTATATTTCTTGTGCATAACACATAGTCTATTCTCGATTGAGTTACAAAATTCCCTACTATTTGTCTTCTAGAAAACTCCTTTTTCTTCCCGTTTCTCTCTCTCCAAATGTCTATCATTCCTTTTTCCTCCATTAGTGATTTTAGTTCTTTTCTTCCTGTGTCTGATTTAAAAACCATACCTTCTGTTATGTCCTGTCTGCTAAAAACAGTGTTAAAATCCCCACATACTATTATTTGTTTATAGTCGTTTAAAAACCTTCTCAATATGTTAAAAAAGCTTTTCTTTTCACTCTCTTCATTGGGTGCATGCACATTAACTAAAATGATATCTTTCCCTTCATATTTTATTTCTAAAATCATACATTTTCCTTGTTTGTCTTTATATATTACTTTACTCATTTGTAGTGCATTCTTTCTTATTAAAATAGCTACTCCTCTCCCAGCTTTCCCATCTCCATTACTATAATAAAAGTCCCCATCCTATTCTTTTTTATATTTCTCCATCACCTCATTTTTCCAATTTGTTTCTTGTAAAATAATTATTTCTTCTCTTTTACACTTTTCTTTTACATTTTGGAATTTTCTTAAGTCCATTAAACCTCTTGCATTAAAAGACACACAATTTAAAACCATTAAAAGAAGGAAAAAGGAAATAAAAACCGTCATCTCAGTCCTCTTCTTCTCCCAAACCTCTCAAAGAATCATATCTGTTGTGGCTTTTCAGTTGTCCTTTTTTCAAACCTTTTTTTCTAGCAGTTTCTATATTTGATAAAGCTTTTGCCGATAGTCTTGTTTGTCTTTTCTCAATTTTGTCTTTTTCTACTTCCTCTTCATGTTTTCCAGTCTCTCTGTCTGCTCCCTTGTTTTGTTCTTTAAGATCTTCCTTTTCTATTACATCCAACACGTTTTTGAAGCTAGACGTTATGTCCATTGGTGTCCATGCTACCTCCTCTTCATGCTCTATTTGTTGACTGTCTGTTTCTGTTTCTTTTTCCTTTTCTTCGTTTGTTTTCTCCTCATCCAATGTTATTTCTTCTGTTGTAGTTTGTATTGTTTGTGCCGTTGTTTGTTCCTCTTCATAACTTTCCCTTTCACTGTTTCCTTCATGCATTTGCCCACTCACCTGGATCTCATCCTCCTCCTCCTCTTCCTCCATCCAACATTCACACTTATTTATATAATTCTGGCAGTCCGGGCACTTAATGGCATCGCAGTCTCGGGCAAAATGTCCCCTTTCCTCACATTTATAGCATTTAAAGTCTGGGCAATCTTTGACCATATGGTCCGGGCTCATGCACAGCCTACAAGTCTTAACCTGGTGGCTGTGCATCACCCTAAAATATTGCTGACCTTCTGCCGTTTCCAGCCTTGTGCTGTAAGGTAGAGATATCACTTCTCTGGGGAATCTCACTTTGATAAAACATGCTCCATCCTCTATTTCTGTGCCCAGATATAGCCTTCTTTTAATTTTTGTTATGGGAAATACTCCCCAGCCTTCTAATTTATCTATAATTAATTGATCATCCAGGTAAGCGGGCAAATGCATGAAGGAAACCACATAGTCTCTATTTTGTAGCATTTTCACTTCACAGGTTTCTCCTTTTATAATTAGTCCATCCATCAGTTTATCGCATGTTTCTTCTTTTTCTAACGTTAGTTCATATTCTTTGTCCTGTCTCGGCCTTCTCGCAAGAATTTTTCCAAGTCCACACTTTTCAGTTACTGCATTAATTATTTCCAAAACTCTCACCTCTTTAACTTTGTCCACATTTAGAACCACCGTTGCTTCCTTCATGTACCTTTTTCCACTTCTTTCTTGTTGCCTCTCCTGTTGTTGGTTTTCTTGTCGTTCTTTGTTTGCCATGTTTCTTCCTCCTTCCCGTCCAACGTTGTTTTCCAGTTGTCCTTCCCCTCCTAATCCAGTGCTGTGTTTCTCCAGTCCGTCCTGTGATGTTTTCCCCTCGTGCTTCTTCAAACAAATCTGTGCTGTTACTTTGTGAGTCCATTTTCTCTCAAAAAAAAAGTGCTAACCACCTTCCAGCAAGCACACGTGCTGCTGTCAGGTGGTTTAAAAACAAAAAAATCAAAAAATGCCCACTATCACCAAAGAAAAACTATTAAATAAACTCAAAATAAACCAAAACAAAGGGAGAGCCTTTCTCTCCCGTCTGCAGCCTCACACTTCCTGTTTCACTCTAGCTCCCTCTAGCGTGCTCAGGGTGGTATGGCCGTAAGCCTGCTAACGTAACGTAAGAGTGCTTACCATTACACCATGGAACCTTAAGATGATATAGAGCTGCTGCCCGACATGAAGATGATGAATTAAAAAAATGGCCTTGCAGGAAAGTAGCAGAAGGTCCATCCAAGGCAAGGCCAATGTGCATTGATTTCTGAGTAACTCGTCATTCGGCATGCAGGGCTCCTCACACATTTACTGGAGCAGGACTAGGTAGGGCCTTCAAAAGAAAAGCACGCTATTCTAGGCAATTTGACGACTAAATGGCAGGCAGGGCAAAGAAGCCACCACAGAACAGATGTGATATTATTTTTTCTTTTTCGACCACGTCTAAAATGTTCAATTTTGACTGTGAAAAGAGGAATTAGCTTAAATGGTAGAACGGTCGCTTAGCATGCATGAGAGAGGTAGCTGGATCGATGCCCGCATTATCCACTTCTGTTTTCATGCCTTTCACACTGGCTTTTATTGCAAAGCTGGTTGCACCTGGAGGGTTTAGAGCGAATTTCCTTACGTCAGCTTTGCCGGTTCTGTATAGTACTAATCATTGCAATCCTTCAGAAGCCCTATCAAGTCACAGTTTTCTTTTATTCGAAGGCGCGTCCGCAGTGGGAAATCAAAGCACTAAATATATAGCAGAGTGCTGTCGATTAGGCCATAGGAATCATCACCAGAAGCGATGTGACCACCTGGGAGAAAGATAGCGTTTTGGTCAAATGGAAGCAGGTGGACTTAAGGGTGAAGCGGCTAGGCTTTTTGGGTGACTTTCATTCAACTGACCCTGTGCCCAAAAACAGAACAACAACATTGCTTTGCCGAAACCCGGGATCGAACCAGGGACCTTTAGATCTTCAGTCTAACGCTCTCCCAACTGAGCTATTTCAGCTGCCATGACACAGCTTTCCTGCAGCAGGGATGTCTGTGAGACCAAGCTGAGCCCTTAAGTGCATCTGAGGCATAAGAGAGTAAAGATTTGGCCAGTACGGGTATCGAACCCGCGACCTTGGCGTTATTAGCACCACGCTCTAACCAACTGAGCTAACCAGCCGTTTTCTTGCCAGTGTGCTGGAAAACCCAGAGTTAGTGTCATTCTTTGGCCTTCAAGGGAACAGGATGCTATTTTAACTTTTTTTGTGCGGTGCTGGCAAAATAAAAACAGGTCCCACCGAGATTTGAACTCGGATCACTGGATTCAGAGTCCAGAGTGCTAACCATTACACCATGGAACCTTAAGATGATATAGAGCTGCTGCTCGACATGAAGATGATGAATTTAAAAAATGGCCTTGCAGGAAAGTAGCAGAATGTCCATCCAAGGCAAGGCCAATGTGCATTGATTTCTGAGTAACTCGTCATTCGGCATGCATGGCTCCTCACACATTTACTGGAGCAGGACTAGGTAGGGCCTTCAAAAGAAAAGCACGCTATTCTAAGCAATTTGACGACTAAATGGCAGGCAGGGCAAAGAAGCCACCACAGAACAGATGTGATCTTATTTTTTCTTTTTTGACCACGTCTAAAATGTTCAATTTGGCTTGTGAAAAGGGGAATTAACTCAAATGGTAGAGCGCTCGCTTAGCATTCGAGAGGTAGCTGGATCGATGTCTGCATTCTCCACTTGTGTTTTCATGCCTTTCACACTGGCTTTTATTGCAAAGCTGGTTGCACCTGGAGGGTTTAGAGCGAATTTCCTTACGTCAGCTTTGCTGGTTCTGTGTAGTACTAATCATTGCAATCCTTCAGAAGCCCTATCAAGTCACAGTTTTCTTTTATTCGATGGCGCGTCTGCAGTGGGAAATCAAAGCACTAAATATATAGCAGAGTGCTGTCGATTAGCCCATAGGAATCATCACCAGAAGCGATGTGACCACCTGGGAGAAAGATAGCGTTTGGTCAAATGGAAGCAGGTGGACTTGAGGGTGAAGCAGCTGTACTTGAGGGTCCTAGAAAACCCATAGTAACTGTTATTCTCTGGCCTTCAAGGGAATGGAATGCTATTTTAGCTTTTTTGTGCGGTGCTGGCAAAAAAAAAAAAACAGGTCCCATCTAGATTTGAATTTAGATCGCTGGATGCAGAGTGCTATCCATTACATTATGGAACCTCAAGATGGTGTAGAGCTGCTGCCCGAGATGAAGATGATGAATTAAAAAACTGGCCTTGCAGGAAAGTAGCGGAAGGTGCATCCAAGGCAAGGCCAATGTGCAATGATTTCTGAGTAACTCGTCACTCGGCATGCAGGGCTCCACACACATTTACTGGAGCATTACTAGGTAGGGCCTTCAAAAGAAAAGCACGCCATTCTAGGCAATTTGACGACTAAATGGCAGGCAGGGCAAAGAAGCCACCACAGAACAGATGTGATATTATTTTTTCTTTTTCGACCACGTCTAAAATGTTCAATTTTGACTGTGAAAAGAGGAATTAGCTTAAATGGTAGAACGGTCGCTTCGCATGCATGAGAGAGGTAGCTGGATCGATGCCCGCATTATCCACTTCTGTTTCATGCCTTTCACACTGGCTTTTATTGCAAAGCTGGTTGCACCTGGAGGGTTTAGAGCGAATTTCCTTACGTCAGCTTTGCCGGTTCTGTATAGTACTAATCATTGCAATCCTTCAGAAGCCCTATCAAGTCACAGTTTTCTTTTATTCGATGGAGCGTCCGCAGTGGGAAATCAAAGCACTAAATATATAGCAGAGTGCTGTCGATTAGGCCATAGAAATCATCACCAGAAGCAATGTGACCACCTGGGAGAAAGATAGCGTTTTGGTCAAATGGAAGCAGGTGGACTTAAGGGTGAAGCGGCTAGGCTTTTTGGCTGACTTTCATTCTACTGACCCTGTGCCCAAAAACAGAAAACAGCAACATTGCTTTGCCGAAACCCGGGATCGAACCAGGGACCTTTAGATCTTCAGTCTAACGCTCTCCCAACTGAGCTATTTCAGCTGCCATGACACAGCTTTCCTGCAGCAGGGATGCCGTGAGACCAAGCTGAGCCCTTAAGTGCATCTGAGGCATAAGAGAGTAAAGATTTGGCCAGTACAGGTATCAAACCCGCGACCTTGGCGTTATTAGCACCACGCTCTAACCAACTGAGCTAACCGGCCGTTTTCTTGCCAGAGTGCTGGAAAACCCAGAGTTAGTGTCATTTTTTGGCCTTCAAGGGAACAGGATGCTATTTTAACTTTTTTTGTGCGGTGCTGGCAAAATAAAAACAGGTCCCACCGAGATTTGAACTCGGATCACTGGATTCAGAGTCCAGAGTGCTAACCATTACACCATGGAACCTTAAGATGATATAGAGCTGCTGCTCGACATGAAGATGATGAATTAAAAAAAATGGCCTTGCAGGAAAGTAGCAGAAGGTCCATCCAAGGCAAGGCCAATGTGCATTGATTTCTGAGTAACTCGTCATTCGGCATGCAGGGCTCCTCACACATTTACTGGAGCAGGACTAGGTAGGGCCTTCAAAAGAAAAGCACGCTATTCTAGGCAATTTGACGACTAAATGGCAGGCAGGGCAAAGAAGCCACCACAGAACAGATGTGATATTATTTTTTCTTTTTCGACCACGTCTAAAATGTTCAATTTTGACTGTGAAAAGAGGAATTAGCTTAAATGGTAGAACGGTCGCTTAGCATGCATGAGAGAGGTAGCTGGATCGATGCCCGCATTATCCACTTCTGTTTTCATGCCTTTCACACTGGCTTTTATTGCAAAGCTGGTTGCACCTGGAGGGTTTAGAGCGAATTTCCTTACGTCAGCTTTGCCGGTTCTGTATAGTACTAATCATTGCAATCCTTCAGAAGCCCTATCAAGTCACAGTTTTCTTTTATTCGAAGGCGCGTCCGCAGTGGGAAATCAAAGCACTAAATATATAGCAGAGTGCTGTCGATTAGGCCATAGGAATCATCACCAGAAGCGATGTGACCACCTGGGAGAAAGATAGCGTTTTGGTCAAATGGAAGCAGGTGGACTTAAGGGTGAAGCGGCTAGGCTTTTTGGGTGACTTTCATTCAACTGACCCTGTGCCCAAAAACAGAACAACAACATTGCTTTGCCGAAACCCGGGATCGAACCAGGGACCTTTAGATCTTCAGTCTAACGCTCTCCCAACTGAGCTATTACGGCTGCCATGACACAGCTTTCCTGCAGCAGGGATGTCTGTGAGACCAAGCTGAGCCCTTAAGTGCATCTGAGGCATAAGAGAGTAAAGATTTGGCCAGTACGGGTATCGAACCCGCGACCTTGGCGTTATTAGCACCACGCTCTAACCAACAGAGCTAACCAGCCGTTTTCTTGCCAGTGTGCTGGAAAACCCAGAGTTAGTGTCATTCTTTGGCCTTCAAGGGAACAGGATGCTATTTTAACTTTTTTTGTGCGGTGCTGGCAAAATAAAAACAGGTCCCACCGAGATTTGAACTCGGATCACTGGATTCAGAGTCCAGAGTGCTAACCATTACACCATGGAACCTTAAGATGATATAGAGCTGCTGCTCGACATGAAGATGATGAATTTAAAAAATGGCCTTGCAGGAAAGTAGCAGAATGTCCATCCAAGGCAAGGCCAATGTGCATTGATTTCTGAGTAACTCGTCATTCGGCATGCATGGCTCCTCACACATTTACTGGAGCAGGACTAGGTAGGGCCTTCAAAAGAAAAGCACGCTATTCTAAGCAATTTGACGACTAAATGGCAGGCAGGGCAAAGAAGCCACCACAGAACAGATGTGATCTTATTTTTTCTTTTTTGACCACGTCTAAAATGTTCAATTTGGCTTGTGAAAAGGGGAATTAACTCAAATGGTAGAGCGCTCGCTTAGCATGCGAGAGGTAGCTGGATCGATGTCTGCATTCTCCACTTGTGTTTTCATGCCTTTCACACTGGCTTTTATTGCAAAGCTGGTTGCACCTGGAGGGTTTAGAGCGAATTTCCTTACGTCAGCTTTGCTGGTTCTGTGTAGTACTAATCATTGCAATCCTTCAGAAGCCCTATCAAGTCACAGTTTTCTTTTATTCGATGGCGCGTCTGCAGTGGGAAATCAAAGCACTAAATATATAGCAGAGTGCTGTCGATTAGCCCATAGGAATCATCACCAGAAGCGATGTGACCACCTGGGAGAAAGATAGCGTTTTGGTCAAATGGAAGCAGGTGGACTTGAGGGTGAAGCAGCTGGACTTGAGGGTCCTAGAAAACCCATAGTAACTGTTATTCTCTGGCCTTCAAGGGAATGGAATGCTATTTTAGCTTTTTTGTGCGGTGCTGGCAAAAAAAAAAAAACAGGTCCCATCTAGATTTGAATTTAGATCGCTGGATGCAGAGTGCTATCCATTACATTATGGAACCTCAAGATGGTGTAGAGCTGCTGCCCGAGATGAAGATGATGAATTAAAAAACTGGCCTTGCAGGAAAGTAGCGGAAGGTGCATCCAAGGCAAGGCCAATGTGCAATGATTTCTGAGTAACTCGTCACTCGGCATGCAGGGCTCCACACACATTTACTGGAGCATTACTAGGTAGGGCCTTCAAAAGAAAAGCACGCCATTCTAGGCAATTTGACGACTAAATGGCAGGCAGGGCAAAGAAGCCACCACAGAACAGATGTGATATTATTTTTTCTTTTTCGACCACGTCTAAAATGTTCAATTTTGACTGTGAAAAGAGGAATTAGCTTAAATGGTAGAACGGTCGCTTCGCATGCATGAGAGAGGTAGCTGGATCGATGCCCGCATTATCCACTTCTGTTTTCATGCCTTTCACACTGGCTTTTATTGCAAAGCTGGTTGCACCTGGAGGGTTTAGAGCGAATTTCCTTACGTCAGCTTTGCCGGTTCTGTATAGTACTAATCATTGCAATCCTTCAGAAGCCCTATCAAGTCACAGTTTTCTTTTATTCGATGGAGCGTCCGCAGTGGGAAATCAAAGCACTAAATATATAGCAGAGTGCTGTCGATTAGGCCATAGAAATCATCACCAGAAGCAATGTGACCACCTGGGAGAAAGATAGCGTTTTGGTCAAATGGAAGCAGGTGGACTTAAGGGTGAAGCGGCTAGGCTTTTTGGCTGACTTTCATTCTACTGACCCTGTGCCCAAAAACAGAAAACAGCAACATTGCTTTGCCGAAACCCGGGATCGAACCAGGGACCTTTAGATCTTCAGTCTAACGCTCTCCCAACTGAGCTATTTCAGCTGCCATGACACAGCTTTCCTGCAGCAGGGATGCCGTGAGACCAAGCTGAGCCCTTAAGTGCATCTGAGGCATAAGAGAGTAAAGATTTGGCCAGTACAGGTATCAAACCCGCGACCTTGGCGTTATTAGCACCACGCTCTAACCAACTGAGCTAACCGGCCGTTTTCTTGCCAGAGTGCTGGAAAACCCAGAGTTAGTGTCATTTTTTGGCCTTCAAGGGAACAGGATGCTATTTTAACTTTTTTTGTGCGGTGCTGGCAAAATAAAAACAGGTCCCACCGAGATTTGAACTCGGATCACTGGATTCAGAGTCCAGAGTGCTAACCATTACACCATGGAACCTTAAGATGATATAGAGCTGCTGCTCGACATGAAGATGATGAATTAAAAAAAATGGCCTTGCAGGAAAGTAGCAGAAGGTCCATCCAAGGCAAGGCCAATGTGCATTGATTTCTGAGTAACTCGTCATTCGACATGCAGGGCTCCTCACACATTTACTGGAGCAGGACTAGGTAGGGCCTTCAAAAGAAAAGCACGCTATTCTAAGCAATTTGACGACTAAATGGCAGGCAGGGCAAAGAAGCCACCACAGAACAGATGTGATCTTATTTTTTCTTTTTTGACCACGTCTAAAATGTTCAATTTGGCTTGTGAAAAGGGGAATTAACTCAAATGGTAGAGCGCTCGCTTAGCATGCTAGAGGTAGCTGGATCGATGTCCGCATTCTCCACTTGTGTTTTCATGCCTTTCACAGTGGCTTTTATTGCAAAGCTGGTTGCACCTGGAGGGTTTAGAGCGAATTTCCTTACGTCAGCTTTGCCGGTTCTGTGTAGTACTAATCATTGCAATCCTTCAGAAGCCCTATCAAGTCACAGTTTTCTTTTATTCGATGGCGCGTCTGCAGTGGGAAATCAAAGCACTAAATATATAGCAGAGTGCTGTCGATTAGCCCATAGGAATTATCACTAGAAGCGATGTGACCACCTGGGAGAAAGATAGCGTTTTGGTCAAATGGAAGCAGGTGGACTTGAGGGTGAAGCAGCTGGACTTGAGGGTCCTAGAAAACCCATAGTAACTGTTATTCTCTGGCCTTCAAGGGAATGGAATGCTATTTTAGCTTTTTTGTGCGGTGCTGGCAAAAAAAAAAAAAACAGGTCCCATCTAGATTTGAATTTAGATCGCTGGATGCAGAGTGCTATCCATTACATTATGGAACCTCAAGATGGTGTTGAGCTGCTGCCCGAGATAAAGATGATGAATTAAAAAACTGGCCTTGCAGGAAAGTAGCAGAAGGTCCATCCAAGGCAAGGCCAATGTGCATTGATTTCTGAGTAACTCGTCATTCGGCATGCAGGGCTCCTCACACATTTACTGGAGCATTACTAGGTAGGGCCTTCAAAAGAAAAGCATGCCATTCTAGGCAATTTGACGACTAAATGGCAGGCAGGGCAAAGAAGCCACCACAGAACAGATGTGATCTTATTTTTTCTTTTTCGACCACGTCTAAAATGTTCAATTTTGATTGTGAAAAGGGGAATTAGCTTAAATGGTAGAACGGTCGCTTCGCATGCATGAGAGAGGTAGCTGGATCGATGCCCGCATTATCCACTTCTGTTTTCATGCCTTTCACACTGGCTTTTATTGCAAAGCTGGTTGCACCTGGAGGGTTTAGAGCGAATTTCCTTACGTCAGCTTTGCCAGTTCTGTATAGTACTAATCATTGCAATCCTTCAGAAGCCCAATCAAGTCACAGTTTTCTTTTATTCGATGGCGCATCCGCAGTGGGAAATCAAAGCACTAAATATATAGCAGAGTGCTGTCGATTAGGCCATAGGAATCATCACCAGAAGCGATGTGACCACCTGGGAGAAAGATAGCGTTTTGGTCAAATGGAAGCAGGTGGACTTAAGGGTGAAGCGGCTAGGCTTTTTGGCTGACTTTCATTCAACTGACCCTGTGCCCAAAAACAGAACAACAACATTGCTTTGCCGAAACCCGGGATCGAACCAGGGACCTTTAGATCTTCAGTCTAACGCTCTCCCAACTGAGCTATTTCGGCTGCCATGACACAGCTTTCCTGCAGCAGGGATGTCTGTGAGACCAAGCTGAGCCCTTAAGTGCATCTGAGGCATAAGAGAGTAAAGATTTGGCCAGTACGGGTATCGAACCCGCGACCTTGGCGTTATTAGCACCACGCTCTAACCAACTGAGCTAACCAGCCGTTTTCTTGCCAGTGTGCTGGAAAACCCAGAGTTAGTGTCATTCTTTGGCCTTCAAGGGAACAGGATGCTATTTTAACTTTTTTTGTGCGGTGCTGGCAAAATAAAAACAGATCCCACCGAGATTTGAACTCGGATCACTGGATTCAGAGTCCAGAGTGCTAACCATTACACCATGGAACCTTAAGATGATATAGAGCTGCTGCTCGACATGAAGATGATGAATTTAAAAAATGGCCTTGCAGGAAAGTAGCAGAAGGTCCATCCAAGGCAAGGCCAATGTGCATTGATTTCTGAGTAACTCGTCATTCGGCATGCAGGGCTCCTCACACATTTACTGGAGCATTACTAGGTAGGGCCTTCAAAAGAAAAGCATGCCATTCTAGGCAATTTGACGACTAAATGGCAGGCAGGGCAAAGAAGCCACCACAGAACAGATGTGATCTTATTTTTTCTTTTTCGACCACGTCTAAAATGTTCAATTTTGATTGTGAAAAGGGGAATTAGCTTAAATGGTAGAACGGTCGCTTCGCATGCATGAGAGCGGTAGCTGGATCGATGCCCGCATTATCCACTTCTGTTTTCATGCTTTTCACACTGGCTTTTATTGCAAAGCTGGTTGCACCTGGAGGGTTTAGAGCGAATTTCCTTACGTCAGCTTTGCCAGTTCTGTATAGTACTAATCATTGCAATCCTTCAGAAGCCCAATCAAGTCACAGTTTTCTTTTATTCGATGGCGCATCCGCAGTGGGAAATCAAAGCACTAAATATATAGCAGAGTGCTGTCGATTAGGCCATAGGAATCATCACCAGAAGCGATGTGACCACCTGGGAGAAAGATAGCGTTTTGGTCAAATGGAAGCAGGTGGACTTAAGGGTGAAGCGGCTAGGCTTTTTGGGTGACTTTCATTCAACTGACCCTGTGCCCAAAAACAGAACAACAACATTGCTTTGCCGAAACCCGGGATCGAACCAGGGACCTTTAGATCTTCAGTCTAACGCTCTCCCAACTGAGCTATTTCGGCTGCCATGACACAGCTTTCCTGCAGCAGGGATGTCTGTGAGACCAAGCTGAGCCCTTAAGTGCATCTGAGGCATAAGAGAGTAAAGATTTGGCCAGTACGGGTATCGAACCCGCGACCTTGGCGTTATTAGCACCACGCTCTAACCAACTGAGCTAACCAGCCGTTTTCTTGCCAGTTTGCTGGAAAACCCAGAGTTAGTGTCATTCTTTGGCCTTCAAGGGAACAGGATGCTATTTTAACTTTTTTTGTGCGGTGCTGGCAAAATAAAAACAGGTCCCACCGAGATTTGAACTCGGATCACTGGATTCAGAGTCCAGAGTGCTAACCATTACACCATGGAACCTTAAGATGATATAGAGCTGCTGCTCGACATGAAGATGATGAATTTAAAAAATGGCCTTGCAGGAAAGTAGCAGAATGTCCATCCAAGGCAAGGCCAATGTGCATTGATTTCTGAGTAACTCGTCATTCGGCATGCAGGGCTCCTCACACATTTACTGGAGCAGGACTAGGTAGGGCCTTCAAAAGAAAAGCACGCTATTCTAAGCAATTTGACGACTAAATGGCAGGCAGGGCAAAGAAGCCACCACAGAACAGATGTGATCTTATTTTTTCTTTTTTGACCACGTCTAAAATGTTCAATTTGGCTTGTGAAAAGGGGAATTAACTCAAATGGTAGAGCGCTCGCTTAGCATGCGAGAGGTAGCTGGATCGATGTCTGCATTCTCCACTTGTGTTTTCATGCCTTTCACACTGGCTTTTATTGCAAAGCTGGTTGCACCTGGAGGGTTTAGAGTGAATTTCCTTACGTCAGCTTTGCCGGTTCTGTGTAGTACTAATCATTGCAATCCTTCAGAAGCCCTATCAAGTCACAGTTTTCTTTTATTCGATGGCGCGTCTGCAGTGGGAAATCAAAGCACTAAATATATAGCAGAGTGCTGTCGATTAGCCCATAGGAATCATCACCAGAAGCGATGTGACCACCTGGGAGAAAGATAGCGTTTTGGTCAAATGGAAGCAGGTGGACTTGAGGGTGAAGCAGCTGGACTTGAGGGTCCTAGAAAACCCATAGTAACTGTTATTCTCTGGCCTTCAAGGGAATGGAATGCTATTTTAGCTTTTTTGTGCGGTGCTGGCAAAAAAAAAAAAAAACAGGTCCCATCTAGATTTGAATTTAGATCGCTGGATGCAGAGTGCTATCCATTACATTATGGAACCTCAAGATGGTGTAGCGCTGCTGCCCGAGATGAAGATGATGAATTAAAAAACTGGCCTTGCAGGAAAGTAGCGGAAGGTGCATCCAAGGCAAGGCCAATGTGCAATGATTTCTGAGTAACTCGTCATTCGGCATGCAGGGCTCCACACACATTTACTGGAGCATTACTAGGTAGGGCCTTCAAAAGAAAAGCACGCCATTCTAGGCAATTTGACGACTAAATGGCAGGCAGGGCAAAGAAGCCACCACAGAACAGATGTGATCTTATTTTTTCTTTTTCGACCACGTCTAAAATGTTCAATTTTGATTGTGAAAAGGGGAATTAGCTTAAATGGTAGAACGGTCGCTTCGCATGCATGAGAGAGGTAGCTGGATCGATGCCCGCATTATCCACTTCTGTTTTCATGCCTTTCACACTGGCTTTTATTGCAAATCTGGTTGCACCTGGAGGGTTTAGAGCGAATTTCCTTACGTCAGCTTTGCCAGTTCTGTATAGTACTAATCATTGCAATCCTTCAGAAGCCCAATCAAGTCACAGTTTTCTTTTATTCGATGGCGCATCCGCAGTGGGAAATCAAAGCACTAAATATATAGCAGAGTGCTGTCGATTAGGCCATAGGAATCATCACCAGAAGCGATGTGACCACCTGGGAGAAAGATAACGTTTTGGTCAAATGGAAGCAGGTGGACTTAAGGGTGAAGCGGCTAGGCTTTTTGGGTGACTTTCATTCAACTGACCCTGTGCCCAAAAACAGAAAACAACAAAATTGCTTTGTCGAAAACTGGGATCGAACCAGGGACCTTTAGATCTTCAGTCTAACGCTCTCCCAACTGAGCTATTTCGGCTGCCATGACAGAGCTTTCCTGCAGCAGGGATGTCTGTGAGACCAAGCTGAGCCCTTAAGTTCATCTGAGGCATAAGAGAGTAAAGATTTGGCCAGTAGGGGTATCGAACCCCCGACCTTGGCGTTATTAGCACCTTGCTCTAACCAACTGAGCTAACCGGCCGTTTTCTTGCCAGTGTGCTGGAAAACCCAGAGTTAGTGTCATTCTTTGGCCTTCAAGGGAACAGGATGCTATTTTAACTTTTTTTGTGCGGTGCTGGCAAAATAAAAACAGGTCCCACCGAGATTTGAACTCGGATCACTGGATTCAGAGTCCAGAGTGCTAACCATTACACCATGGAACCTTAAGATGATATAGAGCTGCTGCTCGACATGAAGATGATGAATTAAAAAAATGGCCTTGCAGGAAAGTAGCAGAAGGTCCATCCAAGGCAAGGCCAATGTGCATTGATTTCTGAGTAACTCGTCATTCGGCATGCAGGGCTCCTCACACATTTACTGGAGCAGGACTAGGTAGGGCCTTCAAAAGAAAAGCACGCTATTCTAAGCAATTTGACGACTAAATGGCAGGCAGGGCAAAGAAGCCACCACAGAACAGATGTGATCTTATTTTTTCTTTTTTGACCACGTCTAAAATGTTCAATTTGGCTTGTGAAAAGGGGAATTAACTCAAATGGTAGAGCGCTCGCTTAGCATGCTAGAGGTAGCTGGATCGATGTCCGCATTCTCCACTTGTGTTTTCATGCCTTTCACAGTGGCTTTTATTGCAAAGCTGGTTGCACCTGGAGGGTTTAGAGCGAATTTCCTTACGTCAGCTTTGCCGGTTCTGTGTAGTACTAATCATTGCAATCCTTCAGAAGCCCTATCAAGTCACAGTTTTCTTTTATTCGATGGCGCGTCTGCAGTGGGAAATCAAAGCACTAAATATATAGCAGAGTGCTGTCGATTAGCCCATAGGAATCATCACCAGAAGCGATGTGACCACCTGGGAGAAAGATAGCGTTTTGGTCAAATGGAAGCAGGTGGACTTGAGGGTGAAGCAGCTGGACTTGAGGGTCCTAGAAAACCCATAGTAACTGTTATTCTCTGACCTTTAAGGGAATAGAATGCTATTTTAGCTTTTTTTGTGCGGTGCTGGCAAAAAAAACAGGTCCCACCTAGATTTGAACTTAGATCGCTGGATGCAGAGTGCTATCCATTACACTATTGAACCTCAAGACGGTGTAGAGCTGCTGCCCGAGATGAAGAGGATGAATTAAAAAACTGGCCTTGCAGGAAAGTAGCAGAAGGTCCATCCAAGGCGGAGCCAATTTGCATTGATTTCTGAGTAACTCGTCATTCGGCATGCAGGGCTTCTCACACATTTACTGGAGCATTACTAGGTAGGACCTTCAAAAGAAAAGCACGCTATTCTAGGCAATTTGACGACTAATGGTGTTACCTGGATGTGGGACAAATACAAATGAATGTATTTTATATAATTATTTTTTTATTTTATTTTTGATGTTTGAAAAGTCACTTGCTGTTGGTAGCAATACAATATGAGTTCTAACAGATAAACAATACAACAAACAAACAAAAAATAAATAAAATAAAAGTATACAAATAGATTATGGGCAATTATAAAAATCAACCATTACTCTAAACCATTCAAATTATACATTTATGCAAACAAACAAGCTGTACACTTTTACGTTTTATTTCTTACTTTTTTCATTTATTAAAATGTCAATCCATCTATCTATTTTAATTCAACTCCCATCTGTTTAGTTGGATGCAAAAAAAAAAGAGAAAGGGGTACCCTTGAAGTAGACACATGTTGAATGTATGTCTGCATTTTATGAGTTCAACAGAGTCTATCTCTCTTTCTTTTATGATGTTTGTTGCTGTTATCCCTGCTTCTGTGTCTTTTTCACCTGAGCAACCTATTTTATTCTGTGTCCATTGCCTTTTTGTGGCAGCTGGAACTGGTGCCTCTTCCTTTAAGTACACTTTTTATTCCATTTTTATCCTTTAAAAAGAAACAGGTCAGTGTTATTGTTAGTGTGGTTGGTAAACAATGTGTTTTCTGCAATATTAGAGTAAATTTAATTAGTAAATTATTATAAACATTTATTAAACATTTGAAATAAAATAAGATATAAATGCAAAATTGAAATTAGATAATACATTGCTGCCAATAATGTATAGATCTATATTATACAAGTATAATGATTACAATATTTTAAGCAGGGCTCCGAACCGGTTCAAGAAATGGCAACGAAAAACGGAAACAAATGACATTTTTCAGGAACAAAAACGAAAAAAAGATAAACTTTAATTGTTCTGAACAGAAACGTTTACAGTTAACCGGTTAATAACGTTATTTTGTCATTCTCTTTATTATATGAATTTAGGAGACTAAAAGCATTCATTTAAAGCTTGTGTACAAATGTGACGGTGACACATACTACGTGAAGTGAAGTTTCATAAACTAATTTGAGAGGAGCACGTGATATGATTGAGCACGTCTGGCCACTCATCTGTAATCAGTAATAATCCAATCAGAGTGATCCTAGTTTACTATAAATGGATCATTTTCTCCCTAATGTTTTATCTTTGTTTGGAAGAACGCTACAAACGCTCCAGCATTTAACCTAGGCTTCAGCATTGTTTAAACCTTTCAACGTGGAAGAACAAACAAACAAACAGCAACAACAACAACTCCAGCCAGAACCCCGCTCTCCCCAAAACTTCAGCCGCCGCCTCGCCAGCTATCAAGCCTGAATTACAGCAAGACGGCCCACCAGCTCTTCCAACTTCTACTCCTACTGCCCCACTCAACGCAAGCCACACCTTCCATTAAACTCAAGACGCCGGTGATCCAAGCCATTTCTATGAAGCCTGACTCTCACTGATATCCTAGAGGTCTACTTTCGGTAACGTACATGCTTTAAGCGGAAGCTTCGCTACATAACTACACTCTAACAAAGACTAAACATTTTATAAAAGTTTTGAAAGACGAGACCAGCGTGAATCAAATGATTTCAATAAAGAACTCACCTCTCAACCTCCCGCCTGTCCACAGATCCATAACTTTCTGACTGCAGAAGTAATTCGATCGCAACTGACCAAGCAATCTTTTCCACAAACATTAGTCCACAACATATTCATATGTTGATAAACGTCCATGGAAGGATGCACTGTTTTCAGTCAAACCAGCTGCTGGAGCGCGTGCAGCAGAATAGTCTTTCAAGCACAAACACTATAGCGATTTTGCTTGACAAAACGGCCGCCGACCTTTTGCACTCTGACGGATACTCCAAGGAGCCAAAAGGTGAAATGTCACCATCCAATGAGCTTTCCAAACTTTAGATGACCCCGCCTTATCTCTTGACAGTTTCATGAATGGACTGAGTGCTAAGACTTTGTGAATGAATCCGGCCAGATACGCTCGAGATTTTTCAATCACGTTAAGATTCCGAACATGATGATATTTATCTTGGACTTAGTAAAAGCCCATGACAAACAGTACATTCACACAGTTCCTACTAAGGTGACATCGTTTTTTGAAGTTAAAGGTTTGATGTTGGCAGTTGATTATTTACATTTTATTTATATAAAAAAAATAAATAAAAAATAAAAATTATAATAATAAATAATAACCCCTCTGCCACATCTAATCTGATAGCCATGGAACCAACGAAAAGAGTATTACCCAGCCAGTGAAAAACATTCAACACAAAGCATTGAAGCTCTTTTGCAACATGCCAATAGCTACTCTTATATCAATACACATGAGTGCTATAGTCATGCTTATAATGGCAAGTCAGTGGGATGAGAAACAGCGAAGAAACAACTTCCTGCTTGACTGCTACGAACAAAGAGGACATTTCTGGCAGTAGAATAACGTTTCATCCACTGACTCTGTTAGATACATTTTGCTTTTAAACAAACTACTATAACACTAAGGGAATTAACTCCACTTCACCTCACTATAACCTCACCTGCTCTTCAAGAGGTACTTCCAGGACCACCAGCCAAGACCCGGCCCATATCCTCAGCTCTTCATCCATCTGCCACCCTGCAGGGGGACGAATGTCCACTTCTACAACCCTTGCACATTGTGACATCTAAGCTATTGTAACATGTATTAACAAAGGCGCTTCCATTCACAGTTGCCCACGCTCTTACGAAGTGACCTTGCACGAATATCAGCTAAAACATTTAATTATGTCTGCTGTACATGTACCATGTCGTGACCATTTAATCTCTAATTCTTTCTTGTTTTCTCATTTTAGAGGTCATGGCTACCAGCTCCAGAAACTACCCTTATTCAACCCATCACACTCTACATCCATTTCCAAATGTATTCACACTCTTCACAAAGATGCATTTCCCCTCATACAGCCCACACACTTTAGGCCATATTCACACTAGCCCCTTTTGCCTCATACAGCCCACACACTTTAGGCCATATTCACACTAGCCCCTTTTGCCTCATACAGCCCACACACCTTAGGCCATATTCAAACTAGCCCCTTTTGCCTCATACAGCCCACACACTTTAGGCCATATTCACACTAGCCCCTTTTGCCACATACAGCCCACATACTTGAGGCCATATTCACACTAGCCCCTTTTTTCCTCATACAGCCCACACATTTGAGGCCATATTCACACTAGCCCCTTTTTGCCTCATACAGCCCACACACTTGAGGCCATATTCACACTAGCCCTTTTTTGGTTTTTGAAAAGTCTGAATTAACATAATTTCAATCCCACATTCCATCCCATCATAGCTGATCTAACTAGGCAGGAGGAGGAAGCTCTGCCTTCTTTATTAAGAAGCTCCCCCCCCCCATTCACCCATTTCAAACACTATTCGCTTCTTACACCTCAAGAGAACAATACCACATCACGGAAGCCCAGCTGATCTTCTCCAAATGACCTCCACCCTCATGCATTTCTAGCCCTCTTCTCCTCTTTTCTTCCTTTAATTTCCCTCCAAACTCAAACTATCCCATACTTCCATTTACTCTTTTCACCACAGCTCTGACCCATTTAGAGGTCACCCAAGTGTCAATTGATGTAGCAGCAATGCTCTAAACAAGTCATATACACTTACACTTCAAATACCACTATCGTCACACTCCCAACCCCCCATGAATACAGTAATAGATGCTTCTGCAGGAGCACATATTGTCTCTATACTGACCCACCGCACCTCTGCAGCAGCAGAGACGCTCAGCTGAGCTACACCCCCCCCCCCCCCCCCCCCGCCTACAGCGCAACTGCAGTGACATTCTAACCGACCCCTCATTCACTCACCTCTACATATCACTAACAACAATATTTTTCATTCTTACGGGAACATACATAACCATCCAATGCTCACTACCTCTGCATCTCGGCAACTGCAGAGACACTCCACCCAGTTTCATTCACCAATAACACCATGGCACTGTCACTCTAGCTAAGCTCCTCTTTTACTCATCTCTACATATCACTACTGACAGTATTTTTATTCTTACAGGAATATGCATAACCATACAATACTGACTACCAATGCACCTTTGAAACAGCAGAGATGATTCAAGTAACATTCACCCATAGCACTACTGCACTGGCACTCTTGCTAAGCCCCTCTTTTACTTCATCTCTACATATCACTACTGACTCTCACCTCACCTCTACTTATCACTAATGACAATAAATTTTTTTTACAGGAACATGCATATACAATATACAATACTGACTACCACTGCATCTTTGCAACAGCAGAGATGCTTCATGTTACATTCGCCCATAGCACTACTGCACTGGCATTCTAGCTGAGCCCCTCTGTTACTTCATCTCTACATATCGTTACTGACAATATTTTAGCACTCATAAGGCTCCAATGCTGACTACCACTGCACCTCTGCAACAGCAGAGACGCTCCGCCGAGCCTTATTTTCCCTCTGCCTTCCCCCTGCCTCCTCCCCTCTACCCCTCCCCATTTATAGTTGACAATTGCCCAGTAACACTATTCCGAATTTAGAGATGATTCATAGCATTCTCCGCCTCTCAGACTCCCACTCACTCTCCAGTCCCCCTTTTCACAGGGCCTCTGCGAGGGGTTAAGGAGATAAGTCAATATAGAAAAGTTTGAGGACATTAAAAGTTTAGTTAGTCTTAGATTCCTGCAATGTACTAAATTTATCTATTTTATACAAGGTATCATTGTATGGTAAAATTTGACTGTATTAAATCTGTGAATATCAGGATGTGGCGTAGTTACGAAATCAGTAAAATCCTAGTAGATTTGACAGCTTGTTGCTTATTTACCACAGTTACCAAGGCAACACCATTATTTCAGCAGCTCTATAGGGACATGTTGAATCGGCTAGATTTTATAGATCTATATTCCATATGTATGTTTTAGTTTGGATTAATTTCTTTCATTTTAATATTTAGTAAATATATTGTAAGATAAATATCGCCAGTATTTCTGGTTGAAAAGTGGTTATAGGTCTTTAAACGTATTGAAAGAGTCTTAAAGGTATTTAAAGGTGTTGAATTACACTTTCTGATTCCTGTATATACTCTGTTTCAGAATATGAGCAGCCACCACAGAAGCCCAAAGGGCTTTACAACAACAGATCCAGACCCTGGGAAGGTGGTCATCCAATGCCTTAAAGACATGCATACGTCTTCGCCAAAGGCACCTCAAAGAAGCCCAGATGACTCTCGCCAGCCATCAACCCACAGCTACTCAAGGGCGAGGGCATGACCCAGCCACCTTCCCTCCTCCTTTCCCTTACTTTTAAACTGAGTAACACTCAACCTTCTCCCCCAGTCACATAGTAAATCGAAGGTGCATACAAGCCCCCTCGTCACCCCGCCACCCCCGGCCGTTTCTGCTGGAGTCTTCACAGCCCCCTCCCATTTCCCGACTCCTGCCAGACCCTGCCCCCCCTAAGGCTCTGACTCCTGCAGGAGTGTTACCCCGAGCTTCGACTCCCGAAGGAGTCATCTCACTGTTCCCCCTAGGCCTTAGCAAATTTCTCTTATATGTTTGCATATATATGGGTGTATGCGTTTGCGTACGTATGTATGTATGTATTTGTGCGGGCGTAGATGTTGTATATGCATGTATGTATAAACACATGTATAGAAGTATACGCGTGTATGTGGGTTTATATGTATATACGTATGCGTGCGTGTATGTATGGATTTGTGTGTGTATATATATATGTATCTATGTACGCAAGTACATGGACATATATATTTTTTACTTATAACGCTGTCACTCCCCGCTTCATCTCCTCACGGAGTGTTCCTCGAGCACCTAACTCATCCCGTCACCCTCTAACAGGAGTCTTCACCATCCAAATCCCCTTTTTCCCAGTCTCCTGTCAGAGTCGGCCAGCTTGCCCTGTTCCCCGGGCGCCGACCCCCGCAGGGGTCATGTCACTGCCCCCCCCCAAGGCCACTGAAACTCATTATTTATATATATCTATGGATTCTCGTCCATGGTTATATATTTATATAGAGCGCTGTCACTCCCTGCTCTATCTCCAAGTAGGAGTGTTCCTCGAGCATCGACTCCCACAGGAGTCTCGCCAAACCTGCCACTCACCCTCTAGCAGAAATCTCCACCACCCAAATCCCAATTCACGATTTCTGCCGGAGACGGCAAATAATAAGAATTGCTGCCCCCAACTCCTGCAGTGCCTATTCCGACTCACAGAAGTCTTCTGATTGCCCCCTCCAGGCCTTAGATTACCCCATTATATATATATATATATATTTATGTACTCTCATATATACATATATATTTATATATATATATATATAGCGCTGCCACTTCCCAGCTCTATCTCCGTCAGGAGTGTTCCTCGAGCATATTTTGTTTTGATTCTTAATGAGTCAACCCTGGTCACCCCTTTCTGGCCCCCCTACACTAGTCACCTTTCCCCTTTCCCCCCGCTCAGGCTCCAACAGGAGTCTGTTTCACACTTTGCTCCAACTAGAGCTCCCTAATCTCTTTCCCTTTCCATATCCTCTATATCCAGCAGCCGGATATAGCAAAAACTTTCTAGCTTTTTGGGGGGAAATTCTTCGAAATACACGGCTGCTGTCCCGAGTTAGCATTTTGGGGAGCTCTTGAGACCTACCTGATCTCGGATCTCCTGATATGCTTATCGACCGGGCGGGAGCCCTGGGCTCAAATATCTCCGAGCTCAGGGTTCTCTCCCGGGACAGCATGCCAAACCAGCTTTATACGCCAAGCATATCTAAGTGAAAACTCTTGAAGTGAAGTTTCATAAACTAATTTCGAGAGGAGCATGTGATATGATTGAGCACGTCTGGCCACTCATCTGTAATCAGTAATAATCCAATCAGAGTGATCCTAGTTTACTATAAATGGATCATTTTCTCCCTAATGTTTTATCTTCGTTTGGAAGAATCCCCCCTTCCACCCCTTCTCCTCCTTTTCCTCCCTTTTCTGAAAAGGGGGAGCTCTCGAGACCTACCTGATCTCGGATCTCCTGATATGCTTATCGACCGGGCGGGAGCCCTGGGCTCAAATATCTCCGAGCTCAGGGTTCTCTCCCGGGACAGCATGCCAAACATGCTTTGTACGCCAAGCATATCTAAGTGGAAACTCTTGAAATATATTTTGTATAAATTGACATGGTGTAAGTTACATGATTATGTAATGAAATGCATCTTTTTTATATATAATTTATTTGTCTCTCCTGCAATACATTATGCAACGACTCCACAATCGACTGGTTCGTGCTGTAGAAAGACAGCCACTAAACACAGATTATATACAGTTTATTTGTAGACAGGAAATGGTGCATATCAGTGCCTTGGCTGAATTGATACATGTTCCAGAGGATGTCATCTCAGCCCTTAGCAATCTAAACATTCTCCTACAGCATTTAAGGAATGTGGAGGAAGTGTCCGTCTCAGTAGAGCTGAAACAAAACAAGGACATGGACGTCCGAGAGTTTCAGTGTCAGCTGCCCACCTTACACATCTAATAGAACTTAGACTGCCTGTCAAATCTATTGCCAATCTTCTTGGTGTGTCCCGTGCAACCATATTCAGGAGGATGGCAGAAAATGGTTTGTCTGTGAGAGGTTTGTACAGCACATGTACAGATGTAGAGCTTGATGCCCTTGTAACAGGGATTAAGAACTCCATGCCAGATGCTGGATATCGTATGGTTCGAGGGGCTCTACTCTCTCAGGGGCACCTTGTACAGTGGGATAGGGTGTGTTCATCCATGCATCGTGTAGACAGTGTTGGTGTTCTCTCTAGGATGGCAAACCTGAGATGTATTGCTCGTAGAAGTTACTCTGTTCCTTACCCGAAGTACATGGTGCACATTGACACCAACCATAAACTCATAAGGTATGTCTGCAAGCCATCTATAACATTTCAGTTTAGTAAAAAGTAAAAGTGGTTGAAATAACATTGCTAAAGATTAATTTAACATGATCAAATTATTATTATTACTTATTTTACTTTTTTATTTTGAAATATTAATATTCTTTTGTATAACAGGTACAACATTGTCATCTTTGGGGGAACAGATGGTTATTCCAGAAAGGTAAACTTTATTGTTTAGTAAGGTTTAGACTAAGCATGTTGTGCTGAAATCTTATTGTCATTATTTCGTAGGGTATGTGCACTAAAGTTTTTAATATATCTATCCTTATGACTGTATGCCGTCCCATAAAGTTGTTTGGTAAAATTTGGCTCATTGAATGCAATAGAACATGCTTTGCTTTACTGTAAAATTTTAATTGAAAACAAACACTTCAAATCAATGTGACATACAATTGTCATTTATCATTTAACATTGTAATCTATAGATGGCAGCAGAAAACCAGTCATTGGCTCATTCCACTCAATTTAGTGCTTTGGTTTTTAAACTTACAAACTCATGTAATTAATCATGCAGTATTTTCAAAGATAAACATATATAGAAGTTAATAAACTAATAAAAAAAACTATAAAAAGCTTTTTTTACAAAGTAATGTTTTTTACAGTTGACACATTATGATTACAATATAACCTGATTTTTTAATGTGTAATGTTACCGAAGGTCGGCCAGGTGGTTACATCTTTGCTTGAAATCTTGTAGTTGTTGCATGCAACTATACCTGTAAGTTTTTGTTACTGAACTAATCTCTCATACTGTGCAATTTCAATTACATTTTACAGATTATGTACCTAAGGGTTGCAAACAATAACCGCTCAGACACACATTTGGCCTTTTTCAATGAGGCTGTGGAGACACGGATTTCCAAAAAGGTATTATTGAGTTGTAATCTCCACCCCCCCCCCCCCTCTTTTTTTTACTTTATTACTACTTCCCTACTGAAAAATCTAGCTTAAACCAGCCTAGGCTGGTTGGCTGGTTTTAGCTGGTTGACCAGCCTGGTTTTAGAGGGGTTTTGGCGATTTCCAGGCTGGTTTCCAGCCATTTCCAGCCTGGTCTTAGCTGGTCAGGCTGGAAAATGACCAGCTAAAACCAGCTTGATCACCTAGCCAGGCTGGGAGCCCAGCCAAAACCAGCTATGTCTATCTTAAACCAGGCTGGTCAAGCTGGTTTTAGCTGGATTTAGCTGGTCATTTTCCAGCCTGACCAGCTAAGACCTGGCTGAAAAAGGCTGGTAACCAGCCTGGAAATGTCCAAAACCCCTCTAAAACCAGGCTGGTCAACCAGCTAAAACCAGCCAACCAGCCTAGGCTGATTTAAGCTGTTTTTTTCAGCAGGGTTGCTTAAGTAGTCCATAAATAAAAATTTTAATAAGTAAATTGTAATTGCAAACCAGCATAATGGGTCATGTTTTTGTTGCAGAGTAAGAGGTGATCATGGAGGAGAAAACGTGGGCATAGCAGAACTGATGTTTTCAGTACGTGGAACAGATGAAAACAGTTTCATTGCTGGGAAAAGTGTCCACAATCAAAGGTTATTTCAGTTCATAGTGTTATGTTTATTTATCATTTAATTACCTACAGTCCTCTGCTCTACCAACTGAGCTATCGAAGGCTTATAAGACTCCCCTACAAGCCCACCCCCTTAAGGTTGCTGCAGTCCGACTGCTGGCCAAAAACGCTCAAGGCTTCCCATACCGGGAGTCGAACTGGTGAAAACCAGGAATCCTGACCGCTAGACCATATGGGAGTTGCCACTTGTGATGGCAGTCTTGGCACAAACTTCAGATCTTTCTGATCATGCGCACTTCACTGTCCCTCTTGCACAAGTACCACTCCTACATTTACGCACTCTCTCATACACAGTTTTATGGTTTCCGTAAGCAAGAATCCTCTGATCCATAGTCATAAGCGTTATCCTTTGTGCCACTGGCACTCTGTTCAGCACCTTGTTAGCACATTGTTTGAAACAAGGACAAGGCTCTGTCAACCTGGAGTTCCGTCACCACACATTCTGCTTTGTTTTATGGCAAGACGTTGTGTGGATGGGATACTCTTACAGGATATCTGACAGTCCCTCCATAGAAAACCTGAGATCCAGGGTCGAGACTCTCTTCTCTCCAAGAGGAGATTAAAAGCCATAGTTTTTATTCATGTTTTATCAGAGCACTTAGGTATTGCTGCAGCTCAGAGACTTACAAGTGGAAGAGATTACGCTGCAAGTTGGCTGGGTGACTTCTAAGTGGTATGGACTTTTGCAACAAGTAGGTTGGGTTTACGTTTGGTGTAGCTGTAGTAGACGTTATTAAAAAACTGCAGTTTGGGCATCCTTTGAAACCAGGAGAGCACCCCACGGGCTCTGTGCTGGCGGCCCCTTAAACTCGACTCACTCCAGAGTGGAACTGAACAGCTCCCTTGGGAGGCGAAAGGCGACCGCAGTGCACTGGCTGTCAGCAAAGCAAAAAGACCAAAACAAGCAAGCCAGGAGTCGAATCTAGAGTCTTCTGATCCATAGTCAGACGCATTATCCACTGCACCAATGGCCCTATCTCCTTATCTTGTCATCATTAGCTTGTTGCTTGTAATAAGGACACAGCTCTGTCAATACGGAGTTCATTCAACGCATGCTGTGCTTTGTTATTATGGCAAGTTGTGGTGTCGATAGAAGCATGTGACAGTCCCTCCATAGAAGAACTGTGATCCAGGGTCTGAGACTTTCTCCTCTCCAGGAGGAGGTTACAAGCATTGGATTTATTTTTGTCAGAGCAGCTGCAGCATACTTGTGTGGAGACTCACAGCAAGGCTTGAGGGCAAGTTTCTGCTCTCCCTTCCCTGGTGGTCTAGTGGTTAGGATTCGGTGCTCTCATTGCTGTGGACTGGGTTTGATTCCCGGTTAGTTCTTGGATGAGAGACCACCTGGGATTACCAGGTGCTTTAAGCTTTTTGAATTCCTTCATTTGGCAGCTGATACACTTCCCAAAATACGAAAAAAAAAAAAAAAAAAAAACTCTGAATTCCTCTCTGATCTCTGGAACCAGCTAAGTCATTGTACCCACTTCCCCTGATTCCATTCGGGGGAAGTGAGTACCCTGACTTGGCTGGTTTAACCTAGCAAGAGCTGTCGGTGCCCCGGAGCAGAAACCGAAAAAAAAACAAAAAAAAAAACTGGTAAACTATTGAGGGGTCAAGGGCTTTGTTTTTGTCGGTGCTGTGTCAAGGCAAGCTGAGCTGCGCTCGGCTCCTGGTGTTGCACCTATTTTTAAATAGCCAACTCTTGACGGCTGCTCTTGCTTACGGCCATACCACCCTGGCAATACCTGATCTCATCTGAACTTGGAAGCAAAGCAGGGTTGGGCCTGGTTAGTACTTGATTGGGAGACCGCCTGGGAATACCAGGTGCTGTAAGCTTTCTGAATTCCTTCATTTGGCATCTAATACACTTCCCCGTGTCACAGGTCTGCTGCTGGTGTCTTTTCTCGCATTCATCTTATTTGGGAGGGGTGCGACAAAAAAAAACACAGGTAAACAATTGAGGGGACAAGGGCATTGTTTCTGTCGGTGCTGTGTCAATGCAAGCTGAGCTGCGCTCGGCTCCTGGTGCTGCGCCTCTTTTCAAATAGCCAACTCTTGACGTCTGCTCTCGCTTATGGCCATACCACCCTGCTATTTAAAATTAAGATCTAAAAGTGGCTTAAACATTGAACTGGTTCTACAACGACAGAAAATAAGAAGAGAAGAGATTAAAGAAAGAATGGAAAGGAAAAAATTTCAAAAAGGATATGCAAGAAACATTTGTTTAAGTGACAGTGACTCAGAATGAATGTTGGTTATTGGTTTATCCAATAATTATCCTAATGAGTAATGTATGTGTGGTATCACTGAATGTAAGAGGATTGTCAAAATGTGAAAAGTTTGAAAGATTAACATGTTTGACAAAAAAGTGTGATATATTATGTTTACAAGAGACAAAGTGGGAAGATGAGATTAAAAATAAAATGAGAAAATTGTGGAATGGTGAAATATTTAGTAATGGAGATACAGAAAGGAAAAGAGGGGTAGCAATTTTGATAAAAAGAGGGATTTTTGAAAAAGTAGAATTAGACTATAAAGACACAAATGGAAGAATTATAATTGTAAAAGTTATGTATAATGGGAAAAGTTCTTTTTCACATTTACATTTAGTCATTTAGCAGATGCCTTAATCCAAAGCGACTTACAATTAAGGACAAGGAAGCAATTTACACAACTATAAGAGCAGCAGTGAACAAGTGCTATAGACAAGTATCAGTGTGAAAAAGTCTTAGCAAAGCATTAGAAATTTTTTTTTTATTTATTAATTTTTTTTTTGAGAGAGTACAGTCAGTGGTATAGCCAGAGAGGAAAGTGGAGACTAAATAGTTGAGTTTTTATTTGTTTCTTGAAGACAGCAAGTGACTCTGCTGTTCTGATGTAGTTAGGGAGTTCATTCCACCAACTGGGCAGATTGAATGCGAGAGTTCGGGAAAGTGATTTCTTCCCTCTTTGGGATGGAACAACGAGGCGACGTTCATTCACAGAATGCAAGTTTCTGGAGGGCACATAAATTTGCAGAAGTGAGAGCAGATAAGAAGGAGCAAAGTCAGAGGTCGCTTTGTAAGCAAACATCAGAGCTTTGAATTTAATGCGAGCAGCAACTGGCAGCCAGTGCAAACGGGTGAGTAGCGGAGTGACATGTGCTCTTTTGGGTTCATCAAAGACCACTCGTGCTGCTGCATTCTAAAGCAGCTGAAGAGGTTTGATAGAATTAGCTGGAAGCCCGGCTAGTAGAGAGTTGCAATAATCCAGTTTGGAGAGAACAAGAGCTTGAACAATAAGTTGAGCTGCATGTTCAGATATGAAGGGTCGGACCTTTCTGATGTTATAGAGTGCGAATCTGCAAGATTGAGCAGTTCTAGACATGTGGTCAGAGAAGTTTAGTTGGTCATCAATCGTTACTCCAAGGCTTTTTACCATTTTGGATGCAGTAATGGTTGCCCCATCCATCTGGATTGAAAAGTTATGGTGTAGAGTCGGGTTGGCAGTAATTTCAAGCATTTCCGTGTTCGCGAGGTTAAGCTGAAGATGATGATCTTTCATTCAGTGTGAAATGTCTGACAGGCAGGCTGAGATGCAAGCTGGAACCGAGGGATCATCAGGGTGAAAAGAGAGGTATAGCTGGGTGTCATCAGCATAGCAGTTGTAGAAAAATCCATGTTTCTGGATGACTGGTCCTAAAGATGTCGTGTAGATGGACAAGAGAAGTGGCCCAAGAACAGAGCCCCGAGGTACCCCAGTGTTTAGATGCTGTAGGTTGGACACCTCTCCCCTCCGAGACACCCTGAATGACCTGTCAGAGAGGTAAGATCTGAACCATTGAATAACAGTGCCTGCAACGCCCAGTGACTCAAGCGTAGATATCAGGATCTGGTGGTTTACAGTGTCAAAAGCAGCTGATAAATCCAGCAAGAAGAGGACAGATGATTTAGAGTCTGCTTTAGCCAGTCTGAGATCCTCCACGACCGAGAGCAGGGCAGTCTCAGTTGAGTGGCCTTTCTTAAAGCCAGATTGCTTGTTGTCCATGAGGTTGTTTTGAGTAAGAAAGCCCAGGACTTGATTGAACACTACTTTCTCCAAAATTTTGGCCATGAATGGAAGCAGGGATACCGGTCGGTAGTTTTCAAGTAGCGTTTGATCCAGGTTGGGTTTCTTTAGCAGTGGGGTTACCCTAGCCTGCTTAAATGAAGTAGCTGCTGAGTGTGACATGGCAGGGAAACAGCACCTGTAAGACCGAAACCATGGTGCTTGACTGGAAAAAGGTGGCCATCTCCAGTTTGGAGGAGAGTCCTTACCCCAAATAGAGTTCAAGTATCTGCGTTTTTTTTTTTTTCATGAGGAACAGAATGTGAGATTAAAAGATGGATCGGTGCAGCAGAATTGCAGCTGATGTGATTGTCTGTTGTGGTGAAGGAGCTGAGACGAAAGGCAATGTTCTCAATTTGCCACTCAATCTAGGTTCCTACTCTCACCTATGGTCATGACTGAAAGGACAAGGTCTCGGATACAACCGGACACATTTTACAAAGTGTTATGACCCGCTCGTTTGAGTCGCACCATAAAATAGAGATGAGCCAACAAAATAGCCTGATTGCAAATTATTTATTATAAAATGTAACTCATAGAACAATCAAAGCAACCAACAAATGTCTAGAGATAATAATGAAGATAAAGAACTTAGAATATAATCACAACAACACTTTAACTACATGATATAAGTATTGCGAAAAAAAAACATAAGGTTAAAAAGTCAATGAGATGGCAGGTCTTGACATAAGGAATCCCGAGTAGCCACAGCATTCTGGGGTAGCTAGCACAACAACTTTTATATGCCCATTGATAAGTAATGCCACATCCAACCAGGATTTCCCACATACTCCAATCTGGATTTCTCATTCAGGGAGTCAAACAGAGAACATCACCCAAAACAACACTAGTTACATGAATACACTGGAGAGTGGAGTACAGATGTATCCGCACCTGTACAATCACTTACAAAGAGATTTCAAGCCACAGTGTTTATGAAACTGTTCTTCTTTCAGCCGCCATCATTGTGTTTATGGTAAACGCGACACATTTACAACCCCACCTTCTGCAGTATAGGAGTGTTGGAAAATAGTATACAGTCACTTAGACTTTTCAAACATTATTCAGACATGAAACATCATGTGCACATGAGAAAATGTTTTGCTGCATTCATGTCATGTGTGCAACTTTTTGTTAATGTGTTTCTTAAGCTGCGCCGAATGAGCGAAACTCTTTAGACACTGATCAGATCTGTATGGTTTCTCTCCAGTGAGAATCGTCTGGTGTGGTTTCAATTTTGGAGCTGTAATAAAAGTCTTCTCATACTCAAGCACATATTCTCTTTCACACCAGTGTGGATCTTCATGTGTTTATTAAGGTTTGATGAGTTGCTGAAACTCATACCACACCGAAGCTGCGGTCACTCGAGTTTGAGCATGCAAAATTCTGTTGTACAGCGCTGCAAAAAGGGGCGGGATTAAACAAGACGATTAGATATTAAAAAAGTGAGCAATTGGTCCATATTTTAAATTTCTGTTCAGAGAGGTCATGTTTTGATCTTCGACTGGTCTCACACAGTCAAGTTATGTGATTTTGCATGTCAGAGTTCACCAAGCTTGAACTTTGCAAGGCAATGAACTGCGAAACTTGATGCCCGAACTTGCATTTCTGGTCTGATGCATTCGCGTGCGTATGAATGAAAGTCTATGGGGAGAAAAGTCCAGTGTGACCGCGGCTTAAGTGCATGTGAATGGTTTCTCTCCAGTGTGGATCTTCATGTGTTTATTAAGGTGTGATGAGCAGTTAAATCTCTTCCTACACTGAGTGCATGTAAATGGTTTCTCTCCAGCGTGGATCCTCATATGGTGATTAAGGGATGACCATTGGCTAAAACTCTTTACACACTGAGTGCATGTGAATGGTTTCTCTCCAGTGTGGATCCTTATGTGGTGACTGAGGGATGAGGATTGGCTGAAACTCTTCCCACACTGAGTGCATGAGAATGGTTTCTCTCCAGTGTGGATCCTCATGTGCTTATTAAGGTCTGATGAGCTGTTAAAACTATTCCCACACTGAGTGCATGAGAATGGTTTCTCTCCAGTGTGGATTCTCATGTGCTGAATAAGGTGTGATGAGCTGTTAAAACTCTTCCCACACTGAGTGCAAGTGAATGGTTTCTCTCCAGTGTGGATCATCATGTGTTGATTAAGGGATGATGATCGGCTGAAACTCTTCCCACACTGAGTGCATGTGAATGGTTTCTCTCCAGTGTGGTTCCACATGTGTTTATTAAGGTGCGATGAGCAGTTAAAACTCTTCCTACACTGAGTGCAAGTGAATGGTTTCTCTCCAGTGTGGTTCCTCATGTGTAGATTAAGGGATGATGATATCCTGAAACTCTTTCCACACTGAGTGCATGTGAATGGTTTCTCTCCAGTGTGGATCCTCATGTGCTGATTAAGGTATGATAAGCGGATGAAACTCTTCCCACACTGAGTGCAAGTGAATGGTTTCTCTCCAGTGTGGATCCTCATGTGTTGATTAAGGTTTGAGGTTTGGCTGAAACTCTTCCCACAATGAGTGCATGTGAATGGTTTCTCTCCAGTGTGGATCCTCATGTGAATTTTAAGTTTGCTTTTGTCTGCCAAACTCTTTCCACACTGAGTGCAGGTGAAACGATTCTTGTCTCTCCTTTTCAAAAAAACATCAGTCTGTAAATTAGTTTTTTCCTCAATTTTGACAAGATGTTCCTCCTCTTTACTCCTCTCATTCTCTTCAATTAGGTCTGAAATAAAAAAATAAAACATTATTTTCATTAAGACTCATCAAAAGCTGAAAATTGAAAAGACACTGAAAACATCGGCTACACACACTGTAATTTTGATGCACATTAAATGTAAATTAAATCAGATCATTTTTTGTTTAGTCCATCAACATGTACACATTAAAGCAGATTCAATTCAATTCATCTTTATTTATCTAGTGCTTTTACAATGTAAATTGTGTCAAACCCACTTAACATACAAGTTATAGTAAATTGAAACAGTCAGTCCAGTTTTCAGAGTTTTTTACATAATTGATCATAAAAGTCATTTTGGTCATATTGATAAGACACAGATTTGAAAGCTGTAAATGGCCTATTTTTATTCATATGTATTCAAAATTACAACAAAATGTCTTTCTAAAATTTGTAAAGCAGACAGGGAATACTTGTTCATTCTGTGCCTGACTGGTAAATGCATCAGAAAAAAAGTTCTGGGGTAACAGCTCTGAACAACCAGCTGAATATTTTCCTCACAGACATGAGACATACTGTACAGCATCTGCATAAAGGCTGGAATGTTCACCTTTCTCCTTGTGTGCTGTTGGGTCATTTTCATCCATTGTGGGGTGATTTTGAGGCTTAATTTAGCCAAAACCTTGTCTGTGTTTCAGCAAACGGACTGATATTTGGGAATATTTTATTTTGACATATTCTGTGAAAATGCGTTGAAATAAAAAAAAAAACCTCCATACACTCTGGGTAAATTTACTCCCTTTTCGTTATATTCATGGCTGTTTTTTCTCCATTGGCCTATATTATAACAACCTTTTTTTTATTGCAAAGCCATGACAGCATATAATCATGCATTTATGATTGTTGGTGTTTTCTGTGACGACCGTCAACATTGTTTAATTGGTCTCCACCCATAAGACGGCAAAAAGGAAATGGGTGAGAGGAAACACTGAAACCGATATTCCTTTCCAGTTATCGGTGTTTTGTTTTCATGGAGTGTCAGTGCACTTTACTGACGCATTTCTAAAAACTAGACACTTAACAGATTTAGTTGATGTATTGATCTTATCTGTACGATCAAAACTGAAAGTGTAATTTAAGTTCTTTTTGGCGTTATGAGGAGAAGACGCATCAAAACGCGTATACGCAGTCTTTGACCCCTGGGGGTTAAACACCTACATGTATGACGCAGTTAATGACGTTATGCAAGAGTCTAATTGTTGTTGTTCTGAGATTATATGTAGAGCAGTATACAAACTTTTGGCGAGTGTTAAAGCTGGCCTCTGCTGATGTAACTGCAAAGTATCTACAGTAAACTTTCTTTTAATTGAATCTCTGACTCCTGCTCTTCTTCATCTGATAGACTGGTCTTGGGTTAAAATTGTTGGTCCCCCTACAAAGTGTATTTATGCACGCACACTATAATCTGCTGTTTTACTCCTCTGAACTCCATATAAAAAGACAGAAACTTTTTTGAACAGGCCTATCTAAAGGGTTAATGCTGCCAACTGATGATCAACAGTAAAAATTGCACATTTTACCTCTTCCCAACAGGGAAAACACCAACAATCTAGAATGCATGATTATTTGGTGTCATGGCTTTGCGGTTAAAAAAATGTGGTTGTAATGGAAGTAAATGGGTCAAAAGCAGCCAAGATCATAATGAAAGGGTATAGGGCTGCACAATTAATCATATTATTATCACGATAAGGATATTTGTGGTCCACAATCAATAATTAAATATCATCATGATTTTACAGTATAAACACCAAGCCATTACTTTAATGAGTGGAGTTTACGGATTATACTGCAACACAAGCATGATGTGACTGTGACTAGATTGCAAGTGTTTTTTTCAAGGAATGTAATGTTGATCAGGTAGCCTTTTCTCCTGTTCAGTCCAAACTTCCCAAGGTAACACAGCAAACCTTATTAACCACCTTAAAAGCCAACACAAAGTGGCTGTCATCAGTAGGTTAATGAGCTAGGGAGAATTCTGCTTTGCATGTTTCTTTGCATTACTAACATCACTAAAACAGACAACATTTAGACAGAAGACACTATCCAATTGTTTCAATGTTAAAACAAAAACAAAACAAAACAAAAAAAAAGTCATTGTGGCCCTGTTCACACGGGTATTCAGGTTAGTTTTCATCAATCTGACGTAGGGCTGTGACGGTAACGGATTTTCTGTTACCGCGGTGATGAAGCAAGAAATCATGCGGTATGTCGGTTAACCGCGCATACCGCATATACACATATACACAGTGTTTCCTCTAGGATTTTTTCCAGCTGTGGCGGCAGGCCTTTTTTACACAGATCTACTAACTACCTGTGGCGTTACTTCAATGACAAATGTCGTGCAGTATTAGAAGTCGAGATCGCAATTATGTAATAGCCTACAGCAAGCGGATCTCTTTGCTTACGCGCCAATTTTTTCTGCTCGTGCACAAAACTTCTTGCCTCCCCCTCAAATACAAGCCTCTTTAAGAGCACGCAGATCTTCTTGTGCACCCTCAAATAAATGCTGCTGAAGTGCGATTTAGTGCGTTTATGTAACGAGTATGTCTCCAGCCTTTATTAGATTTTCTAGGAATATTTATGAATACCTCCGGTTTTAATGCGTCCTGAAATAAAGTGAAACGGCTATACGTCGTGTTTGCTGGCCTCAGGCATCACGCACCTGTCACAGTCAGTCAGTCAGCACAAAACCTTAAAGGGTTAAACAAATGACGCACAGCACTACTACGGTTAAAGAAAAGTTTGCGCTGCTATAATTCACTTACCCTTTAATAGACTTTGGTGTGATTATCACCTGCTATTAAAATAATAAAATGTTTTGAATGAGAAGCTGTAATGTAGCCGTGGCGAGATGAATCCTAGCGTGGCGCCCCGCCATGGAAGAATGAATGTAGCGGAAACCATGATATATAAATATAAAATCGCTCAACAGAAAATAAGCATTTTTAACGCACTGCTGTAATTTCTATATCCCAATCCCTTTATCAACATTTTTATACAAGTCATTATTTTAAAGATTATGACTTGAGAATATGATTTTACCTCAGCGCTGCACTTTTCTCCTTCGCCCTCGCGCTGAGTTCAGGTGACGGAGTGTTGTGAAGTAGTTAAACTATCAAACTGGCACAGGAATATCAGTATATTAATATAGGATTTTTAATAAACTCTCTTATATCTGCTGGTGCTGTTATTAACACGCAGATCTCGGTTATGCTGGTGCAGCCGTTGACACGCGGTTCAGGTAATCAAAAAGCCAGCTCGCCTACATGATTTTTAATTATGGGTGGGTCGCAGGTGGAGAAGTTCAATCATTGGTTATGCAGACCACTTTGCCTAAAATATCAAAAAGTTCAAACGCTTTGATTAAACTAAAGCGAAACTGACCGTAAAGAGTGATAATAAAGGCTGCTTTTTTATTTTGGATCATACAGTTACCAAAGATTCAATATTCGAAACTGAATATTTCACTTTTATTTTATTTATATTACGATTGTTTTTAACAGACCAGTTTGTGTTTTGGCTGCGCCATATATCGGACCCTGAGGCACATCACTTCACCTCAAAGTTTATTAGTTATTATAGTTTATTTTATAAATAACTGACCGGCAAAAACTAAGATACTAAGAAAATTGTACAAAACTAAATTCGTTCAAACAATATTTTTCTTCCGACGAAAATATATGAATTGTATATTTTTGTGCGTCTCCATCCGCTACACAACTGCAGTGTTTGTTTCGCTCCACGTGAAAAAAGGATTTAATTAATGCTCCACTGTATTCGCTGCTACACAAACCCCTGTGATATATTAGCTACATATTTTTATAAATGTCTTTACACAAAATTATTATATGCTATAGCCTACTTTGAGTCAAAATATATGCGATTGTTGACTCATCACCGTGGTCGCAACTCGCGCTTCTGTTCTGTAAAAAAAGACCTACATTTAACCAGCTTTTTAGCAAAGCCTATATTAATATACTGATATTCCTGTGCCAGTTTGATAGTTTAACTACTTCACAACACTCCGTCACCTGAACTCAGCGCGAGGGAGAAGGAGAAATGTGCAGCGCTGAGGTAAAATCATATTCTCAAGTCATAATTTTTAAAATAATGACTTGTATTAAAAATGTTGATAAAGGGACTGGGATATAGAAATTACAGCAGTGCGTTAAAAATGTTTATTTTCTGTGGAGCGATTGATTTGAGTAAATAGGCCTGCTTTATTAAAATAAGCTTAAAATAAAAACAGCCTATGCTGGTTATTAAAAATGATTCAGTCAGTGTTTTCGTTTTGTAATCTAAATTTGTAATTTAAGTGGAAAATACTTAGGGCAGGCCTTTTATTTAGTTTATTCTGTTTTTCTATACGATCCTGAAAGATTCACAAGCAAAAATAAATAATAAACTTAAATGGGCGGTGATGACGGTAATAACCACATCACCGCGGTTGACATCTCATTATGGCGGTAAGGCGGTGATGCGGTTATCGTCACACCCCTAATCTGAAGCAACTTTTTCTTATTTACAAGAAAAGGAAATGCAATTAAAAGTTTCAATTAATTCAATTTATAAAAAGACTAGCCTGTTTTATGGATTAAATAATGAAATGGATAACTAAGTTCCTTTATTTCCGATTAGACCATGCACTTTATTCTGTTTTACAGTTTTTATTTATTTATTTATTTTTTTAAATAACTTCAGAAATCAGGAATTGATCGTGCACGCAAAAAAACACAATCATCTAACACATGCATCACTCTCATGCCACGCTTTCAAAGATAAATTTGCATATGAGTGCTGCTTTGAAAAGAATTAAATTATTAAAAAGCACTATTAAAGACTATTTTACACATAAAATAAAACATTCAAAAAGGTGTATCTTATGAAAAAAACACCAATTGACGGGCGCTGCTTTCAGTTTTTAAAGAATCAAGCAGAATAAAAAAAATAATAATCTAATTTGCAAAAGAGAAATGACAAAAATTTTGCAAGAGAAAAAGATTAAACATATCAGGACAGTTAAAAGAACATTCTACTTTATATATTCTTTTGACTCCAATACAACAGCTAAGATTATGAATGACGAAGTGTAAAGCCGTGTCTCCTGCGTGCTTCAGCAGAGCGTCCCGCTGTTTATAAATGAGGAGACTGAGAAAATACGCAGTTTAGTTTCACCTCAAGATATTGAAATTAAAAATTAACACTGAACTGCTCATCATGCTCAAAAAGTTAAACTAAAATGCACAATTGTTGTTAGCCACAGAAAGCACAACAAACCGAACACGTCATTCTTTTAATTCGATATTCGTGAAGTATGTGAACCAATCGCAGATGCTTTGTCATGTTGGTCGTGACACTCTGTTTTATAACTTATTAGTTTATGTCAATAATTACACTTAGCCTTGCCATCGTTCTTCACCACATGTAGCCACGCTTTTGAGCACATCTTGGGATCAATCTCTAAACAAATGTTTAGATTGTTATTGAAGGTGCTCTCAAGCTGCAAAGTTCCTGGCAGAGTAGCAGGTGAAAAAATGTGCATGCAGAAATTGGATAAGAGGAATCAAAATTTTAATTATATAACAAGTAACTTAGTATCTAATCCCTGCCCAGTTTTATTACAAGTTGTTTTTTAATAGTTGTGACTTTAATCGTTTGGATTAAATTACCCTTAAAATCCTGCTCATTTAAGGCATCATTTTCGGCAAATTATTGATAAAATAAAATAAATGAAGTAGCCTACCCAGTATAAAATAACAGTAGCAGACCTACCTTTATAGCTACAGCTCGGCAAAGTCAGCATGGGTATAAAAACAGGTGGTTTTATTCCTGATGAGAATATTTATTGTTGTCAGACTTTACTTTCACATAATACACCTGCGTGTGTGTGTGTGTGTGCGTGTGTGTGCGTGTGTGTGTGTGTAAACTCGCTTTCAGAAAGGAGAGACAGAAACCGCCTACTGCTGTGGGACTGCCTCTGAAAAAAACTCTTAAATAAAGAAAAGAGGTAGAGAAAGCCCAGCTGATATTGCTTTACTGATCCTGTGGGAAAGCACTAATGAACCGGTTAAATATTTCTGGATAATGTGTTGAAAAACTAAGTTTTGACCAAACTTAAACCTAAAAGCTTCATGGCTTTAGAAAAAACATTCGGGGCTGAAGCCCAGAAGCCCAACAACCCCCCGCGCCACCCCTGATCAGGAATAAACACCAACCTATTTGTTGTTCAGAGTCTTCATTTTTAATTTTGCAGGGTTCTGGATCACTCATGTTCTCGCTGTCCTTCTATAAACTCTTCACTGGAGCCCAATGTGAATATTCCAGTATTTAAAGCTTCACTGGAGGAGGAGGAGACAATTATTCAGATTACATGCTGCTTGCATATTTATATTTTAATGCCATATCAGCAGCTGGCTAGGGCTGCACGATTAATCGAAAAAAGATCACGATCTCGATTCGACCCTACACACGATCCTAATTCAGCTTTTTCTACGATTCAGCCAATTATCGGTCAGGAGAGAAGAAAAGGCGGCCGCAGAAGTCTTCACAGCGACATTGATACCTTTAAATGGCATTAAAAGTGTCACATACTGTATTTATAAGGTATAATTCACCCAAAATATCATTTCTGTCTTTATGTAATGATGTATTTACGGTCGCGAAATCGCACATGAGCTGACGCACTGTTTGTTTACGGTTGAGAACGCGCGCGTGCACGCAAATGACACCTACTTTAGTGAACACAACCTGCATATGCTGTGAATAACTGGTAATAAAGTTGTAAATAATGTTCAGTTCGTTGCACATAGCGATCGTTTGAGGGCCGTGCGTGAGGTTTGATTTTCATGTATGTGTGTTTTTCCTCAGTGACAGCAGCCATGAGCCGCACTAGGAAGTGAAAGTGAAACCTGTGCGCACATCATTTAAATGCTCATATCGCATTTTAGAGTTATGATTACGACAAGCATTTGATGTGTTTTTTTTCTTTCATAGCGAACACAAAGTGTTGTGCATGAAAATAAATGTTTTACAGTGTCAGTATAACAACCCTAGCCTATATATAATGGAAATATGATGGTCTAATAATGTTTTCAATGACAGATGACAGGCACATGTCTTAAACATAATAAATCAACTTCAGAATTATGAATAGTTATATTCTGATGTCACCATTTTACTGTGAATTTACAAACAGGACATATTGAAAGTCTGTTAAAGTCCACCACAATACAAAATTTTGCATTTTAAGCAACAGTAGACCTACACATAGGCCTAATATTATTATTGTTGTTTTACTATATGTTTGAGAATTAACAATAATAATAGGCTAATCATATTAACCTTTATTTTAAATTTACAAAATCGTGATCTTGATTTTAAGAAAAAAAAAATTGTGATTCACATTTTTGCCAGAATCGTGCAGCCCTAACACTGGCTATATATTCAAGGCAATACTTGTATTAAATAGTCATTATATAACTGACAATCATAACGGTTTCTATAACATCATTAATTGTTTCTTTAAAACACACAAATAACAACAACACTGATAAAGTCTTATAAGCTCTTTCAGTCTGATCAATGAGAAAAATAAATTCCTCCAGAAAACACATTCTTAAACATTTGCCTTAAAATATTTCCTAAATAAAATCATTCTCTAATATCATATTTTAATAAACATTCTATTAAAATGTTTACGATCAAAATATTCCAACACAAGTTACACATAGGTTTTTCTTCCCTGTTCAATAAATGTGTGCAAGACTTGAGTAGCTGATTCTACATCTTGTGTGTGCAGCATGATCATGACTCTGAATGCTTACATTTATCTAGTTTTGACCAGATTTGGTAACGTTAGCAATAGAGGTAAAGTTGGTTTTATATTCACACATTCTGACTTTCCCCTTAATAATATAATTTCATAAAAGTATTATTTGCAAACTCAAAATCATATTAGCAGCCAATGACTATCAAAGTTTGTTTACAGTCAAATAAACAGTGATAATGTTGTTTTCAAGTCATACTTGCATGCTAATTCAGATCGAATATTTAAAGTAACATGGTAAACAATATAGAGACTGCTAAATGAACGAATGTGCTAATATAAAACCAACTTTACCTCTTTACGTTATTAATACATGAAAAAAGGAAATTTAAACCTGTTTAAAAGTTATAAGACCTACAACACAATATTTCGGTAAATTTAAGACTTTTTAAGGGCTAAAATTTGGATTTTGAGATTTAAGACTTTTTAAGAACCTCCAGAATACTGTAGATAACCCGCAAATAACGCATTACAGAAGTGTTTACAGCGTAGCATCGAGCTAAAAACAAGAGAGTTTATTAGCATTAAGCACATGTGTTAAAACAGTTCAACCCGCAAGATAATTGCAGCAAATCTGCAAACGCTGCAAAGGTCAGATATAATACACTTACTTTGAATAGACGCACAACACCCGTAGTGGAATTAAACAGCAAACAGAAAAGCTCTGCACTCTTCACTCTCCGCCTCAGACTTCTTCTTCTTCTTCTTTTGTTTTACTGGCGGGCTGGTGTCATATGCACATGCCGCCACCTACAGTTCATATAAATATATATCTATATCTATATATATACACTATTATGCTTGCCTAATTTTCTCCATCAGGACTCAGCTGTCAGCTGGCACTGCGTGTTCAGCTCCTCCTGCTTCCAGACTTAGTCCCTCAGGGTCCTTTTAATACATTTAATTTAAATTATTATATATAAATATATATATATATATATATATATATATATATATATATATATATATATATATACATACACACACACACATATACATATATATACATATATGTATATATATGTATATATGTATATGTGTGTGTGTGTGTGTGTGTGTGTGTATATATATATATATATATATATATATATATATATATATATATATATATACATACATATACATACACACACACATACATATACATACACACACACATTTTATATTCTTTCGCTCAATCCTGTGTTATATAGATATTGTATTAATACCCTATACCCTAAACTATCCCTATTAACATTTATCCCTAATATATATTCTAAGTTTCTATCTGTATGTCCATTATTATTTAAATATTCTATTAATTCCCTCCTCTCTTGTATATATTTCCTGCAATCAAACATAACATGTTCTACGATTTCTCTGGCTCCACAATGATCACACAAATCATTTTCTTTAACTCCCAGTATTGACATAGTTGAATTTAGTTCAGTGTGACCAAGCCTCAATCTTGTTAATATAACTTCTTCCTTTCTGTTCCTACCATATACATTTCTTTTTGTCTCTACTATTTTTTTAATTTTATATAGATGCCGTCCCTTCTTGTCTCTATCCCAGATTCCTTGCGATTCTTTCTTAATATTTTCTTTAATAATAGATTTAATTTCACCTTTTCCTAAGAGAACCCCGATATCTAACTTATTACTTTTCAATGCTTCCTTTGCCAGTTTATCAGCCATTTCATTTCCATATATTCCTTTATGCGCAGGTATCCAGCAAAACCCTACTGTCCCTCCTTTCCTTTGTATTCGATATAAAATTGTGAATACCTCATAAATTAAATCTTCTCTGGTTGATCTGTGAGTAATTAAAGATGATAATGCTGATGCTGAATCCGAACAAATAACTACCCTCTCAGGGCATATTTCTTCCACCCATGTTAATCCTATTATTAATGCAGTTGTTTCTATAGAGTAAATTGATAACTTATCTGATAATCTTTTTGAAATGCTTATCGTAAATTTTGGAATGTATACACCTATGCCTGAAACTCCTGTGACTGGGTCTTTTGATCCATCAGTATATATTTGTAAACTTTCATAAAACCTTTCTTGTACATGATTTTTAATTTTTTGAATTATCCCACCCATCTCTTCCAAATCCCTTAACTTTTCTATTATTTCCAGATCAACTTTAACCTCAGGAAGTATCCATATATATATATGAGATAAACTTTTTGCCCCTTCTTTTGCAGACTTTGGAGAAGGAAGTGTCTTCAGATGTGTTCTCCACACAAAGCAGTGGGGGAAAAATACTTTCAGTGTGCTTTGCCATCTCAGCCCTGTTTTTTTATATCCCAAAATGAATGGCAGGCACTTAGGAAACAATAGAAAGGCAGACTTTTTCAGTCTTCAGTGGACCAACATTATTTCCAGGCACATCAATTCTCTCCACAGAGTCAAAACCGTGCTGTCGAAAAAAAAACAGGGCCAGTTTTCACTTGTGTGGGTTACCGCCAGTTCACAGATTGCCCAGTGAGCGCACATATCACTGTCTGTGATGAAAAGACCTTAAAAGCGACAGTGGTTTTCTGTGGTGATGTGCGTTACAGCACTCATGAACTCAGAAGAAGGCCAGTCGTTGCAGATGCTCATCCGTTCATTGCAGAGCTCCTACAAATGAAACTCCCTAGAAGTTTATATTTGGAGTCAGTGAACAAACTTCCCCAAGCATTTATTGATTCTGGTTTCAGGGATAAAGCTCCATCAAAAGACGTGCTGAAAGACATCTCATGAAGTAAAAGGAGAAAAGTTCATGAGTTTACAAAGGATCGTCAATGAGCAATCTGGAGCAGACGGTGATGTCCAGTAATGCTTTGGTCAAGGAAGACTTTTTCTGTCTTTTTCAGTAGGTGCAAGGAGGACATTGTGTATCTGGATGCAACAGGGAATGTGATACAAAGAAGCAACACACATAGTCCACCATTTTACATATATGAGTTGGTGGTGCGAAATACATTAAAGGGTGCTTCATCCTTATCTGTTGCATCCTATGTCACCTGTGACCACATAACAGCGTCTGTGATGTACTTTCTGCAGTCCTGATGTTCTCAGAATGTATGGAAGTGAGGCAAGCAAAAGGCCCGTCATGGTTATCTGTGATGGCTCCCTTGTGCTTATGCATGCCATTTCCATCATACTCTGCAGAACCGGTTTAGAAGATTTACTGCAGAAATACTTCCAGCTGGTAATAGGGACAACATCCGACTAATACATTTGACCTCCCGATACTTCATCGATGTTTGAGTCACATCATGAAGAAAGCCAAACATCTGTGCAAAAGACAGTAAATATGTTTTGAGTGTCATAACTTTATAGTTTTAAATTAAATGTACAATGACAATAATGGTGTTCATTCTTTTTTTTAGAATTCCAAAGCATTACAAATTACCAATGCATGTATCTGGCCTTCTTGCATGCTGTGCAACTCTGAAGGAAATGGATGAAGTGGTGTCAACAGTCCTTTTTTGCAGTCTCTGCAGTGGAGAAAATGTAGACAAACAGCTCAACAATCTACATTTGCTCATGCAGCAAAGAGGGACTGTTGAGCTAGAGGAGAAAGACATCATTGCCAAAGACTACCAGGTATTTGATATATTGCTGATATTACAATATCTTTCTAAATACGGACATAGCTTCACTGCTAACATGCATACACCATATTCTCTAATGGAAACTAGTCAGACCTGGTTAACCCTCTGGTTTATAAATATGACGAATATCTGTAAATATATACACGTGTTAAATCAAAATATCTTTTGGTTATGTGAGTTAATCAACAACTTAAGGGTATATCATGCATCTTAGTTCATGTAGGCAGACATACAGTACATATGACATACTTTCTGTTAAACATAATTACGACAACACGCTTAACATCAGTAGTTTGTCAAGTAATGAACATAAATTTTTCAGCAAGACGTCGACTCCACCACACCTTTCAGGGCCCATTTCAAGGCAACAATTAGCAATTCATTGCTTGACCTTGATTTAATATCTATTATCTCCAGTCTGGCCAGACATTAATCCATATGCCACCCTGTGGTCTAGTATGATGCTGGGTAGGTTTAAGTCATGATATAAAGTTTCGTTAATTTAAGACAAGAAGTTGTTAATCAATACATCAGTACAGCCTTTCACAATGCTTCAATGACTTTTAGGAGATCTAGGATGTCACGGTACAAGTCTGGCATACCAGAACTTGAGGAAGCACTTTAAAAAAGTGAAACAGACAAATAAAGAGGTGAATTCTTGAAAGAAGCATCTGAAGTTTCTTTTCTTTCAAATTGTATTATAATTCTTCAAATGACAGCAGGTAAGAGATGTATATTCCTTTTCATGTATCACTTTCAACACTGGACCTCTCACTGAAGGTGATTATTCAAATGTTTTTAAATGACAATGAAATACACAAATGATATTTTGTTGTTTTCATATATTTCTACCTCCTAAGTATTTTTTTTCTTCCAAAAACAAAGCTATCCAAGATATTTTTAATCTGTTGTGGCTATCGTGAAGTTAGTAGGCTAAGGTTTCCTTTTTTATGGCCTGTTTTGCTGTGAAAAATGTGGGACGCTTCAAAAAACTGTTTTCATTACCTTTTTTTATATAATTATATAATTTATATAAATATTTTTTATATTATATTACATTATGTGTACATTTAAGCATTGCATGCACTAATTATTTTATTACTTTCCTTTAGCCAAAATGTGTAATACCACCTTTTTCCTGACATTTTTATTACAAGTTCACATCTGAAGCTAAAGTAACCACAAATCTGACAGCATGTCAGAAGAACAGAAGTACTGAAAGTCACAATGATGCGTCATCACAGGTGATGTCAAATAAAATGAACAATTGTTATCACAATGACTATACTAACTGTATTATGTGTGTGAATTAGATTTTGTTGTATTAGTATCCCTAATCTGTTTTTATTGTTTTTAGAGTAAATCAAACATTATATAGGGACAAAAACTACATCTACATATTGCTCTAAATCTACAAATCTGTTTTTTTCCCCCTCAGCTAAATGAATTATGGTCACAAAAGGACACTGAAGTGGTCGTCTCCATGATTCCTTCTCAAATTAGGGGGAACAGTTACATTATCTATCAATCTGAGCTCTGCTCACTATGTCCACACAACTGGCTCACTGGTGAGGTATGTTGAGCAAATATTACTGCAGCATGATTATTAAGGTGGTATTTTATGTGAACACATGTTTTGCTGACCTTATGCTGTATGTTTTAAAAATGTTTTGAAATGCTTTTACAGTTTCAGTTTTGTTGCCCAGTTAATGCAAATACTAGTTAATAATACATTTTCAGTTTGTCTGGTCACTTAATCGAAGAAAGTGACTAAACTTTACATCCCTGTCAAGTGGTATCATTCAGGCTGTATTTGGTGCTAATGGTTGGAGCTTGATCTGGTCCAGTTTCACCTTTGTGGATTTAATGGGTGGAATTATTTAGTGCTTGGGGTGTGCTTCCACTGTGGTTGTTCATTTCTGATATGCTTTGTCTAAATATTAAATAGGATTTTAGATCATCGAGCCATCATGCATAATTACGTAAATGATCTAAATGTGGCCAAAGATATCTACATAATGAATTACTTCACAACTGCTGTGAACCTCTCCAGGGGACAAAAAGGCTGTGAGAAGGCAAAACTTATTAAAGGTAAGGGTGAAAAGTTTGAGTGTATACACTGATGAACTAAAACCAGAAGTTATATAGATTATACATGCTAATTGTTATTTGTACTTGTTTTTTTTTTATAAGGCAAGGGTCTCTAACTCAATTTACCTGGGGGCCGCTGGAGGGAGACTAGGCCAAATCAGGTTTTCCACAAAAAACTTTGTAAAAAAAAAAAAAATCCAATATTCTCAAATCTCTTTATTTTGTAACACAAAATCAGTAAAAAATAAATCAACCTATAATAAATAGTAGGAATAATAATAATACATATTAATAAAAATAATAGTGAAAATTATAATAATAATAATAATTGGAATAATAGTTAGATTTACTGTTATCCGTAATGTTCATTGTGTGAGGCAATGTAAATACAATGCAAGTAGTGTAATGCAAATGACCCACAAATAACGGTGCGACCCTATAATTGGTACTGGTTACTGGGGACTCTTATTGCCGATCAACAGGTGTCGATATGTGGCGAATCACTTTTGCATATGCAGAAAACATTTATTTCAATTAAAAACCGAAAATATCCTTAATTGTTTAATTAATGCATTAACCCAGTAAGTGTTTTACAATGTCATGCAGTTATGACACCTGTCGAAGTTTAATGTAGCTTGAACACACGAAGAACATTATATATGTGACATATTAAGTGACGCATCGCAACATAGTTACACTGAACCGTGGGGTGTGCAGGTTACCACGAGTAAAGCTTAAACCATCTCCTTCATGTAAATATCATTTATATAATATGCACTAACGTCGGGCCTATATTTGACGCTTCAGTCGACGTTATCAAGTTAATTTGAAGTTGAAAATCATCCGTTTAGCGGAAATGCATTATGTGATCAAGTGTAAAAAGGTTTTCACAAATCAGAGAACTGTTTGATCAGAGAAAACGCAGAAAGTTTGACAAATGTGGGTTTCCTAAGTTTATGTAGTTACATGAAGCCATGTAAAGCATTTTTCCCACTTTTATAGAATGTCCCTGAATATTAAAACTTTCACCTGTCCGCTAATGCGAGCGCAATTTGCGTCAGGCTGATTATGTCACCATTTACACACCAAACAATGCAAGATTTATTTACCACCTTATGATTTATTCCCCTTTTAATCTATAATGGCAAGCGCATGACCGACGCCTCACGGAAGCCACAGTTCAGTGTCCCACCTACTTCATCATCTGACAAACTACAAAGCAACGCTACATTTATTTACTAACGTTAACGTTTCCTTGCGTTTTATCACTCGCTTTTAACCCTAATACCCAGCGCATGGACATGTAGAAACTGACATTGCTAATTCCTATGCAAGAATGAAGTAAAATATTTTCGCCAACATTAGCCTACACAGACTTCATATGATGTCCATATTTTCATGATTTGTTAACACATTAGAATATAGTAATGACAATAAAATACTTACCTGGTCAGCCTTTAGGTGTTTGAAAACATTAACAATGCCCACAACAAATGCAACCACGATACTGCGAATCCCCGAAGCATGCGAGAATCTCGGCGGGAATTTTTTCTTTAGCACGTTTTTGGCGAACGACACACTGCTAGTTTATACCGCCGCCTAACGGAAAAATGGCCATTTACTCCAAGCCCAAAAGTGTCCCTAGGAAATAACTAAATAAACACTTCCTAATAATGATAATCCAATAAAATTTTATTTGTATAGCACTTTTCATAATTACTCCAAAACAACTTCACAAAAGATGCAAATATTAGTTTTCACATCTTAACCAGGATTGTCAATAATTATGGAGGGCACTGTAAATGTCGATGATGCTGTTGGCCCGCTAAAAATCAGCATACAATAAAAAAGTCATAGGTCAAATTAAACATCTTTAAGAATAAAAATGTAAAGTCTACTCATGGCTTCTTGTTTGTTACTGGGTTGGAAGGTCTTATCACTGGCATTGTGTTTCACATTCTTTGCTAATATCTTTATGCAATTTCAGATGTTATTTTACATATTAACATATTACACAAAACATGAACTGTGTTTAATTGTTAATTGCCTATTTTCGCAGTCATCCTGCATCTCTGACTTCTCATAAATATTAATTATGTGTAAAATATATTTTTAATTTGCAGACATGTAATATCTAGTGCATTCAGTGATGTTTTTCTTTTTTTCAGCAGCTGAATAAATCCAATTCGATCTTTTAAAGCCATCTAAACACAGAACATCTGAGCTTTGTAAGTATGTTTTAACTGTATAATACTGTTAGATTAATTAAAGCTACATAATTTTGTATGTACAAAAAACCGGCAACCATCATCCCAGTCTCATGTTCTGACTTTAACAATATATATATATATATATATATATATATATATATATATATATATATATATATATATATATATATATATATATATAAAACTTTTGGTAGTTAAACACGTCACACAGTTTTAAATACAGTACATGGTACATAAAGGCAATGATAAAAGCTTAAAAGTTAAACTGATTGAAAGATGTTTGCATCAATTCAAGTCTTCTATCACTTTATGTTGAACATAAAATGTAAAAATTCTTAGATGACATAAAAGTAGTGTTGGATAGAGTTTATTTTAGGAAACACAGATATAATCAAAATATTACTAAATTAAATATAACTTTTGTACCTTCAGTAAAATACTCATGTGCGCCTATAAGCTTTGACAAAACATGCCTTTATCAGTATCAATGTCATAATGCATGCACATGCACATGAGTTTGCTTTTTAATATATTAGCCATGTGTTAGCCATATATTAGTTAATAAGTATTATCAACTGTCATCACGGCAAAGATAAAATAAATCAGTTATTAGAAAAGAGTTATGTCTTGAAAAATATCTATTAGAATATTATTTACTTTCATCATGGTAAAGATAAAATAAATCAGTTATTAGAAAGTAGATATTACAACTATTATGTTTAGAAATGTGTTGAAAATTTTCTCTCTGTTAAACAAAAATTTGGGGAAAAAATAAACAGAGGGCTAATAACTCAGGGGGCTAATAATTTTGATCTCAACTGTATATATATATATATACACACACACACACACACACACACACACACACACACACACACACACACAGTTGAAGTCAGAATTATTAGCCACCCTAAATTATTTGCCACCTGTTCTTTTTTTCCCCAATTTCTGGTTAACGGAGAAAATATTTTTTCAGCACATTTGTAATCATAATAGTTTTAATAACTCATTTAACTGATTTATTTTATCTTTGTCACGATGAGAGTAAATAATATTTGACTAGATATTCTTCAAGACACTTCTATACAGCTTAAAGTTACATTTAAAGGCTTAACTAGGTAATTACGTTAACAGGTTAGGGTAATTAGGCAAGCTATTGTATAACAATGGTTTGTTATGTAGAATATCGAAAAAAAAATATATATATAGCTTAAAGAAGCTAATAATTTTGTCCTTAAAATGTTTTTTTTTTAATAGAAACGTCTTTCATTCTAGCCAAAATAAAACAAATAAGACTTTCTCCAGAAGAAGAAAAAAAACATTATTAGACATACTGTGAAAATTCCTTTTCTTTGTTAAACAACGTTGGTAAATATTTAAAAAGGAAATAATAATAATAATTCTGACAACTACTATATATTTTTAAATAAAATTATTAGCCATCATTATACAATGACTTGTCTAATTACCCTAACCTGTCTAGTTAACCTAATTAACCTAGTCAAGCCTGTAAATGTCACTTTAAGCTGTATAGAAGTGTCTTGAAATATATCTAGTCTAATATTATTTACTGTCATCATGACAAAGAGAAAATAAATCAGTTATTAGAGATGAGTTATTAACACTATTATGATTAGAAATGTGTTTGAAAAATCTTCTCTCTGTTAAACAGAAATTGGGGAAAAAATAAACTGGGGGTTACACTGTGTGTGTGTGTGTGTGTGTGTGTGTGTGTGTGTGTGTGTGTTAGTATGTATGTATGTGGTTGTCCTATTGAACATAAAATAAGATAATTTTAGAAGATTGTCCCCAAAAATTTGTTTCTTTTGCTAAACACAAAAGAAGATATTTTGAAAATTTGTAAAATCTAGTAGCCATTGACTTCTATAGGACTTTAATTTTCAACTGGATATCAATGGCTACTGGTTTAAATTTTTTTCAAAATATTTTCATTTGTGAAAAAAAATACAAAGGGGTGTGGAACCCCTTTAGGTATGTAAATGAAGAGGTTTTTGTTGTTGTTGAATTCTGAAATAAAATAAAAAAAAGGTTGCATGCTATTAGTAAACTAATTATTCAGGGAGATAATAGATTAAAGGGAATTACATATATTTTTATGTGGTTTTAATTCTTCTTTTATTCATACATTTTTTTTTTGTCTTTCAGGAGAATTTGCAAAGCAACAACATCACAAGATCCAAGTAATAATACACAATACATTAGAACCTAAAACATGTATAGACCTAGCTCGTATAGAAATACAAATATAGCTTAATACATGTAAAGTACATGTACAAAATATTGACAATAGCACACATTTACAGTTTAGGCGAGGGAGTGTTTATTAAGAAACCCATGGCAGGAAAATATACATTTACAGTTCAAAGAAAATATCTTAGTATTAAAAAGCAGTAGCGTAGGCAGAAAAGAGACTCTTTCTGCATCAGAAAAACTGGATCTCACGGCAATTCGTAACTTTTTTTAGTGGCTAATTCGTACGAATTCGTACGATCTAATTCGTACTATTTAGTACGATTTGCTCATCCTCCAATGACGGTTGGGTTTAGGGGCGGGGTTAGGTGCCACGCCTCCTTTTTAAAATCGTACCATTTCGTACGACTGAACTCGTACGAATTCCTACGAATTAGCCACTAAACTGTCAAAACGTAAAATACTTACGTTTTCTCGTGAGATCAGGCTGGGTGAGCCCGTTTATTGTCAAAATATTATAAAATGAAACGTGCCCCTCGATCATTCACAGGATACTTATTTTCAGATAGCACACACAATCTAAAATCTTTCTCTGTATCCCGGACGTTTTTAACTTATCTGAATGCATTTGTTTACTGGATCCTTGGACTGAAAGGTTTACAGGGGTTCACTGGTTTGAAAATATGTCTGATCGTAAAACCTGCTTCTTTTTTTTCTAAGGTATTTTCGTTGTTATATAATTTTCAGCCACTGACTGCACTATTATATTAACGAGTAATTAAGACACTTCCTCTTCGATTCCCGGAGGTTTAAATCGGTCTAAAACTCCGATAGTTGAGCCCGGCTTTAAATACAAGATTAAAAAAAGCTATTCTCCCTCGTTAGATAAGCGGCTGAAAGTGGATAAAAGAAACACATTTAAATGCAAGGTGTGAACGAAAATTGTTCCTTATTTGAAGGAAATGTAAAAATAAATAAATAGTGTTTTTCTTTATTAATGTAACGAGCTTATTTTCAACATTTTATTTCGTATGACATTTTCAGGCAATATGCAAATATTGAATATTTTGTTTGCACAACGATATATAATATACATGTCAACAAGGTTACTGATCTTCTGTACAATAAATAAAATGAAAATTTGAGTTTATTTCTTATTTTGTGATTTGTGCAATTGTATTCATGGAAGGTGTGACTTATTATTACTTATTATTGAGAGAAAGAATCAAGAAAAAGTTTGCAACTTCAAAAACATTTTCTTCATGACTTTACTGAAATATTGTACACAAATTTCATTGTCACTGGTGCTCAGTTTTGCTACAATAATGCTAAATACAATTGATGTACTTTACACACACACACACACACACACACACACACACACACACACACACACACACACACACACACACACACACACACACAAATAGTACATTTTATTATGCACATCTTAAAAAATATATTTTTTTTTCTCTAATGAAAATTGCATATGTTGAAACAGAACACAAATAGATATACACATTTAATATTCTAAAGTTTTTCTTGAGAAAATTGTTTGTCTATATATCGAATTCAGCTTATAATTCAAATGTTCTCTCTGTGTATGCTTGAGTGTACTGCGTGTACAGAAGTAATATATGTAAAATGAAGAAATTATGACAGATTGTGGTGTTTAATTTGTCATATATACTGGAATACCTAAATTATGTTATTATGCACATCTGAAATAAAATGCATTTTTACTCTAATGAAAAATACATGTTGAATTAGAACACAAATAGACAAATGTATTTAATATTCTACAGTTTGAGTAAATGGTTTTGACTTTTGCAGCCTATAATTTAAATGTTCTCTCTGTGTGTTTAAGTGTACTGCGTGCATAGAAGTTTTGAATGAATTTATGCTCTCAACGAATGTTTACTGCTGTATATTTTTATAAATAAAAAAAAAATGATGACAGATTGTGGTGTGTTTTGTCATATATACAGATTAAATTATAGTATGTATCCTTTAAAAACTGTAATTATGTAATATTTATTCATGTTGAAAAGGTTGTTTAAGCATTCATTTCGACGTTAAATCATTTGGATAGATTATATGTTGAATATGTGTGGATTCTATGCTGTTCCAATAGACTTAAAATCAACATCATTTCAACGTTAGATAGACAAACCAATTAAGTCGATTATCTGTTGAAAATGTGTGGATTCTATAACGTCGTTTCGATCGACTGAAAGTCAACATCGATTCAACGTTGGGTAAGTAACCAATTGCGTCGATTTCAGGTTAGATTTGAATGGAGTGCCTGACGTCGTTTCAACATTACCCCGATGAGCAAAACGATGTTGAATCAACGTCGGTGATCAACGTGGATTCGATATCAAAAGAAACGTTGATTTTAGGTTGAAATTATGTCATTTTGCTATCTAACAGTATTTAATAAATGCTGTCTTGATGAACAGAATTTTAATTCGATTTTTAAAAGTAATAATAATAAGAAATAAATAAACTGACCCCAAACTTTTGAAACTGTGTAGATCAGTGTGTTAATTTATTAAAATAATGTAATGTGCGTGTTGAATATAATCGACGTTTGTTGATAGGCGGTGTTTTTGTTAAAACCTCTTTTTGGTCAGTCGCAAATCTTTTTAAATGCTTAAAGGGCAGCGCAAATATTAGCCTTACCCTGGAGTTTGTTCACCCTAGGCCTATGGTGCTACTTTGCCTTATAGTGAATGCAGTAAGTGACTGTATTATTATCAATAACGCTACTTGTGGAGCACATAAGCTTATAACATGTAAAAAACGAAATCTTACCTATGAAGTGTTCTGCCTTTATGCTTTGTTTTCTTTGTTTGCTCTTTACTTCACCTGTACACAGTGCTAAAGTCCAGCTTCTTCACGTTGGCACACTGTCTTGACTGGTGCAGTTAAATGACATTTGTCCTGGGAGACCTGTACAAATGTGGCGGCGCTATTGACGCATACTCTGGGTCCATATGCGATATCTAGTGTATATATCTATGGTTTATTCATTGTCATAATAGAGTGGAGGAATTATGACGCCAATTTGCATGCAAAAACCCGAAAGCGAGTTAGCATTTTAGCAGCTCAGGTTCCCTTGTCCCGAAGTCAATGGGTTTTCAGTAAAATCGCTTAATTAAGGTCCGTGGCTAAAACAAACTGAAGATACTTTCACGTTTTGTTCTACGACAAAACACCGCTCACTTGATTCATCAGCTACAGCTCACTCTTGGTTTATTTAATCGGTTACGCTTCTTTAAAAAGACGGCTGCTATCAAGTTTGACTACAGGCGGTGTCGGAGACACTATACGTCATCCAGCTGAACTGGTCTGGAGCGCAGCCCGCTTGTGTTGGGCATTTGGATTAGTCTGTTATTGAAGTATTTTCATGAATATAGTATTTTATGGTTTGTAGTATTTTTTTCTAATTGGTAAGTCATCTTGTGTGTAGATAATTCCTTCACTTGTAAAGACATTAATTTGTTGATTATTTAATTAAACAATATTAAGGGGATACTGCTCACCAGTGCAGCCTGTCTTTCTTGCTCTCAGTAATGCAAACATGTGAATAAATGTGTAAGAAATACACACATGTTAACTGTCACTTTAACGTGATCAATACATTACAGTACATTCAGTGAAATAGACTTAAACATCCACTAGCGCCGTCAGTAGCAACAGGCTGGCGCAGAAAATCCATTAAAAATATTGGGGTAATATAAACTGTCATATTTTAAAGACATGGCGGGGGAAACGGATAATAATGCAGTGCTTCTTGTCCGATCTGAGACCCACTTCATATCATATATCTAACAGGCAGTGAAGATCACGGATTTTTAAAGAAATCAGATCTTAAATGTGACAATTGTGTAATGGAAAGACAGTTCACCGGAAGCCCTTGGCCTGCCTGGCTGAAAATGAAAAGTTTGTATGCATATAGCCCATTAGAGGAATAAATTACCAAAATCAAATAAAAAACTTAGAGAGTTTTAAAATAAAGGTTAAAGGTGCAGTAGGTGATCTGCCATAATGCTAACAGGTTAGCATATTTTTGAAACACTTTTTTTGTCATTCAGCAGTTAGAAAACTTTATAGTACTTTATAATACTGCAAATCCCAACAACAAAATCCTGTACTATATCTAGCAGGTTTCAGTTGTGTAGTTAGCCAGCAAAACTTGTCATAATGTGCAATATTTCATGCATGCAAGGATCGCTGGTCTCACTCTCGCACACGCTTTATCCTAAAGCCACTACTTTATGCTTAGTGCTCGGCCGGCGGTGTGCAGGAATTACACTTATTACTGAGCCACTGACATGCTATTTCAGGGCCAATATTCAGAGTAGCAGTAAACAGTATAGGGAGCGCGTCACAGGCTGTTATTGATCAGAAATGACCCAATGTGAATATAAAAGCACCTTCAGCTCAGTAAAGCAGGCAGAATAGCGATATTTACTGATGTTCTGTTGTTAAACTCAATATAAATCTACATTATCGATGCTGTAAAAGGTCCTTATGAAACTGAAAATAGTCACATCAATCTTTCACCAGAGGATTTTAGTGGCTGAACAACACTTCTGTGCAGATAACCCATTCATAACAACCCAATCTACATCAGCTCTGAGTGACTAAAAGAGTTTTAACACAGAACATTACCTGTCTAACAGAAACACTTCAGCCATGGTGTCGTCCTTCCTCCTGCGGGCAAAACTCACTCTAATATTGATTCAGGAGTTTAAATAGTGTTGATTCAGCATCTGTTTTTACCGCTGTGACTCGTGTCCACGGCGTCCGTGCATGCAAATGACGGATCTGTGTGAACAGAGGTGCGCAGTTGTACAAATCTACATTAGCTGACAGTTTGAGCTACTCATCAGAATTATGGGAATTAACGGTCTGACAAATTTGAACTGGATGAACATGTTTTAGTCTTCTGCATCACCCAGAATATAAAAACACATATAAACACATTTAGATCATTTACTGTAATCAGTACTATTGGACTGTGAAGAGACTTTCAACCAGCACAACAACACGTGTCTGCAGAGAATCACCTACTGCACCTTTAACCCAAAACCTGTTTACCGTGAGTCTATGTCTGTACCAAACACCTGATAAGAGTTTGTTTAACTACATTTAATGAATCAAAAGGCATTTTCAACATTTGTAAACCCTGGAATAGAAAATAATATTAGAAATGATATAAATGTTGTATGTATATATATTTATATATATATATATATATATATATATATATATATATATATATAGTTCTTATTTGACAAGATTTATTGATATTTATTTCTTTAAGTTGAAGTTACCTGTGGGATCCGTGATCAGTTCAGCATGGCTCAGTGCTCCAGAGACGGCAACTGTTTCTCAATATGCGCTCTTCAGCGTTCTGGTGTAACATCATCAACTGCCAAAGTTCAGTTCCAAAACTCAAGACCGCAAGAACAGAGGACGCCTGAAAGGTCTTGATATTGAGGATGCACAGATGGAGGAAGTCCCGGAGATCATTGCGACTGAATAAAGGAGGTGGGAAGTGCTGCATTTATATAGAATTATTAATAAAGTTCAGAGATATAACTTATGTGTCTCAGAAGTTTCCCAAAATGAGACGGGGAAAGTAAACATTGACATATTAATAAAGGATTTTATCCATAATGGTAGTCAGTTGAACTGTATTTATTTGACTCAGCAGGATCCAGCACTTAATCATATTTATAGTGTGTGTGACAGAGGTGGGACAAAGTCATTGTTTGGCAAGTCATAAGTAAGTCTCAATTCATTGCCCTCAGGTCCCTACTCAAAGGCCAACAAGTCTCAAGTCAAGTCCGAAGTGCTACGCTTTGACTTTTGAGTATTTTTAACAGAATAATAAAATGTATACAGATTATATATGGTTGTAAGATCTCTATTTATTAAACAAACCTTTTTTATGAAAGAACATTGATACAAATGTCATTTTCTGAACAGTGCTGCGTCTCGTCTCCACAGCATATTGCAAAACAGGTCTGAAAAACTGAACCAGCTTTCTGCAATTCTCTTCACCTAAAATTATTGTTTCAAAACTGGAATATTTCCTTAAACTGAAAACTATGCCTTCACCCTCAAAACATGTACTTGGATGAAGAGAGGATCCAAAATATAGTCCTTCAAACAGTTTTACTTAAATGTTTCACCTCAACAATATACTTTTCAGTATGTTTAACTCCTCTCAGAAGTGTAACCTTTTCAAACATGTCTTCACTTTATAAAAGAAAATCACACCCCAAAAATCAGCGTCCTGACTCTCCAAAACTCACACACTATCCAGTTTTGCAGAACAGTCTTTTTTAAAGTTTTCAAAGATGTTTAATGTAAGCTTCCGGTCCTTCAACTCTTCTTCTTCCTCTGTGTTGTCATTCTTGAATGAAGGCCCGGACACAGTATTTGGTTAAACCAGGGGTGGGCAAACTCGGTCCTGGAGGGCCGGTGTCCTGCACAGTTTAGCTCCAACTCTAATCAAACACACCTGCTTATGGATTTCTAGTGATCTTGAAGACACTGATTAGCTTGTTCAGGTGTGTTTGATTAGTGTTGGAGCTAAACTGTGCAGGATAACTGTGCAGATAACTGACACACACGAACACTCCAACACACACAATAACTGACACACACGAACACTCCAACACACACAATAACTGACACACACGAACACTCCAACACACACAATAACTGACACACACGAACACTCCAACACACACACAATAACTGACACACACGAACACTCCAACACACACACAATAAATAAATCTCTTAAAAATAAATCTCTGCAATCTTAACTAAAATGAATTCATGGTGCTGTTTAAACATCGCTAAATAACATTCACATGTTGTATCATAATATAGTAGGTGACTGCTTATACCGTAGCTTATACCGCCGCCGTTTTAAATGGGCAAGCACGTGTTTTTAATGTATGACCGCAGTTTGTAAATATATTCTGTAACGGACAGAAATATCCTATACAGCAGCTGTAAATATGCTACTGAATAAATGAAGATGAAACGATAAAACATAGCATTATGAGTTCTTCATTAATCATAAAAATGTGTTAACATGCTTTATTATCATTGTAAACTTGTTAAGTGCAATTAGGATTCATTTTGGAAGGTAGAATTGAAGAATTAAAAGACTACTAAAATGAAAGCACAAACATTCAGTCCAAATAAGTATGCCTAAATAAATAAATAAAGCAGTCTTTTAGCCTAAATATAGAGATGTTTAGTGTTTGCTATTTTAATAGGACTAAGACTGTCATTAAGCTAACCCTAACCCTAACCCGCAGGGTTCATTTCCGCTAAAAACCCTTTCCCCTTTAGCAGGAATGAACACTAGGCAGATAAGCGCATATACAGACAGGTGGATGAAGGGATGAATGAATGGATGGATGGATGGATGGATGGATAGATGGATGGATAGATAGATAGAGGGATGGATGACGAATCCAACGACACCTCGTTTATGCAAATAGGGCCTAGGGTCGGAGAGGTACAGCCGTACCAGTCTGGGCCAATCGGATCCAATATGCTAATGAGGGGGCAAAACAACAAACCAACGAGAGGGGGTGAAACGCGCTGCCATGACGAGTCCGACGACACCTCGTTGATGCAAATCGGGCCCAGGCCTGGAGAGATACAGCCCCACCAGTCTGGGCCAATCAGAGCCCATATGCTAATGAGGGTGGAACATAACTGAGGGTGGAAACTCGTTTTCACAGCCCTTACCTATGCGCAGGCCCCGCCCCCCTTCCCTCTAAACCCCAAACCCCAACCCCCAAGGCCCCAAACCCTAACCCTTTAACCCCAAACCCCCACCTGGGCCCAAAGCCTGACCGGCGCGACCCTTGACCTCGAGACCGAATCACCACCCCCCCCCCCACAAACCCTTGGCCCTAAACACCCCCCCCATTAGTCGGCCTCATCAGCGCCCCCCGCAGGGTTCATTTCCGCTAAAAACCCCAAACCCCCTTAGCAGGAATGAACACTAGGCAGATAAGCGCATATACAGACAGGTGGATGAAGGGATGAATGAATGGATGGATGGGTGGATGGATGGATGGATAGATGGATAGATGGATGGATAGATAGATAGAGGGATGGATGACGAATCCAACGACACCTCGTTTATGCCAATAGGGCCTAGGGTCGGAGAGGTACAGCCGTACCAGTCTGGGCCAATCGGATCCAATATGCTAATGAGGGGGCGAAACAACCAACCAACCAGAGGGGGTGAAGCGCGCTGCCATGACGAGTCCGACGACGCCTCGTTGATGCGAATCGGGCCCAGGCTCGGCGAGATACGGCCCCACCGGCCCGGGCCAATCAGAGCCCATATGCTAATGAGGGTGGAACATAATGAGGGTGAAACTCGTTTTCACAGCCTTACCTATGCGCAGGCCCCGCCCCCCTTCCCTCTAAACCCCAAACCCCAACCCCCAAGGCCCCAAACCCTAACCCTTTAACCCCAAACCCCCAGCTGGGCCCAAAGCCTGACCGGCGCGACCCTTGACCTCGAGACCGAATCACCACCCCCCCCCCCACAAACCCTTGGCCCTAAACACCCCCCCCCATTAGTCGGCCTCATCAGCGCCCCCCGCAGGGTTCATTTCCGCTAAAAACCCCAAACCCCCTTAGCAGGAATGAACACTAGGCAGATAAGCGCATATACAGACAGGTGGATGAAGGGATGGATGGATGGATGGATGGATGGGTGGATGGATGGATGGATGGATAGATGGATGGATAGATAGATAGAGGGATGGATGACGAATCCAACGACACCTCGTTTATGCCAATAGGGCCTAGGGTCGGAGAGGTACAGCCGTACCAGTCTGGGCCAATCGGATCCAATATGCTAATGAGGGGGCGAAACAACCAACCAACCAGAGGGGGTGAAGCGCGCTGCCATGACGAGTCCGACGACGCCTCGTTGATGCAAATCGGGCCCAGGCCTGGAGAGATACAGCCCCACCAGTCTGGGCCAATCAGAGCCCATATGCTAATGAGGGTGGAACATAATGAGGGTGAAACTCGTTTTCACAGCCTTACCTATGCGCAGGCCCCGCCCCCCTTCCCTCTAAACCCCAAACCCCAACCCCCAAGGCCCCAAACCCTAACCCTTTAACCCCAAACCCCCACCTGGGCCCAAAGCCTGACCGGCGCGACCCTTGACCTCGAGACCGAATCACCACCCCCCCCCACAAACCCTTGGCCCTAAACACCCCCCCCATTAGTCGGCCTCATCAGCGCCCCCCGCAGGGTTCATTTCCGCTAAAAACCCCAACCCCCTTAGCAGGAATGAACACTAGGCAGATAAGCGCATATACAGACAGGTGGATGAAGGGATGAATGAATGGATGGATGGGTGGATGGATGGATGGATAGATGGATAGATGGATGGATAGATAGATAGAGGGATGGATGACGAATCCAACGACACCTCGTTTATGCCAATAGGGCCTAGGGTCGGAGAGGTACAGCCGTACCAGTCTGGGCCAATCGGATCCAATATGCTAATGAGGGGGCGAAACAACCAACCAACCAGAGGGGGTGAAGCGCGCTGCCATGACGAGTCCGACGACGCCTCGTTGATGCAAATCGGGCCCAGGCCTGGAGAGATACAGCCCCACCAGTCTGGGCCAATCAGAGCCCATATGCTAATGAGGGTGGAACATAATGAGGGTGGAAACTCGTTTTCACAGCCTTACCTATGCGCAGGCCCCGCCCCCCTTCCCTCTAAACCCCAAACCCCAACCCCCAAGGCCCCAAACCCTAACCCTTTAACCCCAACCCCCCACCTGGGCCCAAAGCCTGACCGGCGCGCCCCTTGACCTCGAGACCGAATCACCCCCCCCCCCCCACAAACCCTTGGCCCTAAACACCCCCCCCATTAGTCGGCCTCATCAGCGCCCCCCGCAGGGTTCATTTCCGCTAAAAACCCCAAACCCCCTTAGCAGGAATGAACACTAGGCAGATAAGCGCATATACAGACAGGTGGATGAAGGGATGGATGGATGGGTGGATGGGTGGATGGATGGATGGATGGATAGATGGATGGATAGATAGATAGAGGGATGGATGACGAATCCAACGACACCTCGTTTATGCCAATAGGGCCTAGGGCCGGAGAGGTACAGCCGTACCCGTCTGGGCCAATCGGATCCATATGCTAATGAGGGGGCGAAACGAACCAACCAACCAGAGGGGGTGAAGCGCGCTGCCATGACGAGTCCGACGACGCCTCGTTGATGCGAATCGGGCCCAGGCTCGGAGAGATACAGGCCCCACCAGTCCTGGGCCAATCAGAGCCCATATGCTAATGAGGGTGGAACATAATGAGGGTGAAACTCGTTTTCACAGCCTTACCTATGCGCAGGCCCCGCCCCCCTTCCCTCTAAACCCCAAACCCCAACCCCCAAGGCCCCAAACCCTAACCCTTTAACCCCAAACCCCCACCTGGGCCCAAAGCCTGACCGGCGCGACCCTTGACCTCGAGACCGAATCACCACCCCCCCCCCACAAACCCTTGGCCCTAAACACCCCCCCCATTAGTCGGCCTCATCAGCGCCCCCCGCAGGGTTCATTTCCGCTAAAAACCCCTAACCCCCTTAGCAGGAATGAACACTAGGCAGATAAGCGCATATACAGACAGGTGGATGAAGGGATGAATGAATGGATGGATGGGATGGATGGATGGATAGATGGATAGATGGATGGATAGATAGATAGAGGGATGGATGACGAATCCAACGACACCTCGTTTATGCCAATAGGGCCTAGGGTCGGAGAGGTACAGCCGTACCAGTCTGGGCCAATCGGATCCAATATGCTAATGAGGGGGCGAAACAACCAACCAACCAGAGGGGGTGAAGCGCGCTGCCATGACGAGTCCGACGACGCCTCGTTGATGCGAATCGGGCCCAGGCCTGGAGAGATACAGCCCCACCAGTCTGGGCCAATCAGAGCCCATATGCTAATGAGGGTGGAACATAATGAGGGTGAAACTCGTTTTCACAGCCTTACCTATGCGCAGGCCCCGCCCCCCTTCCCTCTAAACCCCAAACCCCAACCCCCAAGGCCCCAAACCCTAACCCTTTAACCCCAAACCCCCACCTGGGCCCAAAGCCTGACCGGCGCGACCCTTGACCTCGAGACCGAATCACCCCCCCCCCCCCACAAACCCTTGGCCCTAAACACCCCCCCCATTAGTCGGCCTCATCAGCGCCCCCCGCAGGGTTCATTTCCGCTAAAAACCCCAAACCCCCTTAGCAGGAATGAACACTAGGCAGATAAGCGCATATACAGACAGGTGGATGAAGGGATGGATGGATGGGTGGATGGGTGGATGGATGGATAGATGGATAGATGGATGGATAGATAGATAGAGGGATGGATGACGAATCCAACGACACCTCGTTTATGCCAATAGGGCCTAGGGTCGGAGAGGTACAGCCGTACCAGTCTGGGCCAATCGGATCCAATATGCTAATGAGGGGGCGAAACAACCAACCAACCAGAGGGGGTGAAGCGCGCTGCCATGACGAGTCCGACGACGCCTCGTTGATGCAAATCGGGCCCAGGCCTGGAGAGATACAGCCCCACCAGTCTGGGCCAATCAGAGCCCATATGCTAATGAGGGTGGAACATAATGAGGGTGAAACTCGTTTTCACAGCCTTACCTATGCGCAGGCCCCGCCCCCCTTCCCTCTAAACCCCAAACCCCAACCCCCAAGGCCCCAAACCCTAACCCTTTAACCCCAAACCCCCACCTGGGCCCAAAGCCTGACCGGCGCGACCCTTGACCTCGAGACCGAATCACCCCCCCCCCCCCACAAACCCTTGGCCCTAAACACCCCCCCCATTAGTCGGCCTCATCAGCGCCCCCCGCAGGGTTCATTTCCGCTAAAAACCCCAAACCCCCTTAGCAGGAATGAACACTAGGCAGATAAGCGCATATACAGACAGGTGGATGAAGGGATGAATGAATGGATGGATGGGTGGATGGATGGATAGATGGATAGATGGATGGATAGATAGATAGAGGGATGGATGACGAATCCAACGACACCTCGTTTATGCCAATAGGGCCTAGGGTCGGAGAGGTACAGCCGTACCAGTCTGGGCCAATCGGATCCAATATGCTAATGAGGGGGCGAAACAACCAACCAACCAGAGGGGGTGAAGCGCGCTGCCATGACGAGTCCGACGACGCCTCGTTGATGCAAATCGGGCCCAGGCCTGGAGAGATACAGCCCCACCAGTCTGGGCCAATCAGAGCCCATATGCTAATGAGGGTGGAACATAATGAGGGTGAAACTCGTTTTCACAGCCTTACCTATGCGCAGGCCCCGCCCCCCTTCCCTCTAAACCCCAAACCCCAACCCCCAAGGCCCCAAACCCTAACCCTTTAACCCCAAACCCCCACCTGGGCCCAAAGCCTGACCGGCGCGACCCTTGACCTCGAGACCGAATCACCCCCCCCCCCCCACAAACCCTTGGCCCTAAACACCCCCCCCCATTAGTCGGCCTCATCAGCGCCCCCCGCAGGGTTCATTTCCGCTAAAAACCCCAAACCCCCTTAGCAGGAATGAACACTAGGCAGATAAGCGCATATACAGACAGGTGGATGAAGGGATGAATGAATGGATGGATGGGTGGATGGATGGATAGATGGATAGATGGATGGATAGATAGATAGAGGGATGGATGACGAATCCAACGACACCTCGTTTATGCCAATAGGGCCTAGGGTCGGAGAGGTACAGCCGTACCAGTCTGGGCCAATCGGAGCCCATATGCTAATGAGGGGGCGAAACAACCAACCAACCAGAGGGGGTGAAGCGCGCTGCCATGACGAGTCCGACGACGCCTCGTTGATGCAAATCGGGCCCAGGCCTGGAGAGATACAGCCCCACCAGTCTGGGCCAATCAGAGCCCATATGCTAATGAGGGTGGAACATAATGAGGGTGAAACTCGTTTTCACAGCCTTACCTATGCGCAGGCCCCGCCCCCCTTCCCTCTAAACCCCAAACCCCAACCCCCAAGGCCCCAAACCCTAACCCTTTAACCCCAAACCCCCACCTGGGCCCAAAGCCTGACCGGCGCGACCCTTGACCTCGAGACCGAATCACCCCCCCCCCCCCACAAACCCTTGGCCCTAAACACCCCCCCCCATTAGTCGGCCTCATCAGCGCCCCCCGCAGGGTTCATTTCCGCTAAAAACCCCAAACCCCCTTAGCAGGAATGAACACTAGGCAGATAAGCGCATATACAGACAGGTGGATGAAGGGATGGATGGAATGGATGGATGGGTGGATGGATGGATAGATGGATAGATGGATGGATAGATAGATAGAGGGATGGATGACGAATCCAACGACACCTCGTTTATGCCAATAGGGCCTAGGGTCGGAGAGGTACAGCCGTACCAGTCTGGGCCAATCGGATCCAATATGCTAATGAGGGGGCGAAACAACCAACCAACCAGAGGGGGTGAAGCGCGCTGCCATGACGAGTCCGACGACGCCTCGTTGATGCAAATCGGGCCCAGGCCTGGAGAGATACAGCCCCACCAGTCTGGGCCAATCAGAGCCCATATGCTAATGAGGGTGGAACATAATGAGGGTGAAACTCGTTTTCACAGCCTTACCTATGCGCAGGCCCCGCCCCCCTTCCCTCTAAACCCCAAACCCCAACCCCCAAGGCCCCAAACCCTAACCCTTTAACCCCAAACCCCCACCTGGGCCCAAAGCCTGACCGGCGCGACCCTTGACCTCGAGACCGAATCACCCCCCCCCCCCCACAAACCCTTGGCCCTAAACACCCCCCCCATTAGTCGGCCTCATCAGCGCCCCCCGCAGGGTTCATTTCCGCTAAAAACCCCAAACCCCCTTAGCAGGAATGAACACTAGGCAGATAAGCGCATATACAGACAGGTGGATGAAGGGATGGATGGATGGATGGATGGGTGGATGGATGGATGGATGATGGATAGATGGATGGATAGATAGATAGAGGGATGGATGACGAATCCAACGACACCTCGTTTATGCCAATAGGGCCTAGGGTCGGAGAGGTACAGCCGTACCAGTCTGGGCCAATCGGATCCAATATGCTAATGAGGGGGCGAAACAACCAACCAACCAGAGGGGGTGAAGCGCGCTGCCATGACGAGTCCGACGACGCCTCGTTGATGCAAATCGGGCCCAGGCCTGGAGAGATACAGCCCCACCAGTCTGGGCCAATCAGAGCCCATATGCTAATGAGGGTGGAACATAATGAGGGTGAAACTCGTTTTCACAGCCTTACCTATGCGCAGGCCCCGCCCCCCCTCCCTCTAAACCCCAAACCCCAACCCCCAAGGCCCCAAACCCTAACCCTTTAACCCCAAACCCCCACCTGGGCCCAAAGCCTGACCGGCGCGACCCTTGACCTCGAGACCGAATCACCCCCCCCCCCCCCACAAACCCTTGGCCCTAAACACCCCCCCCCATTAGTCGGCCTCATCAGCGCCCCCCGCAGGGTTCATTTCCGCTAAAAACCCCAAACCCCCTTAGCAGGAATGAACACTAGGCAGATAAGCGCATATACAGACAGGTGGATGAAGGGATGAATGAATGGATGGATGGGTGGATGGATGGATAGATGGATAGATGGATGGATAGATAGATAGAGGGATGGATGACGAATCCAACGACACCTCGTTTATGCCAATAGGGCCTAGGGCCGGAGAGGTACAGCCGTACCAGTCTGGGCCAATCGGATCCCATATGCTAATGAGGGGGCGAAACGACCAACCAACCAGAGGGGGTGAAGCGCGCTGCCATGACGAGTCCGACGACGCCTCGTTGATGCGAATCGGGCCCAGGCCTGGCGAGATACAGGCCCCTCCAGGCCTGGGCCAATCAGAGCCCATATGCTAATGAGGGTGGAACATAATGAGGGTGAAACTCGTTTTCACAGCCTTACCTATGCGCAGGCCCCGCCCCCCTTCCCTCTAAACCCCAAACCCCAACCCCCAAGGCCCCAAACCCTAACCCTTTAACCCCAAACCCCCACCTGGGCCCAAAGCCTGACCGGCGCGACCCTTGACCTCGAGACCGAATCACCCCCCCCCCCCCCACAAACCCTTGGCCCTAAACACCCCCCCCATTAGTCGGCCTCATCAGCGCCCCCCGCAGGGTTCATTTCCGCTAAAAACCCCAAACCCCCTTAGCAGGAATGAACACTAGGCAGATAAGCGCATATACAGACAGGTGGATGAAGGGATGAATGAATGGATGGATGGGTGGATGGATGGATAGATGGATAGATGGATGGATAGATAGATAGAGGGATGGATGACGAATCCAACGACACCTCGTTTATGCCAATAGGGCCTAGGGTCGGAGAGGTACAGCCGTACCAGTCTGGGCCAATCGGATCCAATATGCTAATGAGGGGGCGAAACAACCAACCAACCAGAGGGGGTGAAGCGCGCTGCCATGACGAGTCCGACGACGCCTCGTTGATGCAAATCGGGCCCAGGCCTGGAGAGATACAGCCCCACCAGTCTGGGCCAATCAGAGCCCATATGCTAATGAGGGTGGAACATAATGAGGGTGAAACTCGTTTTCACAGCCTTACCTATGCGCAGGCCCCGCCCCCCTTCCCTCTAAACCCCAAACCCCAACCCCCAAGGCCCCAAACCCTAACCCTTTAACCCCAAACCCCCACCTGGGCCCAAAGCCTGACCGGCGCGACCCTTGACCTCGAGACCGAATCACCCCCCCCCCCCCACAAACCCTTGGCCCTAAACCCCCCCCCCATTAGTCGGCCTCATCAGCGCCCCCCGCAGGGTTCATTTCCGCTAAAAACCCCAAACCCCCTTAGCAGGAATGAACACTAGGCAGATAAGCGCATATACAGACAGGTGGATGAAGGGATGAATGAATGGATGGATGGACGGATGGATGGATAGATGGATAGATGGATAGATAGATAGAGGGATGGATGACGAATCCAACGACACCTCGTTTATGCAAATAGGGCCTAGGGTCGGAGAGGTACAGCCGTACCAGTCTGGGCCAATCGGATCCAATATGCTAATGAGGGGGCAAAACAACAAACCAACGAGAGGGGGTGAAACGCGCTGCCATGACGAGTCCGACGACACCTCGTTGATGCAAATCGGGCCCAGGCTTGGAGAGATACAGCCCCACCAGTCTGGGCCAATCAGAGCCAATATGCTAATGAGGGTGGAACATAATGAGGGTGGAACTCGTTTTCACACCCTTACCTAACCCTAACCCTAACCCTAATCATACCTAAAACACAGAGACACAGGGGACTGCGCGACTAACCCTAACTTTCATAAACAAAAACCCAACCCCAACCCCAACACTTACCCTAACCCTAAAGTCAGGAAGCCTGACTAACCCTAATTTTCACAAACAAAAACCCAACCCCAACACTTACCCTAACCCTAAAAGTCAGTAACCCTGACATTAAAACTCCTTTTAATACGGCCTCAAATCACGGGAATTATACCTCAAACACAGGAGACTGCGCGACAAACCCTAATTTAAACCCCAACCCTTACACAAAAGTAAATATACAAAGGGACACAAAAACACACACACACATAAAAAAATAAAAACACAAATAAAAGAAACATACACTTGTTTTTAAACAAATTAACAAATTAAATAAATAAATTAATTAAAAAATAAAAACAAAAAAAGAAAACAATTATTTATTTATTTCTTCACAAAAAAACATAACACAGAGTATGATCTTGAACAATGAGAAACAGGAGTGGGAGAGAGTTTGGACGAAGGAGGAAGTCGAAACGGAACCCGAAGCGGTCAGTTGAAATGTAGGACAATGCATAACCAAGGCCGGACACAGTCTGGCCTTTGGATCTTTCGTTCCCCTAACCCTAACCGACGCGACCCTTGACCTCGAGACTCAATCACCCCCCCGCACAAACCCTTGACCCTAAACCCCCCATAAGTCGGCCTCATCAGCGCCCCCCGCAGGGTTCATTTCCGCTAAAAACCCTTTCCCCTTTAGCAGGAATGAACACTAGGCAGATAAGCGCATATACAGACAGGTGGATGAAGGGATGAATGAATGGATGGATGGACGGATGGATGGGTGGATGGATAGATGGATGGATGGATAGATAGAGGGATGGATGACGAATCCAACGACACCTCGTTTATGCAAATAGGGCCTAGGGTCGATGAAAATGAAATAATGAAATAATTAAATTATGAAAATTGTGAGATTAAAGCTAGGCCTACAGTGCAGAGATCTAGGGTGCGTTTCCTAAAACCATCGTTAGCCAACTAAGGTCCCAAGCTCCGTCGTTACAAGCATAGTTTGTTGATTTGCCGTTTCCCAAAATCCATCGCTCCAACGAACATTCGCAAACGCATGCAACTACAGCTCTGCAGCTGTAAACGTAGTTCCTGGCTGTGTGCTATTGCCACTTATCCGCCCTATGCCCTATTCATTTAGAACACTCTAACATTTAAACTTCGAATGATTAAAAATAAAAAAGCCTCAAGATCATCTCTCTTAGGTGTCATTTGTGAAGCGATCTTCATGTTTACAGTTGTGCTCCCTTCGCAGTGCACTTTGAAAGCGTTGATGTAATTTTGAACACAGCCTCAAGCGAAAGCTATAGGTGACCTATCATTTAAAAGCGGAATTAATATTAGGTCTCCAAAGCTTGTGAAAACAAAAAGCATACGTTAATTCTTTTCATTTATAGTAGGTTATTTATTAAATATCTGTACTATATGACATGGGTGTAGCGTCCTTAAAAGTTCACGATTGATTTATTGCTCACACTCCATAGAATTAGTACACATTACTTCGTCATGAATCACCGTAAGAACTAGAGAGAAAATAAACAAACACAAATGAATCCCGAAAGATAAAACACTAAACCAACATCAACAATCAAACATTAATCTTAAACAAACAAACCAAAATTACCTTATTTTTCCCTCAAACCAGGAGCTAAAAACCTATGAAGGAGGAAGCCGTAAAGCAACCGTACATCTGTACCCCTTTTACCGTGTTTGACCCAGCGTTCCATGCTTTCTTTTCATTCATTACTATACGCAATATGTACATCCGGTAAGCTCCGCAATTGATGTCATAATTAAAGCCCCCAAATAATTTAAATTCATTCAATAAACCAAACCATAAACCAAATACAACAAAATAACAACAACATTCTAAATCATAAAGTAACACATTTCAAGTTTCTTTACGGGCCTGCCGGTTAGAACTTTCTGCTCTGGTTTACAAGTGTCAAATTGCAAAACTTTTCTAAAAATAAATAAACAATACCCTACTTAATAATAATAATAATAATCTTCATCATCATCATCATCATCATCAATATTATTATTAAATTATGCTTTTTTCATTTCTAATACATAATAAAAATAATAATAATTATCATCATCATCCTCATGATAATCATTAGTATTATTATTGTTATTATTAAATTATGATTTGTTTAATTCCCTAATATATTATAAATATTACATTTCATTTGATAATAAATCGCCTAGTATTTATTTATTCATATGATTTGGATATGATATTAGAATAGGTGTTAGCTTTTGTAAGTGATTTGTTTTAGAATAGGATATGTCATTCTCAATATTATTTGTAAAGAATACGCAGACTCTATATGTGCCATTTACACATATTTCAGTAAATATAGAAAACGAGTGCATGTTTTAACCCAAAATAATATTGGATGTTATTTAAATGCGTGTTTGTATAAAACAATATAATTTGCACAAAGAAATGATGTAAAGAAGTAGTTCCTCTGCCCCTTTTAGAGTGTCAATATGGGCGTTTTACGTTATAACTAACATGGTTCAAGCGATGGATCTGCGACAGAGAAACTATGCGTTTTGGGCAGGGCCGGATTAACCTAAGGGCTAGGTGGGGCTGACGCCTCAGGGCCCACGGGAGAAGGGGGCCCTTGATTGGCTGAAGAATAAATTTTTTCTAAGACGGGGGAAACGCCTCTTTGTGTTCTGCTTTCCCTCGCTGATAATGTGAAGTATTCCTTTCGATTCGTTGCTGTTCAAAAACAGTGACGCCGGTGCTAAACTGGGGCTCAGAATGACTGTAGCCCAATCAGAATATTGAATAGCCCTGTTTTAGTCACCCATAAGGGTGATCAGATGTCCCAATTTTCCCAGAACAGTCACTTATTTCGGCACTACCGCGAGAACCGTCCAGTCAACGGTAGGCTAACCAAGCTCGTCGTAGAGCAAAAAATAAAATTTAAACAGTCTTCATCATTGATACACTTGTACATGTAGTAATAGAAGCTACGGTAGGCGGAACCATACTGAACGGACTCATATCTAATGCGCTGTCTCGGCCGCGCGGCAGTCACAGCTGGACTCAAACCGGCGCGCGCCCGCACAATCCTTCCTTCACACAATATAACCGAGACAGTGTACAAAATCAAATAGCCTACACAAGCCGTTATCAAAATATCCATCGCTGAGGAGTATCTATCTCAAGTAATTACACTCGGTTATGCTGTACAGTAAGTCTAACTGAACCAATTAGAAAGCAAACTTTATGAATGTTTACTTTCCCCTTTTATGAAAACGACAGTATATGGAGCAATTAAATATTGGCGCTGACTTTCATTAGACAATCTATCTGATGCAAAAATATATATAAATAAATAATTTAATAAAATAAGGATGCTAGCCTTCTGTAACTCAGAAGACCACAATAAGCTCTTTTGGATATTTGAAGCATGGATATTAAAGATATATCATTAGGGATTTACGGTCAGCTAAAGTTCTAAAGAAACTTTTTAAAGCTAAACCGCAATTTCAAGTATTTTTATTATAAAGCACTAATTTAGGAAGTATTGCAAATGTTTGTTTTTTTGTTTGTTTGTTTGTTTGTTTGCTGATTGTTTAAACTTTAAAGTTCATATTATGTCATTACTTAAATTTGTATAGCAGGCCTATTTCAATAAAACAGAAAAAAACATATAATAATCATATGTGTGTGTGTGTGTGTGTGTGTGTGCGTGTGTGTGTGTGTGTGTGTGTGTGTGTGTGTGTGTGTGTCTTTTGTGAGGTAAAAAAAAAATTAAAAGGGGGGCCCTTGGATTTGGTACAGCCCCAGGGCCCAATGTGTTCTTAATCCGGACCTGGTTTGGGGAAACACTCGTCACTACGTCGTTCTTTTCCCAAACGATGAATCGTACCATGATAGATCAGCCGTGAGTTACGTCGTTGTTCGGGAAACGCGCACACGGCAGCGGAGGCGCACAACTCACACAGGAGAAAACTGGACTAAGGGATGACATGAGACGAGCCTAATTTGGTTAACTAATTCTTTAAATACAACTCTATTGAGCTCTGAAAGGGAAAACGCTGAAGAAACTTGCTGTTAAATTAAAATACGCAACTGCCTGTCATTTTCACATTGGTTTTTCAGTTATGGGATTTGTAGCCTTATAAAAATGTTTAGTTCACTGCACAGTCCCACAGTAGTCTACACTGTAATGAGTATTTTAATTTATTATATTCATAATTATTATTAGTATTATTCAAATTAAGCTAAAATTGACAAAAAGCAGAACCCTTTTGAATGTTTGCCTTCATTTTGACATCGCTAAAGCTGTTTTTTTACAGTTGTGTAAAGAATCATTATGCAGCAGCAGTCAAGTTAGGACCCTTAAATGCCTTTTGCGTTAAAAAGATGATCAGCCTGCGAAGTCAAGTTTACAGTCATAAATGAAATAGGTATAGTGCTCGAGTAAGTGGATTTGCGGTTGTGTTGGCGGATCCACCTCTCACATGCACTGCAGGTAGGCTGAATTAGGTTTGGCACGCTAGACGGTGTTACCGGTTTAAGACGCAACACCGGTGGCATCACTTTTTAACCGTGACACCTTCCCCACACTTGTTTCAATAAAATAAATATAATAAAACAAATATAATTCTAAATAATTTACTTAATACGAGAGCCTGCACTATAATTATAACCTGAACATAGCTAATGCATCATATTTCATTTATCACGTGAGGAGAAGAGAGGAGTCGAATTTACAAAAAGAGATTGGCGGACGATTTAGCGGACGGTCCAAACGTAATGCAAAAGCGCCTGTTTGGCAATATTTTGGGTTCAAACCTAATGCAAAAAGAGAACCTGACAACTTTAATGAGGCAATCTGCAAACTTTGCCTGACAAAGGTGGCAGCATCTGGAGGCAACACGACTAATTTATACATGCACCTTTAACGCACATACTTGATGTTTAACTATGGGTGGGTCGCGGGTTAAGATTAATAGCCATAAATCCACAACGCATACTCTCATTTTAAAAATCACGCGACCATCATCTTACAATGTTTAATAATAGATAATCTTATTTATTGTGTAAAACGAGTGATTTAGCAATGCCGCGCCATTAATAATCCAACTGCAGAGAAACAAAGCAACCATCGCTGCAGTGGTTACTTTTCCCGAAGTTCAGCTCTTCTTTTGTCTCCTCTGTGTGTGCGTATGTTATCACTGAACAGAAAGTTGCTTTGTCGAATAAAAAATGTTAATTTAGATGAGCCAATATTACATAATTGCAGTAAAGTAACTGTGACGTGAGGCCACACATCAAATCTGAGGTCTGACCTCATCTCGCTCTCTCTCTCTCTCTGTCATATATGTATATAAGGTATATATGTAAGTACTAAAATTGTTACATGTAAGACTATTGCTATATTATTTATTAATGAATTATATAGTCATATTCAGATGAGTTAATACAGTATCAGTTCATAATACCAGGACATATACACACATTTTTATTATTATTATTATTATTATTTATTTATTCCCTTACTATGGATGTCAGTGGCTGTTGTTTCTCTCCAACATTCTTTAGATTATTTTTGTTTTGTGTTCAACTGAAGAAAGAAACAGAACTTTAGCACTACTTGAGTATGAGTAAATGATGAGGGAGATTTGCTTTTTTTGATGAATGATCCTTTTGAGTTAAAATTAAGTCCCTTGAATTTGCATCAGACTCTATTATAATCATTTACCTTATGATCGCATAACCGGTTTTATTTTGTTCATTTGTCTGCAACTTGTACAAACTGTTCTGCTTGATTCTGAATTGTCTGCAGATTCATTTGGGCACATACAGGGCAGCTTTGTGCATGTTTCTTTCATTGCGGTCAGCTTTTACAACAGTGCTGCTAAAGGAACAATCATCTGAACATCTGAAGTGTGTCTTAAATGTAGGATTTTTCCTTTTAAAAGCTTCATTAAAATAAGTGTTGTTAGTCATGTTCATCAGTTTAAATTCTTTGGCACATCATACCTACAATACAAACACCAAATACATCTGTACGCTCATATATTGAATGTGCTCACTGATCAGTGTTGTGGATCTTTTGTGAGCCTATTTTTTTCTCTCTTGTAAATAAATAATAACACTTGAAAATGTCTTTTACGATGATCATTTCAATCGTCTTTTCATTTGCAACCATGTATAAACTGCCACAAGTTAGTCTCAATGTTGTGAGGAGATGTAAATGAAATAAACATTAGTATAGTGCATTTGCTCCAAAGGCTTTTTCCTTAAATCAGTGCCATTATCAAGGTTTATTTTTATTTTTGAGGTTTAATTATTTTGAACCAAATATTAAAAGGGTTAGGTATAGTATACATATCAATCCATGGCATGGGTCAAATCTAAATGACTCAAAGCCTTGGATCCCCCCTCAGTATAAACTGAATTGTTCCTCAAATTATCAAGCTTGTATATTGGACTTAAATTAGCAGCAACCAAACATGATGTATATACAGTATATTATGCTTTAGCAAAATAACAGACAGTAAACGTCGACCAATAGAAAGCAGGTAAGATTACTGCTGTTATTTTTCTGCATATATTTTGTTCAACCTATTGATGGATAATATAATCCAAAAAAAAAAAAAAAGATTTAAAGGCCAAATTTGATGTGAAAGGCCAAAATGTGTTGGTGTGTTTGCATGTATGTGCTGTACTTTTGTCTTATGAAAATGTAATTATTTTTTCCCAATAGTTTTTATCATTTTTAGAGCATATTTCTACAGTTTCTATTATTCTAACTAAAAAGAAATAGTGTGCATAAAATGTTGTCATTAAAAGCATCATAAAAGATAATCAAGCACAAACTTTGAACGTCATGAATGCCAAAATACATTATCGGTGACATTGCCCTGCACCCCATGCGTTGCTGCACATCTCTGATAGTGAAAGGAGTTTCTCATTCTAGTTCAAGCTGGTCGTGTCTGTTTACTAGAGCTTGCCGTGCCTCGGTAATTTCAGGAGTTCAACATTCACCGTATAGACATCGTATAGAGGGGAAGAAGACGGCTCATTAACAAATAAAAACGTTCGATCGAATGCGATGTTTAGCAGATGTTACGATCTTTCAAAGATCTCTCTGTGACGTACGTGCACTGTCTGGGATGTGTTTTTAACATATACAGGCAGACACATTGATTCACTGATTTATTTACTTAATAACTTCCTCATTTTATTCTTCTCAGAGATTCAAGTTAAATAATTCCTGAATTCTTGGTATCAGGTGCTGTCATGACAGTGTTAACAGGACGGAGCAATAACTCTGTTTAACAGCTTCATTTAATTCATTGCTTTTCAGTCCTGGACGTGTTCTAATGTAACCGTCACTCTCATTACTTTCTGGAAAACAAAGGTTTGATCTGTCACAGTTGTTTTCCGTATATTGTCCAGAAATGAGCTGTTAGTTATTGAACAGGTTTTCCCTGTAGATTGTACAGACGTTTACTGTTAAAATCACTGACATGTTTTACAGTGAGCCCTCAAATGACACCTGGTAATTACAATAACAGAGACAAACCAAACCCAAACAGTTTTCTTATCTTAACAACCACAGAGTACTTCCACAGTTACCTCAGAATGTGCTGTCACTGTGTGTTGACACACCAGATGACCTTCTAGGTTCAACGTCAGGAGCTGAAACACAAGCTGATGCAGGAGCCGATGAAGCCGAGGCAGGAAATGATGAGGCTGATGCAGGAGCTGATGAAGAAGCTGACCCTGGAGCTGATGCATGAGGATTCAATTAAGTCGATGCAGGAGCCTTAAACATAGTAGGTACAATAGTGAAAACCTTTTTTAATTACATAATCAAACTTTTGCACAGCTTCCTCATCTGTGCTCCCAGACCTGTATTCAGGAGTATATAACAGCTAACTGTGATGTACAAACTAGGGACTTACAGCAGACAGTGGAGAGACTGAGGCCCCGTTTACACTAATACATTTGAGTTATAAAGCGCATACGTTTTGCTACGGTTTCGCCATCCGTCCACACTACACCAGAGTTTTCGAGCACAGAAAAAGAGGCCGTGTTCATTCTAAAACGCTGCTGCTCCGTCTCAGTGTGGATGGGGGAAACGGAGACATCTGAACATGGAGGCGGGGCTGCAGACATTCTCCTCTCTGATTGGGTCTTCCCCTCAATATTCAGTAGCCTACACACAGTTCAGTCCTGCATCCTCACCTTCAGTTCAGACTTCACAAGTTTGAGATGGAAAACAAACTCCCGAGGACACGTCGGGTAAATCTTCAAAGGGGACAGTGTGCTGTATAACCTCATTCACATCACCCTGCAGGCTACACTGCTTCACTTTCTCAACAATAAAATGAAAGCATGATATGACGAACGGCCTATTCTCAATCTGACATCAGCAACTTAACTGACAGCAGAAATGTTGAGGCGTTGTGTAGCTGCATATTTATAGTGTATGTGTGTGAATGAGTGTGTATGGGTGTTTCCCAGTGATGGGTTGCCGCTGGAAGGGCTTCTGCTGTGTAAAACATATGCTGAATAGGTTGGCGGTTCATTCCGCTGTGGCGACCCTAGATTAATTAAGGGACTAAGCCCAAAAGAAAATGAATGAATGAATATTTCTATAATATTAGGTCCACTTATTGTTCAGTTAGTTTTTAAGGTTTTAAGATCTACACTATTTGTACAGAGACGGACCCAGAAGTGTTGTTAGAAAGGGAAATTAAAGTATTCACCCTGTATTTACAATTGCAAAAATAACACCAAGAAGACTGCATTTTAATTCTGTATTACTAGACTATGAAATTATTTGTAATTTATTCCTTAAAAGGCAGCAAAGATATCATATTTAGACCACCCAGTAGGTGGCAGCAGAACACTGTCTTCTAAAGGTCTTAATAGCGTATATGCAGAGCTAGTGATGTTCCCATACTGATGAACTTCCGGTGACCGGTTATTGTGAGTTTTTTTCCATTTTATACGGTTCCTTTAACAGCATCGATGTTGTAATGTAATTAAAATATAATCAGTTAAACAGACTTTGGCATTCATTTAGCTGCTCAATCGTAAAACGAGACAAAAAGCCGTTTACTCGCACGCGCCTGTCAGAATCGGCAGGCTAGCGCAGACGCTCCTCTGAATATACTGGGGTAGAATAAATGTTCATATTATAAAGACATGGCGGAGGAAAATGTCATTTAATGCAGTGCTTCTTGTACAATCTGAGACCCACTTTATATCAGATATCACTCAGCCAGTGGAGATCGCTGATTTGAAAGAAAACAGACCTTAAACGCGCCGATTTTGCAATTGTAAACAGTTCACCGGAAGCACTTAACACAGGTTACTGGCAAATTAAAAGTCCAATTAGCATGCTTCGGCATTTACCCTATTCAGAGAAACTGAACAAACCATTAACGTAAAATCAATAATAAATGATAAAAGCTTATTGCACTTATACAACATATTAATCAGGTAATATGAGGATTTATTAAAGTATTTTACTTGTCCTGGAACATTTACATATGAACAGATTTTCTATTTATAACAGCATCAAAGCCAACATAAATCCATTATTAAGAAAATAAACTGAATTAATAAGTGAAATGGTTGCAGACATACTTTCCTTGATAAACAATAGCTTATTACTAAATAGTGTAATCATTTTCAAACTCAGCTGTTCAGTTTTACCTGATTTATTACATTGTGCTAGTTAGACCCAATAATTGCTCAACGTTCCTAGCACCGTGCTTTATTGCAATAAAAAAACATTATTTGGGTGTAATAAAAATGTAAAGAACTAAACCTCTAATGGATTTAAAATGGGATGGAAATACTGTTTTGGTGGCAGTTTTTCCGGTCCTGGAAATGCATCCCTGTGGAATGGGGATGATCCATGATCACGCGGGGCCCATAAAAAATGCCCATAGTTTTCATGGTAAAAGAATATAAAAGAGCGAAGGTAAAATACTGTAAATTATAAAACATGAAATTTCAGTTAAATTAACAGTTATACTGTTAATGTAAATACAGAAAAACTTGGTACTTTTTACAGTATTGGTTTGCTAAAATTACATTATTTTACTGTAACAACCGTTAAAACAACGGTAAAATCTGATGAAACACTAAAAAGTAATTCACTGTATTTTCTTCAGATACATACCGTTAAAACTATGGTTTTCCTTGTTTTTTTTAACAGTAAATCACAATAATATGGTCTACAGGAATATGTGTGTAATTATATAGAAGTGTGCCGTGTTAGGCCTGCACTAGTCTGTCCCAGACATTCAATTGCATGATTATTATTTTATGATCTTATATTATATTTTGATTATTTATTATTATTATTATTATTATTATTATTATTATTATTATCATCATTATTATTATATTCAAGGACTTCTTCAGATTTAGACAGGGTCTAACTGTAAGTGTTTTCAAATAATTAGTTGTTACTGAATGAATAAAAAAGTAGCGTCATGAAATTATATTTAACTTTTATATTGAGTTTAATTTGTTCTGTTTCACAGGTATTGACTTCATTTTAGCCTGTTGGTCATAATAATAGTACCTGTTCTATTAATGATATGTTCAAACAAATATTTGTCGGTCTTTATTTCAATGGCTGTTCAGTACTCCGCTATGGGCCATGATGTTTCTTTTTAAAAAAGCACCTTATTTTCGGTTGCCGTTTGAATTGTCCAATCAGCGCTCGGGCGCCTGTCGGTTTATTTCGCGGAGCTGACGGCGAACCTTAGACATACACAATCGGAGCAACGCTGACGCTGCACAACTCAAAGTTTGATTCACACAAGATCTGTCTGGTAAGCACAAATAAACTCATACTATAATATAGTGACATTCTAACGTTAGTTTTAAATGACTCGCTCACATAGAGTTATGTTGTATAGCATTTTCTTTTCTGAACAGTGATGCCACGACCTCTTAATGTGCAGGTTTAGCTGTTAGCTGTGAAGATATTCGTATTTTACTCATTTTATAAGTAAATCCACACTCTGTGAGTAAACGTTCGGCCTAATGTCTTTATTTTGAAACGTTTGTGACGCGTTTTGTTGTGTTATCGTCGTGCTTTAATCACAGGGAGGCAAAATGCATAACTAAAGCTAGCGCTAGCATTTGTTCAGCATGATTAAGTATGAGTACTTAGTACGCATTGCCGTGTACTTGCTGCTATGAGATTATGTCCTGCACTGCAGAATGCCTAGCAACGAACCTCGCGCCATTTTCAATTGTGCCTCGGTTGATTGCAAACAGTCATTTTGCGAATACGAAACATTTAACATTAATTTCTATCAGCAGCATAACAGCTCCACCGCCGCCAAGGCTTCATAACTGCAATTTATCTTGGGTCTAATCGAGCGATGCTGTGATGATGCTGCTTCTCTTTAAGGTAAAGTTGATTTTATATGTGCACATACATTTAGGGACAACGTGTTACAGGCATCCTATATTGTTTACCATGGTACTTTGAATATTCTGTCTGAAATCACATGCAAGTATGACTTCAAAACAATATAAACTTAGCACTTTATTTGACTTGAACAATGTTGTACTTTAATAATTATAGGCTGATATGATTTCACTATTTAATATTTGCAGAGAATAATTGTGTAAAATAATATTATTAAGGAGAAAGTCTGAATGTGTGAATTAAACCTAATTTACCTTAATCTTCTCTGTGCCTTTTTTGATGAAAAGTAAGATGTAATGTTTCATTATGTTTAGGACTCTTGTTGAAGAGGTGGCATTTGACAAGTTATCAGCAACACCCTGCTTCACTGTGTGGTAAGTTTGATTGTATAACATTTATTTTAATATTTCACATTTTAACGGTTAATTTTACAGTTGTGGCAGCACACAGGAATTAAAGGATTAACATTGATTCACTCAAAAATAAAAGTTTCATTATTGATTAGGGTTGCTCATGTTGTTCCAATCACTTTGGACCGTCGTTCATCTTTTGAGCACATATTAAGATATTTTAGATTCAATCTGAGAGCTCTCTTCATCCTCCATACATGTCAATGGTGCTGAGACATTGAAAGTCCAAAAGGAAACAAAACCATTGTCAAAACATTTCATGTGCCTTCAGTGGTTCAGCTGTAATCATACAAAATTAAAAAAAATATTTTTGTGTGCCAAAAAACTGAAAACATTGTTTGCCTGTGTCTTCCATATCAGAATAGGGTGCACTTTTACTACGGGCGATGTGTGTTGCACTGCTGACTCAAATGCTAATACATAATACTGCCTATAGTAAATCCACATACTGATCTGCTATGGGAGAAAAGAGATGGGTGTATTTATTGTATTTTTGGCACACAAAAGTGTTTTGGGCTACGTTTAATTACAGTTGAACCACTGAAGTCACATAAAATGTTTTGAAAATGTTTTGGTTTTTTATGGACTTTGCATGTCTCTGGACCATTGCAGTCTAAGGACGATAAGGGAGCTTTCAGATTTCATCTAAAATATCTTACATGTATAGTTCACTTAAGCATGAAAATGTTGCCTTCATAATAATTTAAGTTGTTTGTTTTTTTTATCTTGAGCACAAAAGAAGACTTATTACATTTTTTTGGAAACCTCTAACCATGGACTTTTAAAGTATTTTTTTCTTCTATGGAAGTCAATGGTTACAGGTTTCCAACATTCTTCAATATATTTTTCTTTGTGTTCAACAAAACAAAAAACGTAAGCTGGTATGGAACTAGGTTGAGTAAATGATGGCAGAATTTTCATTTTTGGGTATGTAAGTTATGCAAATCGAGATGATGAATGAATGAAGGTCTATACGAGATACGGGAGTAATTGATAAAAGTATTTTCTTTTTTGCGTGAACTATCCCCTTTAAATGGTACAAAATGTTTTATATTAAAACCAAAATATATTTAATTGTTTTTGTCCCTGGACTCTTCCTGCTAAACACCTAACCTATTCATGCCTACCATTGACCAAAAGATGACAACTCTCCACATTTCTGCATTCATCTCAGCAATCTGCGTGAAGTTTTACTGCTAGAACATTTATGGTCCAGTGAAACTGGGTTCTACTTTGGCGTTTATTCAAAGGTAGGTATTAAATCAAATGAACATTGTTATTTACTTAGAATACTACGCAAGCAGTTGAGTAGTAAAATTCATTTTCAAATTTAATATGCAAAATGGCAATGTAATTTGTAAAATAGCCATTTATTGATGTATATAAATAAGCACAAAATGAAAATTAAATGAATCAGTTACACACATTAAATCAATTTGCATATTACATTTTTACTTTTAGGTATCTAATTATAAACCGTTAAAATTAGTGTATGTAATAAGCGTGTTAAAACTGGTTGGTAATGGCAAATAAAAATAATATTTAATTTTGCACCAAATTTGCATATATGTTGTGGAGAATGCTCATTTGTAAACAGCAATACCAATTGCCATTTTACATATTGTGTTGCTGTCTTTCCTATTACATTTTTACCAAAAAATCAACTCATATGCTTCCATAATAATTTGAAACCACCCCGAATTCGTTCTGCAGATCACAAATTAAATATTTTCAAGAATGTTGCAATGTTGATTTACATAATAAAATTTGAATTATGAATGGCTCTCTTAACAGTGGTACTTCCAAACTGATGGTTGGGAATAAAGAGATCCTTTACCACAAAATGAGAATTATATTGGCATTTACTCAGTTTTAATTTGATCAAAAGTTGATTCTGCATAAATTTCTTGGACCTATTGGTTACATTGGAGAGAAATGTAACTAAACCATTAACAGCCACCATTGACCTCCATACTACTCCCCCGATACAATGGAAATCAGTGGACTCCTGTATCTGTTTGTTTACCCACATACTTTAAAATGCAATCTTATGTTCAACAGAAAAAGAAGGGGAAAAACTAATACTGTGATTTAAACAACTAAAGAGTAAATCGTGTCACTTTTATTTTTTCAGGGTAACTATCACTTCACTCAGTATATCTTCTAAATAAAGTCATTTATTGTGTATTTTTAGGTGCTTCAACATAAATCCAGAAAAGGGCACCATCCAGTCGAGGAAAAAACAGCTTGCAGTCAACCCCTGAGTTCTCACACTGATAGCAGACATAGCTGATCATGAATGGAGGGTGGACTAAGGTTGGACTAAGCCTTTCTTGACTTTGACTTTGTCTGAACAGCACAGAGGCACAGATAAAGCCTCACGATTATGTTATTTACAATTGTTGTTGTTTTTTTTTTGGTAATTTTTATTTTACTTGAATGGAATTTACCCAAATTATGTACATTTAAAATTTTTCATTTATTATATTGTGAGGTGTACATAATACTACAGTTGAAGTCAGAATTATTAGCCCCTTTGAATTTGTTTTTTGTTTAAGTATTTCTCAAATGATGTTGAACAGATTCAGGAAATTTTCACAGTACGTCTGAAAATATTTTTTCCTCTGGAGAAAGTCTTATTTGTTTTATTTCGGCTAGAATAAAAGCAGTTTTTAATTTTTTTAAACACCATTTTATGATCAAAGTGATTAGCCTCTTTAGGCTATATTTGTTTTTGATAGTCTACAAAACAAACCATCGTTATACAATAACTTACCCAATTACCCTAACCTGCCTAGTTAACCTAATTAACCTAGTTAAGCCTTTAAATGTCACTTTAAGCTATATAGAAGTGTCTTGAAAAATATCTAGTCAAATATTATTTACTGTCACCAGGGCAAAGATCAAATAAACCAGTTATTAGAGATGAGTTATTAAAACTATTATGGTTAGAAATGTGCTGAAAAAATCTTCAAAAATTGGGGAAAAAATAAATAGGGGGGCTAATAATTCTGACTTCAACTATATGATTTGAGAACAAAATATGTACCTAAAATAAAATATTAATTTAAATAATTTTAGAGTTTTAAAAACTTGTATTTTCTTGTTTAATGTCTAGATTGTTTAAAGAGTGGTTGACTCAAAAAATTAATATAGTTTTGTCTAGTGATTTAGTCACCCACAGGCCATCTAAGATGTTTAAAAAAAATACAACCCCAAATTAGAAAAAGACATAAATGAAAACACAAATAAGAAAGCAGCGATTTCTAAATTTACTTTGACTTGTATTCCATTGCAGGGCATAATCATAAATCATGTGTTCCTCATGAGATATATATATATATATATATATATATATATATATATATATATATATATATATATATATATATATATATATATATATATATGTTCTTGCAACACATTTCAAAAAGTTAAAGCAGTACAGCATTTACCACCTTGTAATGTTGCCATTCCTTTTCACAACACTTAAAAGACGTTTAGGGACTGTTGTGTTGAAAGATGCATGGGCGTCCCTGGAAAAGGCAGCAGCATATTGTGCTCCAAAATCACTCTACTCTTCAGCATTAATAATGCCATCACAGAAGTGCAAGTTACCTTTGCCAAGAGTACTGACACAACCCCATACCATGACAGACCCTGGATTTTGGACTTGTTGGTAACAGTCTGGATGATTCCTTTTTTTTCTTTGGTCTGGAGCACACAGCGTCCATTTCCCCCCCAAAATACCTGAAATACTGATTCACCTGACCACAGTACATGTTTCCAAAGTGTCATGGTTCATCCCGGATGCCTCTGAACCCAGAGAAGTTGACGGCATTTCTGGACACTGTTAACCTACTTCCTTTTGGCAGAGTACTGATATCGCTTATAGATAAATGAGGAGTTTTGATGCAGTGCTGCCTGAGGGATCGGAGATCTTCGTTGTTCAGCTTAAACTTGCGCCCTTGTCCTTTACGCACTGAAACTCATCCAGATTCCTTCAATCTTCTAATGATGTTCTGCACTGTTGAAGGTGAACTATCCAAATGTCTTCCTCTCTTTCTTTGAGGAGCATTGTTTTTAAACATTTCAATAATTTTTTTTACATATTTATTTTCAAACTGGCGATCCTCGGCCCATCTTTGCTCCTAAAGGACTAGACTTTTCTTGAATGCTGCTTTTTCACCAAATCCTAATTACAATCACCTGTTGACATCACCCGTTTCACATCACATCATTATGTAACCAATTTCCTGATTACTAGCCCTAAATTGCCCCTGTCTCAACTTTTTTGGATTGTGTTGCAGGTCTAAATGATAGAAAAATAAGTATATTAACAAATCAAATTAAGTTGATCAGACAAAATATAAAATAATTTGTGTTCATGTCTGCAGTGAAATACAAGTCAAAGTAAATTTTGAAAACACTTTCTTTTTTATTTGCATTTTCTATTCTGTGCCAATTTTGTCTGATTTGGAGTTTTACTTATTTCTTTATTGGTAACACTTTATAATAACTTTAAATCATTTATTTTTACATTAGCAAAAAGTCAATTCATTATTTCGTTGCCTTAGAATTATTATAGTTTTGTCAAAATTGAGTTATTATCATTCAGAATGAGTAAATAATTAGCAAACTATTCAAATTAACATATTATTTTTTTCAGGCATATAATAATGATTACCATTTATATTAATAAATACTTTATAACCACAAATTCATATAATACTATTATTATAGGCCTGTATTTATAAAGTTCTTACTAATGTCTTGTCTTATAATGTAGTCTTAATGCTTAACAAATAATGAATCAACTATTTACCAATGCTTTAATGATTTATAGTGTGTAGGTATTATAAGGTGTTACCCATTTATTTATTTTTTTTTTCATTATGGGAAGGGTTTTTTGTGTCTGAAACTACAAAAAAATTGTATTCTTATACCTTTGCTATTGATCTCTGTTAAAGAATGTAAAAACAAAAAATGTTTCATTCTGCTATATGAAGCCAGTCAGTTTTCACTGTTGTTTTGAGGAGACTGGCTATATATTTGTTGCACTGCTGTTAAATAAAAGTTTCAAAGTCTTTTAAATTTGACATCATTGTTTATTACTGTTATTTAACCTGACATTATCTTTGAATGTTGAAAAACATTTCTACTGTATTTTTAATGGTAGGTTTCTGGCAACCAGAGCTGCCAGTTTTTTACTGTGAATTTTACAATACTTTTAATTGTACCGTAAACTGAAGAACATCTCTACTGTATTTTTAATGGTAGATTTCTGGCAACCACAGCTGACAGTTTTTTACCGTAAATTTGACGGGATTTTTTTTACAGTGTATCTTAAAATCTTAAAAAGGGAGGTAAAATAGGTGCCCTTCAAGTAAAAAGTATCCATTACTACTACATGTTTTAGTTCCACTAACTAGTCATGACTTATTATATATAGTTTTTCTCTGTGTTTGGACACTTTATCCTGTTAAAAATTAACAAAGCAATAAAAATTATTATTAATTAATATCAATTATTAATATTAATATTATATTATTATTATTGATAATAATTATTAAATAATATCAATTATTATTATTAAGTAGGATATTGTTTATTTGTTTTTTTATTATATTTTCATTTTACTTTTTAAAACACAATTTGGCATTCAAACCGTTGCAGAAATGTTTCAACAGGCCCATATCATATAGGCCTAGTACAGATACATTTCTTAATAAATAACCTGTAAGTTAAAACCATTAACGTATGCTATATATTTTAGTTTTCACAAGTTTGGAGACGTAACAAAGATTTCAAAGTGCTCTGCGAAGGGAATTGTCAATATGAAGACCGCTCAAACTGAACTGTGAAAAATACTTTCAAAGCGAATTACACCAAATAGATTGACTTAATGTTTTATTTTCTTTAACTATTTGTTTAAATGTGGAACAATCTAAATGAATAGGGCTTAGGGGTGTAGCCTAACTGGAAATAAAACACTTCTGAATACAGCTCTGAGGTGTAGCAAGCGTTTAAATTGCGACGCAGTTTGCGAATGTTGGATGTATTGACGGATTTGGGAAACGGCAAATCAAACGACGGAATTTGCGACCTTAGTTAATGAAGGTTTTCGGAAACGCACTCCTGGTCTAACTAATTCTGCAGTAGGCACTGGTCCTCATAGCAAGAAGAGTGAACCAATTAAGCCACAACAACACAAATAGCCTAATAGTGAAGAAGAAGTAATAAAATAGGAGCAGCGGGTAAAAGCCAAGCTAACAAGGAGTTTCTTATGGACTAAGAAAAGTTAAACACTTGAAGCAATGTTGTTCTGTTCTGCTGCTGCAATCTACACATAAAAAATAAAATAAAATGCCTAAAATATTTACAACAACATCAACAAATTATTATTATTATTGTTGTTATTGTTATTATTATTATTAAATCAACTACACGTGCATTCTAATTTAAATAAATTCCAACTTAATAATCATAATCATGGACAAAGTGCTGTAGCATCTGGCAGTTTTTCTATATTTTAGTCTTATTGTATTTTATTGATTTTTGCACTGACACTTCGATTAAAAAAACAAACATTTATCTGCATATGGATACAGTCTTGGTTGATTTGTTAACGCTGTCCAAAGCCTAATGTTTAAATGCATTCTAGTTATTAAACGTCTTAGATTAATTGGAAAATAACAACTAATTTAATGTAACACTTCGGTGGCTGGAATGTCGCTTGGCCCACCCTTAAAAGTTGAAGTCGGGCATGATGCAGCGCTGGACAGATGTAATCAATTTTGGAGGCGAATATATGTAGACACGGGATGTCTTACAACAGTCTTACCACCCCCAAAATACTTACATATAAACATATAAACCAAATGTGATAAATGAAGATGCAATATAGACAGTTAAAACGTTACAAAACTCAGCTAAATAAATTGATTATAGAACAGCATGTCTTGCAAAAACTTGGATAATAAACGCCTACAGTGTTTCACAACCTTTTACGGCTATTTATGGGTGACACTTAATGTCAAAATAATATTCTGGAACAACAAGTGAACACACCAGTCCCTATATGAAAAAATATGCCTGGTTAATTCCCATAATAACGCTCGATATTTTCAGAACCTTAAAGATTTTACGTAAAGCATGCACATTGGCCTGTTCCTATATTCTGCCATCTTGTGGCCCATATAGAAATGAACACAGTTAGGCTATGTTGAATTAATGACTTAATTAAGTTATTTCGACATAATTAAGTAATTATTTCGACATAATTATGTCGTTTTAACGAGATATTATGTCCTTATAACGACATAAGACCACCTAGACTGCTTTTTTTTTTCACCTTGCGGCTCAAGATATTATGTTGTTATAATGACATAATATCTCGTTATAACGACATAAGTTTTCTTTTTTTTTTTCCTCACCACCAAGACTGCTTTTTTTCCACCTTGCGGTTCAGGGCTTCCGTAAGTACACCCAAATTTATGTTAGAGAAAATATTTTTTAAAAGCCAAAATATATTAGCTATATTCACTAAGAAATGCATATTCATTTTTAAATTGGAGTGTACTCAGTTATGTTGAGCACTGTATGTGTCTGTGCTTGTATCTGTTTGTGTGTGTCTATGTGGGTGCCTGTATTTTTAATCTCCCTAGATGTTTTTACTGTAACCCCTACTATAGGCGTGCACCACTAAACATTGATGCAAGAATGACCATGTTTTCTAAGCAGAGGCTAGCCTGACTACAGTAAATTTACATTATGGCAAGCAATAGTACCTAACTTTACTAAACTGTTCTATTGACTACACAAATCACCTATTTCTAGTTTGAATTTATGTGTAGTACATTTTGCTTTCAGTTTCTAATAAATTTCCTTGATATTTAAATTATATTCAACTGACTTGCTGTTGTCAAATGTATTTTTCCCCAAACACTACTAGTTACAGCCAAGCTTAGATATTTTAATTTATTATCTTAGCAATTTCACATGTGCTTTATTTATCTGTAAAATTCATGCATGAAATCCAATGAAAAAATGAAACAATATAGAACAGTTGAAACCATTTATTGTGTAAACAAAATAACCTCAAAATAAAATATTATTGAATAAACAGTGAATTTAATGATTAACTAGTGATTTGTCAACACTGACAGTTTAACTATATATATATATATATATATATATATATATATATATATATATATATATATATATATATATATATATATATATATATATTTATATATATTCTAATCAAAATATCTACAAACTACAAAAAATATATATTTACATTTACTGGATTCCAAACTGGCCTGAATTACCAATTCCAGTTTCCATTGCATTTTTAAATGCAGTGTAACTGTTTTTTACTGGAATTCGCAGAACTAATGCGCAGGTGTTGGCTGTTGGGAATACAGCCAGTTCGTCTTCTTCATGCAGAAAGGTCAGCTGTGGCCTGTTTGTAAATCCCATTGCTGGTATCCTTTCCAATCCTGTTGCAAATATTAAGATATCTGGAAGCAAAATTGGAGCAGCATCTCCACCTGTTGAGAAAATGTGGGAAATTAATTCCGTGAAGTACTTTTGAAACAGTTTTTCAAGTCCAGTACATAGTGCTTGGCCATAGCACTAAAGAACAGTGAAAAGATATGAATGGCAAGGATAATATTGTTGTACCTCACCTTGTAAAATGAGAATCCAGAATTTAAGTTAGATGTTTAATCAAACACCACATGCTCACTGGATTCTTAAACTAAAGAGCACATAAAATGTGTAGATGATTTTTCCTGCTTTTGACTCCCTGACATCAGCACATTATGAGAACACATTATAAAATATCCTTATATTATGTTATATAAACAGTGCAGTCCAAAGACGTAGAAGAACTATAGATTATAAGAAATCAATCAAGAACGTAGAAGAAATCAATGTTTGTCATCTAAGTTGCATAAATCTGATTTTAGAGGGGTTTTAGCAATCAGACAGGTTGTTGTATTATGATTACAGCTAAACCCCACTAAACATCAGGTTTATGCAAATTATATGGGCCACTCAACATAGAAAAGAAAATATTAAAATCTGTTCAAACAGAAAAAAGGACATCCCTGTAGGGCTGCTTGATTATGGGTAAATCATAATCACGATTATTTTGGTCATAATTGTAATCACGATTATTCAAAATGATTATCAGTTGAAGTCAAAATTATTTGCCCTACTGTGATTTTTTTTTATAAATATATTTCCTAAAAGATGTTGAACAGAATTTTTCACAGTATTTCCTATAATATTTTTTCTTCTGGAGAAAGTCTTATTTGTTTTATTTTGGCTAGAATAAAAGCAGGTTTAAATATTTTGAAAACAATTAAGGTCAATATTATTAGCCTCCTTATATATATATATATATATATATATATATATATATATATATATATATATATATATATATATATATATATATATTTATATATTTATATATATATATATACAGACACATATACATACATATACAATGACTTGCGTAATTACACCAATTAAGCCTTTGAATCGCACATTAATCTAAAGACTAGTATCTTGAAAAATATCTAGTCAAATATTATTTATTTTCATCATAGTAAAGATAAATGAAATCAGTTTTTAAAAATGAGTTATTACAACTATTATGTTTAGAAATGGGTTGAAAAAAATCTTTCCATTACACAGAAATTGGGGGAAAAGAGTCGCTAATAATAATATATATACAGTTGAAGTCAGAATTATTAGCCCCCCTGAATTATTAGCACCCCTATAGATTTTTTTTCAACACATTTCTAAACATAATAGTTTTAATACCTAATTTCTAATAACTGATTTCTTTTATCTTTGCCAAGATGACAATAAATAATATTTGACTAGATATTTTTCAAGACACTTTAAAACTTAACTAGGTTAATTAGATTAACTAGGGAGGTTAGGGAAATTAGGCAAGTAATTGTATAACGATGGTTTGTTCTGTAGACCAGTGTTTTCCAACCCTGTTCCTGGAGGCACACCAACAGTACATATTTTGGATGTCTCCGTTATCTGACCCATTAGAGGGGCTAATAATTTTGTCCTTAAATTGTTTCTAGCCGAAATAAAACAAATAAGACTTTCTCCAGAAGAAAAAAATATTATTAAAATTTCCTGAATCTGTTAAACATAATTTGGCAAATATTTAAAAAGAAGAAAAAAAAAAACAAAGGGGGGTGGGGGGCTAATAATTCTGACTTCAACTGTATATATATATATGCATATATATATATATATATATATATATATATATATATATATATATGTATATATGTATATATATATATATATATATATATATATATATATATATATATATATATATATATATATATATATATATGCAGTTATTTTCCTCCCTGTAAATAAGAAAAGGGAAATAAATACAATAGACTAAAAATATGAAACAAACTGTGCTTTCAGCATCTTTACTGTAAGAAAAAACTTTAATTACAGCTACAGCAGTACTTCAGTCAAGAGCAGTGAGTGATTTTCTCCTTTTGTTGTTTGATTAAGGATAAAAACAGTCGGCAGCAGGAATATTGTGCGCTGCCACTTTAAGAGCAGTGCGGTTCTGATTGATGGTATCACTTTCACATGTCTTTTCATTCTCAGCTCGTTTTTTTATTACACAATTGAGGGTTAATATGAATAATCACTAAACACCACGTTTTGACACAAATGTGCATGTATTTGACCATTAAAGCACTCACATTAAGATGACTTTAGATGAGTGTGCTCTGCTCATCTCTGAAGCTGAGCACACACACACAACAGCATGCGCTCTTTCGCGCTTTTAAAAACATGAATGATTTGAACGTACATCCATGAGTGATGCACATCCCGTGCTGCAAACGTTACATTACAGTACATGCTTTTAGCCATTTTCACATGGAACTGAGCTTTGCAGAGCAACAAATGTGTACAACTAGAAAGGGGGCGGTATATGATGCAATAATCATTTCATCTCGATTATTGTTTGTTCATAATCGTTAGAAGCCAGAATCGAAATTGAATTTTTGATTAATTGCACAGCCTGTGAGTGTAAAGGGGGAATGCAAAAATCACACAAGGACTTTTTGTAGTTTAAAACTCACCCTCGACCTCCAGCAGCCAGTCCCTCCAGAATGCCAACGACCTGGATTCCTGTCTCTGTTTGTGGGAGCCTCTTGGCGATGTGAAATCAGGCTCAAACAGGTCTGCTAAGTCCCCTGCAGTCAGTTTTTTTGGTGTTTTTCAGGAGTATGTCCTCAAAGACACCTTGGTAGGCTCTCATTTCATTTAGAAGGCCAATGGCATTTAGACCTTCTTTGAACCTAAAGTAAAAGTTGGAGTGTTAAATGTTGCAAAGGATTGACTGGATGCAGAACCATTTACTTGATCTTTTTGCAAAATTGACCCTCCTTGACAAGATTAAAAATATGACATGAACTAACCTGAACTAAGACTGAACAATACATGTATAACCTTTTTGGTAACACTTACAGTACAAAGTTGTATTAGTCAATACATTAGTTAACATACATTAAAAATGAACATTTGTTAAGCAATACTTAATCTTTATTAATGTGAACTAAACATATATTAACCACTTTGTTTTTGTGTACTTACTGTTGGAGTGCTGCATGAATTCAGCCTTCAGTATAAAACTCTACAACCGCTTCCACAACTTCATCTCTGTGCCATGGATTTTACATAGCACAGAGCTCCCATCATCGATAGCTCTTCTGTTGCCTCAGTGACTGCCTCCCTGGCCTCCTCAACTGTTGCAGCACTTGCAAGCTAGTAAATAAAGAAAGAACATGAATATAAAGTGCATTACTGTGGATAACATATATAGTCTACACTGTAAAAAATGTCTGTGATTTTAACAGTAAAAGTCTGTACAATCTACAGTGAAAACCTGTTAAATGATTAACAGCTCATTTCAGTACAACATACAGAAATTAACTGTAACAGATCTAACCTTTGTTTTTGAGAAACTAATCAGAGTGTCTGAAATCTCACCACACACCCTCATTCACTAGTCCCTAAATTAGTCAATTAGTTTAGTCCACTAGACAGAGTGAATGACCACAAATGAGTGAACACCTGCAGCTAACAAGCACAATCACTGATGGACACAACCAGAAATAAAACTACAGACACAGCCTCACACCAAACCAACTGAATTAAAACAGATTAAATAACTCCATTAAATAACAGCATTAGCAGCTTCACTGATTACAGTTTGACTTCAATTCTCTCATACCTGCAAGAATATTTGATAATTAACAGAGGTTTATATTTTTATTGAAAATATTTCAATTGACCTCACCATCATGGAGATTAGAGGCTGCTTTACTTGAGCTCTTGAACCTTTTCTCTGGCTGTTATAACTGCGTTTCTGTAACTCATCAGTTTTAGCAAGAAAAATGAAGAAAACATTTGTGTACTTAATGCAAAGTTGGTTTCATAAGTCACAAACAAATTTCAAACTAATTTCATTAATTTATGCAATGTTATTTGGGACAGTAATACAGCTTCCAGAAGGGCCAACAAATAATTACAAAGGAATTAATATTTAGAATTTTATGCAGAAGACATTGAAAACTCATTTAAGACACACAGACATCAAGAATCAGGATATGAACCTCAACCATGGTTGCTTAAAAAAAGCTGCATAATTCAGTCATTCAGCAATGCATGCTGGGTATCAGCATAATACAAAACTCGCAGCATGCATTGCAGCATGAATAAATTATGCAGCTTTATGCTCTCAACATTTCTTTCTTTGCCTTTATTTTGTTTTGTTTTGGGGTGTAATATTTCAGTAGAGTGTCTTGTATTGTTCTGGGTTGTTTTTTTTATTTGATTTTTATTTTTTGTTTGTCACCATTATTGAGATTCAAAGTCTAATTGTTGATGTCTGTGTGATTGCAAGCTCTTATTTGGTTTAAAGATTCTCATTATGAGTGGTGTTTTATACCTGTTAAACTGTCATTGATTGCAGAAGCTCCAGTAGTCTCTTACACATATTATTCAGTTCTCACACTTAATATAATAATCAACAAACAAAAGATGGTAAGGGTGGCTTTGATATGATAGTTAATCTCATCTCAATTAATTTCAGATGTTGTTTACGCTTTTAATGTTATACAAACAGTGTGATTAACTCAATTAATTACAGCAGCTAAAATAAAAACTACTTTAAAACAAGCAGTTGAAGATCCTGAAAGCTACGGTCATATTGGGCTTTGTATGTGCGAAATTATGTCGTACAGCGCTGCGAAAAGAGGTGGGGTTAAACAAGATGATTAGACATTAAAAACAGCGCACGATTGCTTCATGTTTTAAATTTCTGTCTAGACAGGTCATGTTTTGATCCTCGATTAGTCTCACGCAGTCAAGTGATGCGATTTTGCAGGTCAGAGCTCACCAAGCTTGAACTTTGCACCGCAGTAACCTGCAAAACTCAACGAATGACCCTGCATTTTCGGTCGGACACATTCACGTGCGTATGAATGGAATTCTATGAGAGGAAAAGCCAAGTGTGACCGCATCTTAAAGCAGACTCTGTCCTCCATCATGGTGACTTCAAATGAACGACAGAAATTTCAGTAAGAGCTTTTGTTCATGTGTCAGAAACATAGTCAAATGTCAGTAATAAGTGAAGCTCCTGATGTTTGTGGAGTTGTTTAATGATCTCTGCTGAGATCTTGACAAATAAAAGTTTTATTGTGTAATTATTTTTATTATTTATTATTTTTATTTAGAGTTTTATTCTCAGTTGATTTCATCTTTGATTTTGGCTGTAATTTGTGTTTGTTTGGTCTTGTTTTTCTTTCCTTCAGTGATTTTGCTTGTTAACACTTGTTCATCAATAATTATTAATCCTCCTTTAATTAGACACGTATTTATCTCATTAACTTCATCACTGTCTGAGTGTTCAACCCTCTGTAGTGAGGACACTAGTGTGGATTTTGCTCTGCGATTTGAGGGGTTAAATGTGTTCGATGAAAAATACAGACTGTGGAATGTATTTTTAACAGAAAAATTCTGTAGATTGAATTTACAAATGTAAAATGTTAAAAACAGTAGATTACAGGCAACCACAGCTGCCAGTATTTTTTTGTAAAATCAGGAAAAACAACAGCAAAATACTGTAAAATTTTTGTTTCACCATTGTGGAGGATAGTAGCTTATGTGTGCAAGTCCAAGATGAACTCAGAGAATCTGATGTTATGCTGCATCTTCTTTTGTTTAAAGGTAACTGTGTAGTTACTAATGCAGTGAAAGTCTGTTTGTTAATTACAGTCACACATGAACACAATAATGCATTTAATGACTTTATTTAAAAAGTTTTTGTAGTGAACTGATGTACGATGGTTCTCAATATGCTCAGATATATTACTTAGACATTTAAAATGTTGATTTTAATGCCAGTAAATGCCAATTAAAACGTAGTTGCTTTCTGCAAATATAAATAATTAACTCAAAGGCTTGTAAATGATTGTAACTGATTGCATCAGTTAATGAATAAAATTTACTCGTGTTAAAAATACAACATTTTTCTAAAAAAAATTTTTACAGAAAAATTCTGTATTTTTTTACAAAAAAGTTCTGGCAACCATAGCTGCCAGTATTTTTCCGGAAATTTTACAGAATTGTTTTTACAGTGTAACTTACTTGCACCCTCTTTGTGCTTCGAAGCATGTTATGCCAAAATTGAGTGTCATCTTACCGAAAATAGTTGCAAAAACATACACGTACACATATGTGCCACAGTCCAGCCTCCATCAGTAAAGTGGCAACCCATGTGACGAGGTGGCCGAGTGGTTAAGGCGATGGACTGCTAATCCATTGTGCTCTGCACGCGTGGGTTTGAATCCCATCCTCGTCGTTCATTTGAGAGATCCCGGTAATTCAGTGGAAGGTGTGATACTTGTACCCTCTTAGTGTTTTGAAGGATGTTGCTGCAAAATTTAATGTCATCTGTATCGAAAGTAGCTGCAAATACATACATATATGCCAAAGTCCAGCCCCCGTCAGCAAAGTGGCTACATGCATGACGAGGTGGCCGAGTGGTTAAGGCGATGGACTGCTAATCCATTGTGCTCTGCATGCATGGGTTCGAATCCCATCCTCGTCGTTCATTTAAGAGAGCCCGGTGCTTCCGGGGAACTTATCTTACTCGCACCATCTTCGTGCTTCGAAGCATGTTATGGCAAAATTGAATGTCATCTTACCGAATAGACCTCATAGGCTACGATATTGCCTCTGCGAAAGAATAGCTGTAACAGCTATGAACTCTTCTGTGTACCAATCTGGACATGCAACGACAAGGTTGCATCAAACTTTAAACTGCCAGCAATCAGCCCTCTGGCACCAATGAGTGCATGCTGTGTCTGCAGAACAGGTTATTGATTTGTCCAAAAAAAAATTACTTATACATTGTTTCATTTTTACTTAAAGAAAGGTATACACTACTTATGTGAATCTGGGAGAAGAGAATTGTGGGTAATCTGGTAAAGGGGGCGGAGTCACAACGCTGAAGGGCAGAGAAAAAGGATGAGATTGGGATGTATTTATTGGGCTGTACAGGCATTGGGGTAAGGTAATGAAGAATGCAAGGGCACTGAAACCATATTTTGACAGAAATCCAAGATCAGCTATGCTGCCGTTTTTAGACTCAGGCATTCTGTCTAGTTTCTCTCCAACAAAACCAGAAGAAACATGTTGCAGTTAATGTTGAACAATAAAGCCTGGTTTATACTTCTGTGTCAAGTGATCAGCGTGATCCACGGCGCAAGCCTTGCGCCTAGCCGTGCACTTATACTTCTGCGCACTGTTTCTGTTGCTCTGCAATACACTTCCGAAACGCTAGCTGGCAGTAGGTGTTTATGTTTCTCTGTGTTGAGTTTCTTCGCTGGTGTTTTGTTTTTTTCTGAACGCTTCCTTAATGTGCATGTGGCTCAAATTCGCTCATTTTGAGGCAGGAACCAGTGGACGTGCAACAACTTTCATTGAAAGGTAAACACAAAACAACAGTCTCCATGCGGAGCTCCTTCATGGGACTCCATGGCAAAATTGAGTGTCATCTTACCGAAAATAGTTGCAAAAACATACACGGGCCACAGTCCAGCCTCCATCGGTAAAGTGTCAACGTATGTGACGAGGTGGCCGAGTGGTTAAGGCGATGGACTGCTAATCCATTGTGCTCTGCACGCGTGGGTTCGAATCCCATCCTCGTCGCTCAAATGCTCTGGCATTTGAGAGATCCCAGTGATGCAGTGGATTTTCAGTGTATTACATGCGCCCTCTTAGCATTTTGAAGGATGTTGCTGCAAAATTTAATGTCATCTGTATCGAAAATAGCTGCAAATACATACATATATGCCAAAGTCCAGCCCCCATCAGGAAAGTGGCTATATGCATGACGAGGTGGCCGAGTGGTTAAGGTGATGGACTGCTAATCCGTTGTGCTCTGCATACATGGGTTCGAATCCCATCCTCGTCGTTCATTTAAGAGAGCCTGGTGCTTACGGGGAACTTATCTTACTCGCACCATCTTCGTGCTTCGAAGCATGTTATGGCAAAATTGAATGTCATCTTACAGAATATTTTTGCAAAATAGTTGCAAGAACATACATATACACATATGTGCCACAGTCCAGCCTCCGTCAGGAAAGCGAGAACATTTGTGACAAGGTGGCCGAGTAGTTAATGCGACGGACTGTTAATCGATTGTGCTGATGAGGTGGCCGAGTAGTTAAGGTGATGCACTTCTAATCCATTGTGCACTGCATGTGTGGGTTTGAATCCCATCCTCGTCGCTCATTTGCTCTGGTGTTTGAGAGAGCCCGGTGCTTCCGTGGAAGGTGTTTTACTCGCACCCTCTTAGCGTTTTGAAGGATGTTATGGTAACAGTTAATCCAGCCTCCGGCAGGGATGGACCGCTAATCCACTGTGCTCCGTCTGTGTGGGTTCAATTGCTTTAGCATTTTAGAGAGCCTGGTGCTTCCATGGAAGGTTTCTTACACGCACTCTGCTTGCATTCTGAAGAACGTTACGGTACAGGTTAATCCAGCCTGCTGCATGTTTAGGAGCTCAACAAAAGTTGCAACATGTTAAAGAAACAGAAGCACAGCTATCCTTTTCAACAGAACATTAAGCCTACTGAAAGGCTGACAAAAATTGCCAGAGCTGACTGTATTTCAAGTCATCTCAGCGAGGTATTGGGTAAAGTTTTCAACCAGCAATGATCACGCCTCGGATAGACCTCATAGGCTACGATATTGCCTCTGCGAAAGAATAGCTGTAACAGCTATGAACTCTTCTGTGTACCAATCTGGACATGCAACGACAAGGTGGCATCAAACTTTAAACTGCCAGCAATCAGCCCTCTGGCACCAATGAGTGCATGCTGCGTCAGCAGAACAGGTTATTGATTTGTCCAAAAATAATTACTTATACATTGTTTCATTTTTACTTAAAGAAAGTATACACTACTTATGTGAATCTGGGAGAAGAGAATTGTGGGTAATCTGGTAAAGGGGGCGGAGTCACAACGCTGAACGGCAGAGAAAAGGGTTGAGATTGGGATGTATTTATTGGGCTGTACAGGCATTGGGGTAAGGTAATGAAGAACGCAAGGGCACTGAAACCATATTTTGACAGAAATCCAAGGTCAGCTATGCTGCCGTTTTTAGACTCAGGCATTCTGTCTAGTTTCTCTCCAACAAAACCAGAAGAAACATGTTGCAGTTAATGTTGAACAATAAAGCCTGGTTTATACTTCTGTGTCAAGTGATCAGCGTGATCCACGGCGCAAGCCTTGCGCGTAGCCATGCACTTATACTTCTGCGCACTGTTTCTGTTGCTCTGCAATACACTTCCGAAACGCTAGCTGGCAGTAGGTGTTTATGTTTCTCTGTGTTGAGTTTCTTCGCTGGTGTTTTGTTTTTTTCTGAACGCTTCCTTAATGTGCATGTGGCTCAAATTCACTCATTTTGAGGCAGGAACCAGTGGACGTGCAACAACTTTAATTAAAAGGTAAACAAAAAACAACAGTCTCCATCTCCTTCATGGGACTCCACACTTTTTTCTGTGTTGAGTTTCTTCGCTGGTGTTTTGGGTTGCAAAACTTTACTGTAAGACATTTTTCAGATCATGGTGATTTTTTTAACTGACTGAAGTTTCTATTGCTGACTACATAATGTTGAGTCCTAACATCCGCTTTAAAAATCTGAACTTCCCATCACCAGGCCCGGCTTAATAATTCAGAGGCTTCTGGGCACAATGTCTTGTAGGCAACCGCCTAGCGACAAATTAGCAACCGTCTAGCAACCACCTAGCAACACCTAAGTAACCGCCTAGCAACGCCTTAGCAACCTCCTAGCAACCACATAGCAACCGCCAAGCAACACCTTAGCAACCGCCTAGCAACACCTTAGCAACTACCTAGCAACGCCTTAGCAACCACATAGCAACACCTTAGCAACCACATAGCAACACCTTACCAACTGCTTAGCAACACCTTAGCAAACACCTAGCAACTACATAGCAACACCTTAACAACTGCCTAGCAACACCTTAGCAACCACCTAGCAACTACATAGCAACCGCCTAGCAACCACATAGCAACACCTTAGCAACCACCTAGCAACACCTTAGCAACATCTTAGCAACAGCCTACCAACCGCCTAGCAACACCTTAGCAACACCTTAGCAACCGCCTAGCAACACCTTAGCAACTACATAGCAACCACCTAGCAACACCTTAGCAACCGCCTAGCAACAACTTAGCAACCGCATAGCAACCTCTTAGCAACACCTTAGCAACCACCTAGCAACTACATAGCAACACCTTAGCAACTGCCTAGCAACACCTTAGCAACCACCTAGCAACACCTTAGCAACCACATAGCAACACCTGAGCAACACCTTAGCAACCGCCTAGCATCACCTTAGCAACTGCATAGACACCACCTAGCAACACCTTAGCAACCGCCTTAGCAACCACCTAGCAACACCTTAGCAACCACCTAGCAACCACCTAGCAACACCTTAGCAACCACCTAGCAACACCTTAGCAACTGCATAGCAACCACTTAGCAACACCTTAGCAACCGCATAGCAACACCTTAGCAACCACTTAGCAACCGCCTAGCAACACCTTAGCAACCGCCTAGCAACACCTTAGCAACCACCTAGCAACACCTTAGCAACCACATAGCAACACCTTAGCAACTACCTAGCAACGCCTTAGCAACCACATAGCAACACCTTAGCAACCACATAGCAACACCTTAGCAATCGCCTAGCAACACCTTAGCAACCGCCTAGCAACCTCTTAGCAACTGCATAGCAACCACCTAGCAACACCTTTGCAACCACCTTGCAATACCCTAGCAACCGCCTAGCAACACCTTAGCAACCGCATAGCAACCACCTAGCAACACCTTAGCAACCACTTAGCAACCGCCTAGCAATAACCGACTGAGCTACCCGGGCTCCATGGCTGTGCCACGCAAGTAGGCAAGGTTTAGGGTTGTGGTCGACGCAGACCTTTACGGTACACAAAAGTTTACCGTGAGGTGGGGTTTGGAATTGTGGTTGGTGTAGATGTTGCTAAAACACAACAGGTTACTGTGAGGTTGGGTTTATGGTTGTTGTAGGTGTAGACGTCAGTAAAACACAGTAGTTTGGACTCAATGTCATATAGGAGACAAAAAGATCAATGACAACTGCAGAAGGTCTTTCTGTTGTTGTGGCAATAAATGGAGACTTAACCATTGAAACGATTCCTTCCATGCCTTAGAAGCGTGACTTGATCAATGCTTACCTACACAGCATGCTGGCATCAAAGGACCCGCTGCTCATATCGAATCCCTAGTCTTCCACACTTTAGGAAACGTAAACATTCAGGACGTGCCATTAGCACAGCCTGCACTAAAAGGAGGCTGGAGATTACGGATGGCATCACAGAATGCAACGTCAATGCCACCTTGAAAAGCATGCCGTGACCCGGATTCGAACCGGGGTTGCTGCGGCCACAACGCAGAGTACTAACCACTATACGATCACGGCGAGCTACGGGACAGCCGCTGGAGCCTCGCTCTCTGTCATACGTCTTTGAAAATGGAGGGCGCCCAGGGCAGTCAGGTTGCGCGCGCTGCGGTTTTATTTTTGTTGCTTTTGCCTACCAGCACATCCCTTTTCCCCAGAAACACTGGGGTTGCAAACAATCAAGGAAAGTCGCAAACTAAATCCTGCGCGCATCCTGGACGTAGTCAGCAGGATTCGAACCTGCGCGGGGAGACCCCAATGGATTTCTAGTCCATCGCCTTAACCACTCGGCCACGACTACGAAGCTTGACCATTCCATTGTGCTCTTGCCTGGCGCATTGGTCGTGCTGCCCGATGAAATGTAGAGCAAGCAAGAGCTCACCAGCAATAGATGTCGCTTATAGGGATGGTATGCAGTTTAACCCAAAGAATGACCAGTCTGTCAGACGAAGAAGAGCCGGAGTCAGAGATTTATATAAATAAATAAAGGTTACTGAAGATAGTTTGCAGTTACATCAGCAGAAGCCAGCTTCAACACTCGCCATGACTTCCTAGGCCGCTCTGCTTACAATCACAAATCAATAACAATTTTACTCTCACATAAGGTCATTAACTGCGTCACGCATATAGGTGTTCTAACCTGATTGGATAAAACACAGATAGACTAGGAAAATGTCCACGTGGGGTGCGTGCGTACAATTCTGAACAGTATCTCAAGCATAAACGTCAGACATCCACTAGACTGTTCAGAGCTGACTCCAGACCTATGAAACGGATCCACAATCAAATAGAACACACACACTTAAAGAATAATCTGTTTCTTATCCGAGGCTGAGTGTAGTCTCAGCCGTCTTTATCAAAACTGGTTAAAAACTGGTATAATCTACATTCAGGCAGTTATATCCTTACTACACAAAGTCTATCTTGAATAAAAAGTAGAATCACCTTAAAAGAATTAACCGTAAAAACAGCAAGATCCCTTAAGACATTTTAGATAGTATTAACTCTTAGAAATAACAACGGAGACAGTTGCTTCCGGTCCTCAGCCCTCAGCTCCACTCAAGGCCTCCGTGACCTCTGACTTAGTTTGGTGGCTCCTGAAAAAGTTATAAAGAGACAGGCAAACGCACTGAACGTTCTTATATTAAGCAATGTGTTAACTTATTCATTAGTTAAAATCAATTCAAAGTTAATTACTCATTCAGATAATCAAATAATTATATAAAAATAATGAGAAACAAGATGATGAGGAAAGGATAAACGTTGATTCATGCTGAGATGGATAGGAAGGTAGAAATCCGAATCCTCCACGCTCTACAAAAGTTGGCTTACACACCCAAACAGGGACTTGAACCCAGGAACGTCAGATGAAAAGTCTGACGCTCTACCGTCTGAGTTATCCGCGATCACTGGGGGATTAGCTTAGATTTAAGCACTTGTGACGTGTCACAGTAGCAGCGTGCACTGAAAAGTGGGCTGTACAAAACAGGTGGCAAGAGGGGGGCGTGAAGCCAATGTCACCGTAAGGAATCCTGCCGTGACCCTGATTCGAAGCGGGGTTGCTGCGGCTACAATGCAGAGTACTGACCACAATCCGATCACGGCGAGTTACCGGACAGCCGTCGTGGTCCCTGTGCGACATGTTCCTCCCTCTGATTTGCCCCTTTCGGTTCAGTGAGCGCACGCTGTTGTTTTTCTCCTCCTACCAGCACGACGCTTTTCCCAAGTAACGCTGGAATTGCAAACATTTGATGACTGTTGCAAGTTTAAAAAGGAAGAGGACGAGCACGTGGTCTGCAGGACTCGAACCAGCGCAAGAAGACCCCAAAGGATTTCTAATGCATCATCTTAACCACTCGGCCGCAACTACAAGACTGCCTGTGCTCTCCATGTCCTCATGCCTAGTACACGTGTTGTGCATCCAGATGAAACTTTCAGCAAGCGATAGCTCACTGGCAAAAACTGTAGCTCCACAAGAAGAGCCTTACACGCCCAAGCAGGGACTTGAACCCTGGACCCTCAGATTAAAAGTCTGATGCTCTACCGACTGAGCTACCCGGGCTCCATTGCTGTGCCTCGCAAGTAAGCAAAGTTTAGGGTTACCGTGAGGTGGGGTTTGGACTTGTGGTTGGTTTAGATGTTGCTAAAACACAACAGGTTACTGTGAGGTTGGTTTTATGGTTGCTGTAGTTGTACGAAGCACGAAGAGGGTGCAAGTAAGTTACCTTCCACGTAGACACCGGGCTATCTTAAACGAATGACCAGGATGGAATTTATTTTTTTTATTATTTGTATATGTATGTTTCTGCAATTATGTTCGGTAAGATGACTTTCAATTTTGCCATGACATGCTTCGAAGCACGAAGATGGTGTGAGTAAGATAACTTCCACGAAAGCACCAGGCTCTCTTAAATGAACGACGAGGACGGGATTCGAACCCATGCATCCAGAGAACAATGGATTAGCAGTCCATCGCCTCAACCACTCGGCCAACTCATCATGCATTTAGCCACTTTTCAGATGGGGGCTGGACTATGGCACATAAGTATGTATTTGCAGCTATTTTCGGTACAGACAACATAACATTTTGCAGGAACATCCTTCAATTTTACTTGTCCCACCTACCTATGTTCCTATTGCCTAGACAGTGATCTACACCTACGTGCAAATGGCTTTTGCTTGGAAGCCAGCTATGCTCACCACTATACCACCAACGCTTGCAGATGTCTCTTGCCAGAGGAGCTCTTACTCCTCCTAAGGGTCCTCTTACACTGCAGATCCTCGTTAGTATAGTGGACAGTATCTCCGCCTGTCACGCTGAAGACCAGGGTTTGATTCCCTGACGGGGAGGCCCTTTTTTGTCTTTTACTTTTTTGCTGTTGCCTTTCACAATGGTGGCAACGGACTAAGTGATATATACAGCAGCCAAAGGAAATGCAATGGCCGGAAATCGAAACCCGGTCAACTATTTGGAAGGCAGCTATGCTCACCACTATACCACCACTGCTTGCAGATGTCTCGTGCCAGAAGAGCTCAAAAAGAATGCTTTCAACCAAGGCCCTCTTTGTCTTGGTTCTGCACTGAAAAACATGTCCAGCATATGGATCCCAACCATCTCAAGATGCACTAATCTACCCACATGTCATGGGACATCTTCACAAGCGTGGCGCCTGGCCATGTAATGTTACGGCAGCCAAAAGGTATACATTGGCTGGGAATCTACTTAGAAGCCAGCTATGCTCACCACTATATTACCAACGCTTGCGGACATCCTCTCACAGAAGTGTAGAAATTAAAAGCTTTCGACCGAGGAGTTCTTTGTGTGAGCGAAAAAAAAAAGTCAAGTATGGATGCCATCTCTTTCTGACTTTGAGGTTGGATAAAGCATTCGAAGGTACAACCTCACCAAAAAAAAAACAGAGGTCAATAATTTCACTCTGCAGTGGTGGAGTTCTCATCTTCTGTCACCCAGTATTCACTGTAATGAGCTCCCCCGGTTTGAATGTCATTGCAAGGGTTGACTGGATGCAGCTCATGAAAGGGCAAGCTGACATTTTGTTGAATAAAAGCTGGGCTATGTGTAAGATTGAATGGGGTGCTTTGTTTGCTGCAAAACATGCTAATAACGTTCTGTTTGATGCACTGTTCATGTTACTGCTGATGACCAGTCGAAGGCTGATGAAGAATTAAGGAATATTAATGAAGAAAAAGCTGTCCAAGCCCAGTTTTCAACCCTCCTCTTGCCTCCTCGACGTGAAGGCGCCTATTTTTAAATAGCCAACTCTTGACAGCTGCTCTCGCTTACAGCCGTACCACCCTGGAATGCTAGAGGGCAATAGTGCACTTGCAGCAAAAGAAGTGGTAGGCAGAGAGTGAGAAAGGATCACTCGATTTTTGTTTTGTTTGTTTGTTTTTTCAGAAAAAGTTTGAGTTTTTTTGAGTTTTTCTTTTTTTGATAATTTCGTCCACTTCCCAGCAGCACTTTGCTGTCTGGGAAGTTTGTGTTCTGTTATGAGTGCAAATGTGGAAGGACTCAAACGGAAAGATATGGACATGGATAGAAAACGAAGAGGGCAACTGGATAATGGACTGGAAGTAGGACAACACTTTGGACACGGACAAATGGGCGATAAAAGGATCTATACTAAAGAAGCTACAGTGATTGTTCATATGACAGAAGTGAATGATGCTAGAGCAGAAGACATCATAAAGGCTCTGACTGAGAAGATAGGAAAAGGGAAGGTTCTGGCTCTAAGACCAAGAAAGGAAAAGGAATGTGAAATAACTCTGTCAAGTTAAGAGGACGGCGAGGATTTGGAAGATGGACTCATGATAAAAGGGAAGAATTGTAAAGTAAGACACTTACAAGTAAGAGAATATATTGTATATTTTATACATTTGCCGGCTTATATTGAGGATGATGAAATTCTGGATAAACTTAAGTTTAGGGGAGTAACACCTGCATCTGATATCAGAAGGCGAATGTATCCGGGTACAGACATTGCAGATGGTACAAGGTATTTAAGGGTTAAATTCCCGAAGGAGGTGATATCACTCCCAAACAGTGCAAAATTTGATACTGAAGAAGGAACACAATATTTCCGAATTATGCATGACCGTCAAGTGAAAACTTGTCGCTTGTGTATGGGTCCTGGACATGTGTTTAAAGACTGTCCTGATTTTAAATACTTTCAGTGTGAGGAGCAAGGACATTTCACAAGGGATTGCAATGCAGTGAAATGCCTGGATTGCAGAAAGGTGATGGTAAGATGTGAGTGTTGGATGGAGAAAGAAAATGTTACACAAATCCCAGAGGCTGTTAAGGAAGCAAGGCAAATGATGGATGAAACAGAGTTGGGAAAGATTGGTGAAGTTGAGAAAGTAATTATTGAGAATACAGAGAGTAATGCGGGAAATCGAGATGAAATGGAAGATAATTCACTGGGAGGAGCAATGGATGAGTGGGAGGTTAAAAAAATCACAATAGAATATAGTAAATGTATGAAAAAACAAAAAGAAAATGAAATAAGAAAGAAGCTAGATAAAGAGTTAAGAAAAGGGACAGAGGGTGAGGGAAACAAAGATATTGTAAGGTTACAAGATGAGTTAAAAATAATAGAAGAAGAAAAATGCAAAGGTGCAATAATAAGAAGTAAAGCAAAATATGCAGTAGAAGGAGAAAGATCTACACAGTTCTTCTTTAATTTGGAAAGCAATAGGCAAAGAGCTGAATTAATAAAAGAGGTATTAAATAAAGAGGGACAAGGAACAAATGAAGAAGAGAAGAATATTTTATAAAACAGATCAAATCAAAGGTAACAGAAGAAGACAAAAAATTTTGTGATGAAGAAATTCAAAAAGAAGAAATAGAGGTGGTTATTAAGCAATTAATGCCAAGAAAAAGTCCCGGTGTAGATGGCATAACAAATGAATTTTATAAATATTTTAAAAATATTTTAGTACAGATTTTAAAAGAGATCTATGAAGAGGTTTTTATTAAAGAATTATTGAGTGAAAATATGAGAATAGGAATGATAAAAATGATATACAAAGGTAAAGGGGACAAAAAAGATCTAAATAATTTTAGACCAATAACAATGTTAAATACAGATATGAAGATTTTAGCAAAAGTTTTAGCAAATAGGTTAAAAATAATTTTACCCAAGATAATTAAAACGACACAGGCTTATGGGGTGCAAGGAAAAAACATAACAGATGTGGTGAAAAGTATAAGGGATACAATAGACTATATGAAAGAAAAAGAGCAAGGTTTTTTTAATAGGTTTAGATCTAGAGAAAGCTTTTGACAGGGTAGAGCATGATTTTCTATTTGCAGTTCTTAAAGAGTTTGGATTTGGGGAAAATTTTAGGAAATGAATTCAGATTTTTTACACAGATATTTTAACATGTATAAAATGTAATGGCTTTTAACAGAATGTCTTCAACCAACAAGATCAATAAGGCAGGGATGCCCATGTATGCTTGATTATACACGCTGGTAGCTGAAACACTGGGATTGGCAATAAAATCAGATAAAAGCATTAAAGGGATACAAATAGAAGAAAAAGACAACAGAGAAGCTGTGTATCAATACGCGGATGATACTACATTGTTGGTTGAAGATATTCAGAGTATTAAAGGGGCGATGGAGATTTTAGAGCGATATTGTAAAGCATCAGGAGCTAAGGTTAATGTTGGAAAAAGTATATGCATGAGGGTGGGAAGAGTAGAATAAATAAGACAACACATACCCCTTAAAGAAGAAAAGCAACATACAAACATTTTGGGAATTTGGGTGGGGATGGATTCTAATAAAGCAGATATTTTATCATGTGATTTTTGTGTGATGTGATCATTTCTTTGTAAAAATGTAAATATTTGATTTTAATGAAAAAAAAATAAATAAATAAATCTCATCTGAACTCGGAAGCAAGGCAGGGTTGGGCCTGGTAGGGACTTTTGCAGCAAGTAGGCTGGGTTTACGATTGCTAAGCTAGAATCCTCTGATCCATAGTCATAAGCGTTATCCTTTGTGCCACTGGCACTCCGTTCAGCACCTTGTTAGCACATTGTTTGAAACAAGGACAAGGCTCTGTCAACCTGGAGTTCCGTCACCACACATTCTGCTTTGTTTTATAGCAAGACGTTGAGTGGATGGGATGCTCTTACAGGATTCCTGATAATCCCTCCATAGAAGACCTGAGATCCAGGGTCGGAGACTCTCTTCTCTCCAAGAGGAGGTTAAAAGCCATACTTTCTTTTATGCATGTTTTATCAGAGCACTTAGGTATTGCTACAGCTCAGAGACTTACAAGTGGAAGAGATTACGCTGCAAGTTGGCTGGGTGACTTCTAAGTGGTAGGGACTTTTGCAACAAGTAGGCTGGGTTTACGATTGGTGTAGCTGTAGTAGACGTTAATAAAAATCTAGCAGTTGGGGCAGCCTTTGAAACCAGGGGAGCACCCCACGGGCTCTGTGATTGCGGCCCCTTAAACTCGACTCACTCCAGAGTGGACCTGAACAGCTCCAGTGGGGGCGAAAGGCGACTGCAGTGCACTGGCTGACATCAAAGCAAAAAGACCGAAGCGAGCCAGCCAGGAGTCGAACCTAGAATCTTCTGATCCGTAGTCTGACGCGTTATCCAATGCACCACTGGCCCTGTCTGCTTATCTTTTCATCTTTATCTTGTTGCTTGTAATAAGGACACAGCTCAGTCAACACGGAGTTCATTCAACACGGAGTTCGTTCAACACATGCTGTCCTTCGTTATTATGACAAGTTGTGGTGTCGACAGGATGCTCTTACAGTGCATGTGACAGTCCCTCCCTAGAAGAACTGTGATCCAGGGTCTGAGACTTTCTCCTCTCCAGGAGGAGGTTACAAGCATTAGATTTATTTTTGTCAGAGCAGCTGCAACATACTTGCGTGGAGGCCCACAGCTAGGCTTAAGGGCAAGTGTCTGCAGGACCTTCCCTGGTGGTCTAGTGGTTAGGATTCGGCGCTCTCACCGCCGCGGCCCGGGTTCGATTCCCGGTCAGGGAACTTCCTTTTGAGCTCTAGCTATGAAGATATATGCGAACTGCACAGGCATGAAACGGCAAAAGACCTCCTTCGAGCCGGAGTCGAAGCAGCAACCTAAGGATTGCCAACAACACACCTACAGTCCTCCGCTCTACCAACTGAGCTATCGAAAGCTTATGAGAGTCCCACACAAGCCCACCCCCTTAAAGTTGCTGCAGTCTGACTGCCAGAAAAAAAAGGGCAGTGTCAAAAATGCTCTAGGCTTCCCATACCGGGAGTCGAACCCGGGCCGCCTGGGTGAAAACCAGGAATCCTGACCGCTAGACCATATGGGAGCTGCCACTTATGAGGGCAGTCTTGGCAAAAACTTCAGTTCTTTCTAAAACAAAATTACAAAGACAATATCATAATTTGAAAAAAGCAATACCAAAAGATTGGATTGAAATAATTGAAAAAAAATGAGTTGCGGGATAAGGAAGAATTACCAGAGGTCTATTTTAAGAAGAAAAATGGAGAAAAGATCAATATGAGCTTATGTACAGTTAAGAGTTTTTATGTTGTTTTTAGATCAAAGGCTTTTATAAGACCTATAGCATTCAACTACTGGAAGGAAAGATATGAGGATTTAAATGAAAAAGAAATATGGGGAAATGTCAGAATGAAATATATGGAACCAATTTTAGAAAATTGTAATTATTTATTGAAACATAATTGCATATTAACAGAAATGAGATTGTGTAAAATGGGAATTGAACAAGATATAATATGTAAAGTGTTTAGGAAGGAAGGGGAAGGTTTATTACATTTTTTCTTCTATTGTGAAAAGTTGGAGGAATTATGGAAAAATTTAAGAAAATTGCTAAATCGTTAATAGGGGACATATATGTGGATGAACAAAAGAACTGGGAAAAAAAACATTTATTTGGTCAAAATGAATGTGGTATGTATGCTTTTAATCTATGTATAACAATTGCTAAGTATGTGATATGGATAAGGAGAAATATGGCTAAACATGATGGGAAGAGAGTGGATATATGGCGTATGTTTAAAAACAGAATGGAGATGGCTGTAAAATTGATATTCAACTATTTTATAGTACAAGAAAAGGAGGATGTATTTATAGAAATGATGGTAAAAGGGAACGTAATGGTTGAATACAAGGACAACATTTTAAGTTGGTTATGGGAAAAATATGAAGTCTAATAATGAGTGTTGTAAGTATCATGTGATTTTTGTGTGATGTGATCATTTCTTTGTAAAAATGTAAATATTTGATTTTAATGAAAAAAAATAAAAATAAATATATATATCTCATCTGAACTCGGAAGCAAGGCAGGGTTGGGCCTGGTTGGTACTTGGATGGGAGACCACCTGGGAATACCAGGTGCTGTAAGCTTTTTAAATTCCTTCATTTGGCAGCTAATACACTTCCCAAAATATAAAAAAAAAAAAAAACAAACTCTGAATTCCTCTCTGAACTCTGGAACCAGCCAAGTCAGTGTACCCACTTCCCCTGATTCCATTCGGGGGAGAGTGGGTACAGTGACTTGGCTGGTTTAACTTAGCAAGAGCTGTTGGTGCCCCGGAGCAGAAACATAAAAAAAAAAAAAAAAAAAACAGGTAAACAATTGAGGGGACAAGGGCCAAGGGTCTGAGACTTTCTCCTCTCCAGGAGGAGGTTACAAGCATTAGATTTATTTTTGTCTGAGCAGCTGCAACATACTTGCGTGGAGGCCCACAGCTAGGCTTGAGGGCAAGTTTCTGCAGGACCTTCCCTGGTGGTCTAGTGGTTAGGAGTTGGCGCTCTCACCGCCGCGACCCGGGTTCGATTCCCAGTCAGGGAACTCCCTTTTGAGCTCTCACTATGAAGATATATGCGAACTGCACAGGCATGAAAGGGCAAAAGACCTTTCTTTTGAGAAAGAAAAGTTGGCTGGGTGACTTCAAAGTGGTAGGGACTTTTGCAACAAGTAGGCTGGGTTTACGATTGGTGTAGCTGTAGTAGAAGTTAATAAAAATCTGGCAGTTGGGGCAGCCTTTGAAACCAGGAGAGCACCCCACGGGTCTAGTGGTTAGGATTCGGCGCTCTCACCACCGTGGCCCGGGTTCGATTCCTGGTCAGGGAACTTCCTTTTGAGCTCTAGCTATGAAGATATAGTTGCATTAGTGTCTGAGTCTCTGTGGCGCAATCGGTTAGCGCGTTCGGCTGTTAACCGAAAGGATGGTGGTTCGAGCCCACCCAGGGACTAATCAAGCTTTTCTCTGCCTTGCAACTGCTAACACATGCACTGGAAATAGATCCTGAGCCACGTGCTGTCTGGCGTTACAAGATGACGTCAGGATTTTGAAGCAGAAGTTTGTTGTCCAGTGCCTGGATTGGCTAAGTTACTTATTCCAGTTGACTAAAACACAGCATCAATCTTTACACAGGTAGGGAAGGTAATGATCAAAACAGTGACTAGAAAGAAAGTGTCAGAAGCCTGGCTAGCTCAGTCGGTAGAGCATGAGGCTCTTAATCTCAGGGTCGTGGGTTCGAGCCCCACGTTGGGCATTTCTGTTACCTTTCTCTCTCTCTTTTCGGCAGCTTTCATTTGGATTCATCGAGCTTTCCTATCAAGACAAAGTTCAGCATTTCTACCACAGTTGCATTAGTGTCTGAGTCTCTGTGGCGCAATCGGTTAGCGCGTTCGGCAGCTTTCATTTGGGTTCGTCCAGCAGACCAAGTGAGACAAAGTTCAGCGTTTCTACCACAGTTGGTATGGTTAGTCAGAGTCTCTGTAGCACAATCGGTTAGCACGTTCAGCTGTTAACCGAAAGGTTGTTGCTTTGAGCCCATCCAGAGACGAGCACCCCGAAGGCTTTTACTGCCTGTCATAAACCCGGCTAGCTCAGTTGGTAGAGCATGAGACACTTAATCTCAGTGATGTGGGTTCAAGCCTCACGTTGTGTTTTTGTTAGCTTTCTCTCTTTTCGGCAGCTTTCATTTGGGTTCATCCAGCAGACCAAGTGAGACAAAGTTCAGCGTTTCAACCACAGTTGGTATGGTTAGTCTGAGTCTCTGTGGCACAATCGGTTAGCGTGTTCAGCTGTTAACCGAAAGGTTGTTGCTTTGAGCCCATCCAGGGACGAACGAAGGCTTTTACTGCCTTGCAACTGCTAACACATGCAACGGGCAATGATCCTGGGCAACGTGCTGTCTAGCATTACAAGTTGACATCAGGATTTAGCAGAAGTTTGTTGTCCAGTGCCTGGATTAGCCAAGTTACTTATTTCAGTTGACTTTAAAACAACTAGAATGATTGTGTCAGAAGCCCGGCTAGCTCAGTCGGTAGAGCATGAGACTCTTAATCTCAGGGTCGTGGGTTCGAGCCCCACGTTGGGCGTTTCTGTTACCTTTCTCTCTCTCTTTTCAGCAGCTTTCATTTGGATTCATCGAATATACCTATCAAGACAAAGTTCAGCATTTCTACCACAGTTGCATTAGTGTCTAAGTCTCTGTGGTGCAATCGGTTAGCGCTTTCATTTGGGTTCATCCAGCAGACCAAGTGAGACAAAGTTCACCGTTTCTACCACAGTTGGTATGGTTAGTCAGAGTCTCTGTGGCACAATCGGTTAGCACGTTCAGCTGTTAACCGAAAGGTTGTTGCTTTGAGCGCATCCAGGGACGAGCACCCCGAAGGCTTTTACTGCCTGTCATAAACCCGGCTAGCTCAGTTGGTAGAGCATGAGACACTTAATCTCAATGATGTGGGTTCAAGCCTCACGTTGTGTTTCTGTTAGCTTTCTCTCTTTTCGGCAGCTTTCATTTGGGTTCATCCAGCAGACCAAGTGAGACAAAGTTCAGCGTTTCAACCACAGTTTGTATGGTTAGTCTGAGTGTCTGTGGCACAATCGGTTAGCGCGGTCAGCTGTTAACCGAAAGGTTGCTGCTTTGAGCCCATCCAGGGATGAACGAAGGCTTTTACTGCCTTGCAACTGCTAACACATGCACCGGGCAATGATCCTGGGCCACGTGCTGTCTAGCATTACAAGTTGACATCAGGATTTAGCAGAAGTTTGTTGTCCAGTGCCTGGATTAGCCAAGTTACTTATTTCAGTTGTTACCTTTCTCTCTCTCTTTTCAGCAGCTTTCATTTGAATTCATCGAGCATACCTATCGAGACAAAGTTCAGCATATCTACCACAGTTGCATAAGTGTCTGAGTCTCTGTGGCTTAATCGGTTAGCGCGTTCGGCTGTTAACCGAAAGGTTGGTGGTTCGAGCCCACCCAGGGATGAATTATGCTTTTCTCTGCCTTGCAACTACCAACACATGCACTGGGCATAGAGCCTGGGCCACATGCTTTCTGGCGTTACAAGATGACATCAGGATTTAGCAGAAGTTTGTTGTCCAGTACCTGTATTGGCCAATTTTTTTATTCCAGTTGACTAAAACGCAGCATCAATCTTTACACAGGTAGGGAAGGTAATGATCAAAACAGTGACTAGAAAGAAAGTGTTAGAAGCCTGGCTAGCTCAGTCGGTAGATCATGAGATTCTTAATCTCAGTGTCGTGGGTTCGAGCCCCACGTTGGGCGTTTCTGTTACCTTTCTCTCTCTTTTCAGCAGCTTTCATTTGGATTTATCGAGCATACCTATCAAGACAAAGTTCAGCATTTCTACCACAGTTGCATTAGTGACTGAGTCTCTGTGGTGCAATCGATTCGCGCGTTTCGGCTGTTAATCGAAAGGTTGGTGGTTCGAGCCCACCCAGGGATGAATCAAGCTTTTCTCTGCCTTGCAACTGCTTACACATGCACTGGGCATAGATCCTGGGCCACGTGCTGTCTGGCGTTACAAGTTGACATCAGGATTTAGCAGAAGTTTGTTGTCCAGTGCCTGCATTGGCCAAGTTACTTATTTCAGTTGTTACCTTTCTCTCTCTCTTTTCAGCAGCTTTCTCTACCTTGCAACTACTAACACATGCACTGGGCATAGAGCCTGGGCCACATGCTTTCTGGCGTTACAAGATGACATCAGGATTTAGCAGAAGTTTGTTGTCCAGTGCCTGGATTGGCTAAGTTACTTATTCCAGTTGTTACCTTTCTCTCTCTCTTTTCAGCAGCTTTCATTTGGATTCATCGAGCATACCGAGTCAGAAGCCCGGCTAGCTCAGTCGGTAGAGCATGAGACTCTTAATCTCAGGGTCGTGGGTTCGAGCCCCACGTTGGGCGTTTCTGTTACCTTTCTCTCTCTCTCTTTACGGCAGCTTTCATTTTCATTCATCGAGCATACCTATCAAGACAAAGTTCAGCATTTCTACCACAGTTGCATTAGTGTCTGAGTCTCTGTGGCGCAATTGGTTAGCGCGTTCGGCTGTTAACCGAAAGGTTGGTGGTTCGAGCCCACCCAGGGACGAATCAAGCTTTTCTCTGCCTTGCAACTGCTAACACATACACTGGGCATAGATCCTGGGCCACGTGCTGTCTGGCGTTACAAGATGACATCAGCATTTAGCAGGAGTTTGTTGTCCAGTGCCTGGATTGGCCAAGTTACTTATTCCAGTTGACTTAAAATCAGCATCAAACTTTACACAGGTAGGGAAGGTAATGATCAAAATAGTGACTAGAATAAAAGTTTCTTAAACCCGCCTAGCTCAGTTGGTAGAGCATGAGACACTTAATCTCAGTGATGTGGGTTCAAGCCTCACGTTGTGTTTCTGTTAGCTTTCTCTCTTTTCGGCAGCTTTTATTTGGGTTCATCCAGCAGACCAAGTGAGACAAAGTTCAGCGTTTCTACCACAGTTGGTATGGTTAGTCTGAGTCTCTGTGGTACAATCGGTTAGCGCGTTCAGCTGTTAACCGAAAGGTTGTTGCTTTGAGCCCATTCAGGGACGAAGGGAGGCTTTTACTGCCTTGCAACTGCTAACACATGCACCGGGCAATGATCCTGGGCCACGTGCTGTCTAGCATTACAAGTTGACTTCAGGATTTAGCAGAAGTTTGTTGTCCAGTGCCTGGATTGCCCAAGTTACTTATTTCAGTTGACTTTAAAACTGCATCGAACTTTACACAGGTAAGGAAGGTATTGATCAAAACAGTGACTAGAAAGAAAGTGTCAGAAGCCTGGCTAGCTCAGTCGGTAGAGCATGAGACTCTTAATCTCAGGGTCGTGGGTTCGAGCCCCACGTTGGGCGTTTCTGTTACCTTTCTCTCTCTCTTTTCGGCAGCTATCATTTGGATTCTTCAAGCATACCTATTGTGACAAAGTTCAGCATTTCTACTACAGTTGGATTGGTGTCTGAGTCTCTGTGGCACTACCTGGATCAGGATCATCTGTCTCAGTCTCTCTCCTCGTCCAATCGTTGCTCTCGCTCTCCATTGTGAGAATGGACGAGAGCCAATCTCCGCACTCGCTTTCCATTGTGAGAATGGACGGGAGCCAATCGCCGCTCTCGCTCTCCATATTGAGAATGGATGAGAGTCAATCGCGTCGCGGCATATGCAAATGAATGTCAACACCGCTGTCTTCTGACGAGAGCACATCATCATATAACCTATCAAGGTAAGTTATTTTTGTCAACGTCTATATCTACTGATAAAAGTTGTTTTGTCGATTGTAGTCTTTTGTTATGTCAGTCTTGGCCTCCTAACGCTGATTTATAATTTTATGACAAGAACTTTAACAAAAGTCACCCTAAGTTCACGTTTTTGTGCATAGTGTCAAAGTTCACGACCCCGCACCCTGTTTAACATTGCAGACTTTTGATACACTTGCAGAAATCATTGATTTTGTTCGAACGTGTCTTTAAATTAATAACTGTATCTAAATATACATGCATATACACTGTATATACGGTTGTTTGGATGCTTCAACAGCTCCCTCCCCCCGTATTTCTTAGCCAAAACAAAATAAAGTTTACACAAAAATATATACACCGGTATGTCCTACACTTAACTATGTGCATAATACTTTTGGTTTGGGGGTGTTCATTGTTATTTATTTTTATTTTTTTATTATTTGTATCACCAAAGCCAACCATGCGGTGAGTGGCAAATACAGAAGTCTAGATATTATTGAAAGTCTTTGTAGTATTATTATGGAATGCTTTAAATATGATAAGTCATATATGTCTGTGTGTTTTTGTTCTCCATTTGTAGGAGAGCTGCTTGGTGTTGACTACCTGCATTGAACCCAGACTCAGAGGAAACAGAGGAAATGTTGGAGGATGTGGATGAAGGTGGGGAAGAAGATGAGGGCTTCGGGGAGGACGAAGTATATGATATAACTGTGCCAAGTCTCTCAGATGACCCAAACTTCTCCATCTCCTCCCACTTCCTACCCACCTCTGAGCCCATTGCCATTGCCCCAGCTGCTGTCTCTTCCATCCACCCTGCTGCCTCCACCGCCCTGGCAACTAACTCCTCTATCCATCCTCCAGCCTCCACTGCCCTGGCAACTACCTCCTCTATCCATGCTCCAGCCTTCACCGACCTGGCTGCGACCTCCTCCATCCACCCTCCAGCCTCCACCACTCGGACTGCCACCTCCTCTGCTGTTTTCACCGGCCTGGCTGCTGCCTCCACTGCCTATCCTGCTTCTGCATCCACCCAGTCTGCTGTCTCCACTGCCCTGGATGCTGCTGCACGCTCCACCCAACCCCCTGCCCCCTCCATCCAGCATGCTTCCTCCTCCCAAACTGCTGCAATCACCATCTTCTCTGATGCCTCCTCCCAACCTGTTGCCCACTCCACCCAACCTACTGAACCCTCCACCCAGCCTGATGCCTCTGCCACCCTGGTTGCTGCCTCCATGTTGCAGCAAAGCACTCCGACATCTGAGTCTGGTGTATGTAAATATCTTGTAACCCATCTATGTTTACGCATCTAACGCATCAACAATCTGTGTTTTGTGCCTATGTTTGTTATATATATATATATGTGTGTGTGTATGTGTATGTTTATGTGTGTGTGTATTATAATTATTATTTTTATTTTTTTAGGCTGTGGATGGCTCAGGTGTACCAGGTATGGACAGAGTGGACAGCCTGGCAGATTATCTTGTGGACCTGAGGAATCAGCCCTCCCTTGTCCTCACCAACCAGCAGGTAAGGAATATAAACCCACTCTTTGTTCACTCTTTAACTTGTCATACTTGCTTACCTTTTGCACATTTTGCTTTCTCATTTGGCATGTATTATCTGCTTTCTCTGCTTAGGTGAGCAACATTGTTGCTCTTTGGCAGAACCTGCTGGACTATGACAAGCAGAGGGTGGTGTTTGCAGCCAGGCATCAAGCAAAGCTGGACACTGGGAGGTTTAGGTCCCCGAAGAAGAGACAGGAGTTTACCCCAGGAGTGGAGAGTTTGAAGAGGCATGCCCTGACCACCTCTGCCCCACTTGCACAATGGCCAGATTGCTGTCGCTTGGTTGAGACTTTTTTTGTCAGGCTCTGTGCCATACATAGAACACCCAAAAAGAAGGGGACCGGCACAGTGTCCAGATGGGATCTCATCCTGGCAGACTACAGGAAAATCAGGCGCAGCATTTTGGCCAATGCTATAGTGATGAAGCAGACTAACCTTCAACTGGTGGATGTGAGTCACACCACCCTGGTACAGTGGCATAATAAAAAAGTTAAACAGCAGGACACTGCAGTTGTGATGCAGGGGCTGCAACTTCCAAGCCGCTTGTCTGTGGTGGCTGACCCCTTATTGCCTGCCAATGTGAGCCCCCCATCTCCACCACCTCAGCCAGGCCCGGCCCACCAGTACCACTTGGCCAGTAGCACTGTGGGCCAGGCTAAACTAAAAAGAAAAAGGACCATTTTGCCAGACCCACCGGCTTTGCCACCTGCTCAGATGCAGCAAGCCCAACGGCAACTTATTCCTGCTCCACCACCAGGGACTCAACTGGTCATGCTGATGCCAGTGGCCTCACAGGGGTCTATGCTGGCTTTTGGGTTTGGCCTCCCTTCTGCCCCTCCTGCCATTCCATCCGCCCCTGGTACTGCTGTCGCTCCCGTTCGTAAACTGACCTGCAAAGTACAGCATAATACATGTAAGAAATGTGGGCAGTTTAGAACAGCGGAGACTGGACACAGCCAGTACAAGGGCATTAAATACTGCCCCTCTGTAGAGGCATTGCCGAAGGAGCAGTGGTTGGAAAGAATTAAAAAAGGAGAAAAATAATAAAACTGTTTCAGAAGACCTGGGCACTTCCTGAAGTGTTTATTTTTATTATTGACATTTAAATATTTTCAGGGGTCTTTTGTTTTACTTGTAAATTTTTGTTACTTTAAATTATAATTAAAAAATTGTAAATTTCTAATTTATTTGTTTATATCATTTATTTTGCAATTGAAGTTATATTTGCTTATTTCATTTTGTGTTGTTATTTATTTTTGTTTAATTTATTGTAATTTTTTCTCTTCTTTTGCACTTGTTTGCACTGCTGTTGAGCTATTATATTGTAAATGTAAATAATTGGCTATGACTAATTTTAAATAAATGTTTGGTCATTTTAACTGTTTCTCTGTTTGTTTGTTTTTAGTTGGTTGTGTTTTGCTATAGTATAATTCAAAAAATTAAATAGGCACAAAATGAAATAGTCCAGAAAATAATGTTTCAATAAAGAAACTAGTTTGTAGTTTCTCTATACTTAGCAAAATACTTAGCAGAAATGTACTTAAAAGCAAATATATTTATATATAAAAAAACAATAAAATATGTAGTATTAATCAAATATTAATAGTACAAATAAATTATTAAAAATGAAATAAAAAATATTTTCCTCTTCCGCCCCTTTTTCTTCTCTTCTTTCTCTTTTTTTCCTCCTTTTCTTCTCTTTTTTCCTCTCCTCCCTCTCTTCCCCCTCCGTAACAGACTATTGTTCCCCAACACTCACCAATGTATATAAAGCAGAAATGGGAAAGGGAAGCCAATATAAAAATAACAAATGAGGAATGATTAACTATTTGGGAAACACAGATGGTCACAATTAATTCAGATTCATGAAGGGAATTTATTTGGACAAATGTAATCAGGTTCTTTATAACACCTGAAATCAAATACTTTCAAACTAGAGATCAAAAAAAGGTCAATGCTGGAGAAAATGTGGAAATGTATTGGCAGATCATTTCCACATATTTTGGCACTGTAATATTATACACACCTATTGGCAAGATTTAAATAAAGAGATGAATGCAATAATAGGATTGAATCTGGAATGTAATGCAATTAAAACTATGTACCTGGGAATTTACTCAGCAGAAATACCAAAAAATGATGTGTATCTTCTTAACACACTACTAACAACTAGCAAAAAGGCCATTACAAAGAAATGGTCCAAGGAAGATCCTCCATTTGTAGGCGAATGGTATGATATTGTTAAAGAGGTGTATGACATGGAAGTACTGACATTTACCTTAAGACAACAAGACTATAAAATGTCTGCATACTGGGGTAAATGGTTGAGAAGAAAAGTATTGTTTTAATTTCATTGTGGTGCTTTTATTTTATATATGTTTGGAGCCTGTTGATCTTTGTCACGTAACCCTTAACATAATTTTATATAGCAACATTTTATCAAAGATAAATATGAATGTAAATAAGATTGTATTCGGTGACCTTTAACACTTGTATGTCTTTTTTGTTTCCATGTTCCTTTAACAATGTCTGTTTGTTTGTTTGTTTGCTTGTTTTTTATTGCTGTTTTGTTTGTTTTGTTCTAAACTGTTTTGAAAAAGGAAAAAAAAATAAAATGTATCATCATCATCCTGACACAAACTCAGCATGTAGTTTTGCTGCTGTTAGATCAAAAACAACAGCTGCCATTCATGTTCATACACTGTAAAAAAAATCTGTCTTTATAAATAACGTCTTTCATTTTACACAATCTTTTTTCATTAGGCTAGCTGCCTAATTCTCTTCAAAGAGCAGCTCTCATACAGAGCCCGTTATTTCAGTGTTTTTTTTTTCCAGGATATTGTGGATATTTGTGGATTCCTTCTTTCTTGCTCTCGGCTAATCACATGGAAAATTGTGGAATTTGATCATTGAGTTGTTTTTCCCTGTCATTTTCCTTTTTTTCTTATTTATTTCAACTATCACACACTTTTCAGGTGAAGGGGAAAAGTGTTGCACTTATCTGAAAAATCTTTTTATGTATTAAATAATGAAGTGTTTTTTTTCTTTTAAAGGATTACTTGTTTTTATTTTTTGTATACTTTATTTTTATTTCTCTTTTTTTTAAGAAAAAAACAAGAAAAAAAACATATAATAGATAAAAAAAATTATAAAAATAAATCATAATAATAAATAAAATAAGTAGTACAATAAAACACCGGAACTTAACTGAACAGTTGACTGGTCGCACATTTCCTTACAGGTCACATTAACAAATACATATAGAAATCAGATTACACTGTGTAAAGGCACAAGTACAATCCATTTCTCCCAATATTGCAGGTATTTGTCCTTTTGTAGTTTTAAAGAAAAAGTCATCCTCTCCATATTTTGAACATTGGATATGATATCCAACCATTCAGATTTTGTAGGGGGTTCCAGTTGTAGCCACTTTCGAGTCACAGTTTTCTTACTGGTTGCTAGGAGTATTTTTAATAAATACTTGTCTTTTACCGTTAAGTTGGCTGCAATATTTCCCAGGTAAATTGTTGTGAAAGAAAAGTCCACATCATCACCAAAAATATTTTGTATTACTTGCATTACGTCCTGCCAGTATGACTGAATGGCTGGGCAACTCCAAAATATGTGAAAGTGGTTTGCCAAGTCTTCTCCACATTTCCTCCAGCACTGTCCCCTGTCCTTCTCCTGTGTTTGCATGCATGTTAACTTGGGGGTTATAAAGTATCTGGTAAGATTCCTCCAGCAGAAATCTCTCCACATACCAGAGCTGGAAGAGGTGGACTGCACTGAGGAGATATTCAACCAATCTTCCTCTGAGATAACTAGGTTGGATTCTCTCTCCCATTTTAGTCTGATGTCATTTGTTGAGTCTTCCTTGGTGGATTGGATGGCAGAATACAATTTTGAAACAAGTCTCCTATTGTCTTTGTTCTTGTAGATGTCAATAACTAAGTCAATTAAGTTAGGGGGATGGCTCTCCAAGCATCTAATCTCTCTATTAAAGTAGGTCCTGGTTTGCAGGTACCTAAAGAAATCACATTTGTCCAGACCATACATATCTGAGATTTTCTGAAAGCTATCTAATTCCCCATTTGAGGAAATTAAACGAAAAGTAGTGATGCCAAACCTATACCAAGTTTGAAATCTCCCATCAATTTTAGCTGGTTTAAAGTCAGGGTCAAATGCTACCCATTTAATCAATCTAGACTGTTTTTCAAGTAGTGGAGAATTACACTCTTTAAACCAGATTCTAAGGGGAACTTTGGACCACTGATTTAAGCTATTTAAATAGTGTTTATGTAAAAACTTGCTACCCAATAATGATTGTAGTGGGATATCAATTTGTGAAGTTTCCAGGTCTTTCCATTTTGCTGTGTATTCTGGGTTACAACAGATTAATAAGGGTCGTAACTGGGCTGCTTTGTAATAGTCAGACAAGCAAGGCAGTGATTTTCCCCCTTTCTCATTAGACAGTTGCAATGTTTTATATTTAATTCTAGGTCTCCTGCCCCCCCATAAAAATCTTGAAATCCACTTGTCCCATTCTCTGAACTGTTTTGATGGAATTTCGATTGGTAGGGATTGGAAGAGGTATAGAAGACGGGGAACTATATTAATCTTTATTGTCTTTATTCTATTATGCATCTCTAAAGGCAATTGAGACCACCTATCTGTCAGATTTTATATTCTTATTTATAGGGCCATAATTACTATTAAGTAATTGTGTAGAATCTTTAGTTATTTTAATACCCAGGTACTTAATACTTGTTGAATTCCATTTGAAATAAAATTTATTTTGCATATCTTTCTGAGGGAAATAATTAAAGCTTAAAATTTGTGTTTTTTGGATATTTAGCTTGTAACCAGAGTAGGTGCCAAATTTATTTAAAACTGACATCAGAGTAGGATTGCTAACTTCTGGTGTTCCAACAAACAAAAGAACATCATCTGCATACAGACAGATCTTTTCCTCTAAACCTCTAACTGTTATTCCTTTAATTCCCTGTTCGTCTCTTATCAACTGTGCCAAAGGCTCAATAAATAAAGCAAAAAGGGTAGGACTGAGGGGGCAGCCTTGACGGCAGCCTCTTTCCAAAACAAAACTCTTGGTAAGATGACCATTAATCCTAATTTTTGCATTTGGTGATAAATATAAATTTCTTATACACCTAATAAAGTCATCATTAAAGCCAAATCTGGTCAATGCTAAATATAAATACTCCCAACGAACTGAGTCAAATGCCTTTTCATCATCTAAGCTAATAATTGCTGCTCTGGTTTTCTTTTTAATGACATGATCAGTAACGTGTAGCACCCGCCTAATATTATCTTGTGTCTGCCTATCCCTTATAAATCCGGTTTGGTCTAAGTCCACTAATTCTGGTATTATATCTTCCAATCTTTTAGCTAGTATTGATGCATATAATTTATAATCCATGTTTAATACAGAAATCGGTCTAAAAGAACTACACTCCTTCTTATCTTTACCCTCTTTAGGAATAATCGAAATGATCGCCTCACTCCATGTTCTTGGTGGTTCACCACCTTTAAGCATGTAGTTAAAACACTCATAAAGCATGGGAATTAACAGGTCTTTGAATGCCTTGTACCACTCAACTGGGAAGCCATCTGAGCCAGGTGTTTTATTTACTTTTAATCTTGAAATCGCTTTCCCTATTTCCTCTTTTGTAATCTCTGCCATTAGGGATTTATTCTGTGTTGTGCCTATGGAGGGTAAGTCTAATGATTCTAAGAAGATATTTATTTCTGTGGGTTTAGTTTTATTTACTTCACTATATAGATTTCTGTAATAAGTTTTTAAAATGTTATGGATATCATCTTGTTTGTGATTAATTCTATTAGTTTTAGGATCTCTAATTTACAGGATAGTCCGCTCTGCCTGCTGTTTTCTAAGCCAATAACTTCAAAGCCTTTGGGCCGTTTTCATAATATCTTTGCTTAGTAAATTTGGCTTTTTTCTCTAATTCTTCCTCATATAGTTCATTTATTTGCTTCTTAATACTTTTTATTTGGCTTAAGATATGAGGTTTCTTTTTCACAATATGTTCTCTCTCTAAGGTTTTAAGGCTCTCCTGCAAGTCAAACATCTTTTTACATTTTTCCTTTTTCTTATGTGATGTAAGGGCTATGAGTTTACCCCTAAGCACTGATTTTGATGCATCCCATAAAATACTTGGTAATACTTCCCCATTGTTGTTGTTATCGATGTAATCCTTTATTTATTTTTGAATAAATTCTTTATTTGTCCTATCATTCAGTATACTTGTATTAAGCCGCCACAGTGAGTCGTTCTTTTTGTTATCTAAATGTATAGTTAGATAAACAGGTGAGTGGTCAGAGATATCTCTGGTTCCTATCTTGCAGTCTATAAGCCGGTGTCTGTCTGAATTAAAAACAAAGAAGTAATCAATTCTTGAGTAGGAAATTTGGCTTGCGGAATAGAATGTGAACTGTTTATCTAATGGATGGAGCTCCCTCCATACATCTATCAATCCCAATTCCATCAACAGTTTTTTAGTTACCCTTGCTCTAGAGGTTAGCCTCTTTAATGCATTAGAGGAATCAAGCTTGGGTTGCATCTGGGCATTCCAGTCTCCTCCACATATCAAAACTCCTGATGCTTCAGAAGCTATTAATTGAAAAACTTCTCTTTTGCATGAGTTGTCTTGCTCAGGGGGTATGTACACGGTAATTAACGTAACTTCTTTTTGATCTAAGAGACCCTTAACAAAAACATATCGACCCTCTTTGTCTGAAAATTCAGCAAGCAGGCGGAAGTTCACACAGTTATTAATTAATATTGCTACCCCTCTTCGTTTTCCCTTCCAATAAGATGAATAAAATACATTCTTAAACCCTTTTTGTTTTAGTTTTTCGTGTTTTAGATTATTAAGATGCGTCTCCTGCATAAATATAACATACAACTTTTCCTTTTTCATCTTTGCAATAACCTTGCTTCTCTTGATTGGATTGCATAAACCATTTACATTCAGGGTAATCACCCTATATTCCTGAATCTGCATGTGATCTTGTAATAAAACACTTTCTGTAAGGTATATGTTATTCGTGACCAAGTCTGAACTACATATGAACTAAATAAAATAAAATAAGAACCCATAACTTTACAGTTGGAAATAATAGAACTAAACAGAATGCATATAAAGACCTCCATTCGAAGCAATGAACAGTTCTTACTTCTTAGTGTAGGGGAATAGTCTAGGTAAACACCAGAGCCCCTCTTCAGTGCAGCCTTAAGTGCCCTTATGGGTATTCTGCGTGCACTTACGAACGTCAAAAACAAAAAAGTCTTTCCCGTATTTGTCGGTCAACTACATTATTTACTAAGGGCGATTTTGGTTCATTCACCAATTGTGTAGTTTACGGTCATTTGCCACTCGTAGTTAACAAATCCTAAACCTTTAAATCTATCTTTATCGGCGAAAATTCCGGAGCCTCTCTTTAATCCAATTCTGACGGGTCTGCCTGTTTGTTGTATTCTTAGAGCGCTGCCAGCCGGTCGTCCGCGCTTTATTCAAAACCTCAACTTCTGAAGATGTCTCGGGGCCAAACTGGAAACCCCTTTTCTTCATGTCCTCAGTCGCTTCGTCTGCGCTTCCATAGGTGACCGGCCCGCCGTCAAAGAACACTCGCAGTTTCGCTGGCGGTGGTGTCTGAAATCGTATTCCCTTCTCTTTGAGCATCCTCCTGATCTGAGAATATGCCTTCCTTTTCGCCAAGGTTTCAGCAGGGTAGTCATGATCAAAGTAGATCCTGCTGTTGTTGTAAAAGATTTCCTTTTTCTTCCACGCAGTGTGCAGAACCATTTCCTTAACTTTGAATTCTTGAAAGTACACAATCACCGATCTTGGCTGCGCCTCGTTAGGAGGTCTTGGTCCGAGCGCTCTGTGGCATCTTTGAATCCCGAGTTCAATTTCAGCAAGGTCCAGTTCTTTTTTAATAAGATTATCAATGAATTGGTACATGTTGTTATTTTCAGCGCCTTCCGAGATCCCGTAAATGCGAACATTATTACGTCTCGAGCGTGCTTCCAGGTCCGTTAACTTCATCTGCATTCTTTCCTGGGATTGTAGTGACTGGCTCAGAGCTTCCCTGAAATCCGTGGACCACTCCTCGGCCTCGGCGATGCGGGTCTCGGCCTCACTCACTCTGTCAGTTGTAGTTTTCAGGTCGGTTGTGATTTCGTTTAGCGTCTGGTAAATTTCCTTTCGAAAGTCCACTAATTCTCTTTTCAGATCGTCTCGGAAGATGTTTAGCTCGGACTTCATCTCCAAGGCCACCATCTTTATGTCTGCGCGGATGACCGCGACGCTTTCGTCCACTGTTGCCAGTTTTGGATTTTCCTCTTGTCCGCCATTACGCTCTCCTTGTTTCTCAGCCCCGGCGGTATCCTCTAAGTTACTACCTTTTTCCGCTTTCCCAAACTGTTTTCCTTTGCCCTTTCTGACTTTCTCCCCTTCCATCATTAGATTCGATTAGGAATTAGGTGTTAATTGTATTAATTGGGGAATTAAACTCCGACCGAACGGGAGACAAAAAGTTAAGCGGCCATGCGCTTTCAGTTAACCGCCGGAAGTCTGAACCTAGCTTTTTAAAGGTAACACTGGATTGTCTTGCACAGTCAATGTAAAAGGAACTGCATCAAAGACAACCCAGTTGGTACTTTAGGCCACTGGGCTGTTTTTACTGCCTGTGAACTGTAATATGCCTCCAGGGAGTTGCTGACACACGTAACAAAAACAGCATGAACAAAGTGGTTCGGTGGATCGGTCTCACAGAATTTTTTGTGGCACTGCAGATTGCTTCTACAGGGCTTGTTGGTCTAGGGGTATGATTCTCGCTTCGGGTGCGAGAGGTCCCGGGTTCAAATCCCGGACGAGCCCTACGCCTGTCATAAAAAATGAGGCGGAGCTGTGCTTACTATGGTCTTTCTATGTTAATTGTAGCAACTTTTGCTGTGACTTTAGTTAATGAACATTTAGTGGACTTCTGATCTCAATCAGTCTAACATGTACAATTATACAGACAAAAAAAGGAGCGGCAATGATTCGGTTGTTAGATTTGTTTATGGATCTTGAACAACCCACCAGCTTTATATGTAAACACCATTTTTGTCTTTGTACACAGTCTCTTCTCTGTAGGCACCATGCAGGATTCAAAATGGCCTTTCGCGTTAGGTATCTCGTTACCCTTTTAGTCATAACAGGTAATATGCATGGCAATGCAGGAAGTTAATGACATGCAAACACATCTCAAGAAGGTTTTCACAGCTACCGTGTTTCATCCACCAAACATTGCTCCCAAATTGAGGTGAGACTTTCAAAGACAACCCAGATTGGACTTGAACCAACAATTCCAAGCCCCGAAGGTTGATGCCTTATCCATTAGGCCACTGGGCCATTTCGCCAATCATTTGTCATGGATCTTTTGTATGCCTTCAACAAGATGCCAACGCATGGAAAACTGCACTTTAGGATCTGGATGCCAGTTTGCATTCCGTCAAATAAGATGTGTGCAACTAATGGTCAAACATTTTCTTTGTGCAATCATCCACATTCGTGTCTCATTGGTCCTGGGGTATGGTTCTCGCGTATGGTGTGACTGGTCTTGAGTTTCAAATTCCAGACAAGGCCACTCTCATTAACTTGAAATCACAACCTTTCTGCAGCTATTTTCTTGTTTGCATTTCATCATCATCCACCTAACAAGAGACCATTAGTTGAAAGCCACGAGGTATTTGAAGTCAAGATCTCCATTACCAGAGCTTAGCGGAACCTTTTAGGTTCGTAACGTGACAGTGAGATTCAAGCAAGATTGGGTGAATCTTTATTTGAAGTGTGCAGCAAGTCTGAGAATTCGAAGCTAACTATTGTCCTCAGATCATCACGCCTAAGTTTTGAGAAGACCAGTCGGAATTGTTTCACACAACTTAAATTTAACCCAACAAAGACAACCCAGATGGGACTTGAACCCACAATCCCCAGCTTCGAAGGCTGATGCCTTATCCATTAGGCCACTGGGTCAACGCTAGCCTTTGTCATATCTGATGTATGGCTCAGGAAGTTCTTGTAACTCAGAAAAACAGTACTTTAGGATCCCTATGCCATATTGCATTCAGACGATCTGGTGTGTACACCTAATGACAAAACAGCTTCTCTGAGGAGTTTTCCATTGTCATGTCGTTTTGACCTAAGGGTATGAACCTAGCTTTTGAGGGTAACACTGGATTGTCTTGCACAGTCAACTTAAAAGGAACTGCATCAAAGACAACCCAGTTGGTACTTTAAACCCACAATCCCCAGCTTCGAAGGCTGGTGCCTTATCCATTAGGCCACTGGACTGTTTTTATACTTACTGTGAACTGTAATATGCCTCCAGAGAGTTGCTGACACACGTAACAAAAACAACATGAACAAAGAGTAGATTGGATTGGTCTCACAGAATTTCTTGTGGCACTGCAGGTTTCTTCTACAGGGCTCGTTGGTCTAGGGGTATGATTCTCGCTTAGGGTGCGAGAGGTCCCGGGTTCAAATCCCGGACGAGCCCTATGACTGTCATAGAAAAGCAGTGGTGCTGCGCTATCTATGGTGTTTCTGTGTTAATTGTAGCAGCTTTTGCTGTGACTTTAGTGAATGAACATTTAGTGGACTTCTGATCTAAATCAGTCTAACATGTACAATTATACAGACAAAAAAGGAGCGGCAATGATTCGGTTGTTAGATTTGTTTATGGATCTTGAACAACCCACCAGCTTTATATGTAAGCACCATTTTTTTGCTTTGTACACAGTCTCTTCTCTGTAGGCACCATGCAGGATTCAAAATGGCCTTTCGCGTTAGGTATCTCGTTACCCTTTTAGTCATAACAGGTAATATGCATGGCAATGCAGGAAGTTAATGACATGCAAACACATCTCAAGAAGGTTTTCACAGCTACCGTGTTTCATCCACCAAACATTGCTCCCAAATTGAGGTGAGACTTTCAAAGACAACCCAGATTGGACTTGAACCAACAATTCCAAGCCCCGAAGGTTGATGCCTTATCCATTAGGCCACTGGGCCATTTCGCCAATCATTTGTCATGGATCTTTTGTATGCCTTCAACAAGATGCCAACGCATGGAAAACTGCACTTTAGGATCTGGATGCCAGTTTGCATTCCGTCAAATAAGATGTGTGCAACTAATGGTCAAACATTTTCTTTGTGCAATCATCCACATTCGTGTCTCATTGGTCCTGGGGTATGGTTCTCGCGTATGGTGTGACTGGTCTTGAGTTTCAAATTCCAGACAAGGCCACTCTCATTAACTTGAAATCACAAACTTTCTGCAGCTATTTTCTTGTTTGCATTTCATCATCATCCACCTAACAAGAGACCATTAGTTGAAAGCCACGAGGTATTTGAAGTCAAGATCTCCATTACCAGAGCTTAGCGGAACCTTTTAGGTTCGTAACGTGACAGTGAGATTCAAGCAAGATTGGGTGAATCTTTATTTGAAGTGTGCAGCAAGTCTGAGAATTCGAAGCTAACTATTGTCCTCAGATCATCACGCCTAAGTTTTGAGAAGACCAGTCGGAATTGTTTCACACAACTTAAATTTAACCCAACAAAGACAACCCAGATGGGACTTGAACCCACAATCCCCAGCTTCGAAGGCTGATGCCTTATCCATTAGGCCACTGGGTCAACGCTAGCCTTTGTCATATCTGATGTATGGCTCAGGAAGTTCTTGTAACTCAGAAAAACAGTACTTTAGGATCCCTATGCCATATTGCATTCAGACGATCTGGTGTGTACACCTAATGACAAAACAGCTTCTCTGAGGAGTTTTCCATTGTCATGTCGTTTTGACCTAAGGGTATGAACCTAGCTTTTGAGGGTAACACTGGATTGTCTTGCACAGTCAACTTAAAAGGAACTGCATCAAAGACAACCCAGTTGGTACTTTAAACCCACAATCCCCAGCTTCGAAGGCTGGTGCCTTATCCATTAGGCCACTGGACTGTTTTTATACTTACTGTGAACTGTAATATGCCTCCAGAGAGTTGCTGACACACGTAACAAAAACAACATGAACAAAGAGTAGATTGGATTGGTCTCACAGAATTTCTTGTGGCACTGCAGGTTCCTTCTACAGGGCTCGTTGGTCTAGGGGTATGATTCTCGCTTAGGGTGCGAGAGGTCCCGGGTTCAAATCCCAGACGAGCCCTGCGACTGTCATAGAAAAGCAGTGGTGCTGCGCTATCTATGGTGTTTCTGTGTTAATTGTAGAAGCTTTTGCTGTGACTTTAGTGAATGAACATTTAGTGGACTTCTGATCTAAATCAGTCTAACATGTACAATTATACAGACAAAAAAAGGAGCGGCAATGATTCGGTTGTTAGATTTGTTTATGGATCTTGAACAACCCACCAGCTTTATATGTAAGCACCATTTTTTTGCTTTGTACACAGTCTCTTCTCTGTAGGCACCATGCAGGATTCAAAATGGCCTTTCGCGTTAGGTATCTCGTTTCCCTTTTAGTCATAACAGGTAATATGCATGGCAATGCAGGAAGTTAATGACATGCAAACACATCTCAAGAAGGTTTTCACAGCTACCGTGTTTCATCCACCAAACATTGCTCCCAAATTGAGGTGAGACTTTCAAAGACAACCCAGATTGGACTTGAACCAACAATTCCAAGCCCCGAAGGTTGATGCCTTATCCATTAGGCCACTGGGCCATTTCGCCAATCATTTGTCATGGATCTTTTGTATGCCTTCAACAAGATGCCAACGCATGGAAAACTGCACTTTAGGATCTGGATGCCAGTTTGCATTCCGTCAAATAAGATGTGTGCAACTAATGGTCAAACATTTTCTTTGTGCAATCATCCACATTCGTGTCTCATTGGTCCTGGGGTATGGTTCTCGCGTATGGTGTGACTGGTCTTGAGTTTCAAATTCCAGACAAGGCCACTCTCATTAACTTGAAATCACAAACTTTCTGCAGCTATTTTCTTGTTTGCATTTCATCATCATCCACCTAACAAGAGACCATTAGTTGAAAGCCACGAGGTATTTGAAGTCAAGATCTCCATTACCAGAGCTTAGCGGAACCTTTTAGGTTCGTAACGTGACAGTGAGATTCAAGCAAGATTGGGTGAATCTTTATTTGAAGTGTGCAGCAAGTCTGAGAATTCGAAGCTAACTATTGTCCTCAGATCATCACGCCTAAGTTTTGAGAAGACCAGTCGGAATTGTTTCACACAACTTAAATTTAACCCAACAAAGACAACCCAGATGGGACTTGAACCCACAATCCCCAGCTTCGAAGGCTGATGCCTTATCCATTAGGCCACTGGGTCAACGCTAGCCTTTGTCATATCTGATGTATGGCTCAGGAAGTTCTTGTAACTCAGAAAAACAGTACTTTAGGATCCCTATGCCATATTGCATTCAGACGATCTGGTGTGTACACCTAATGACAAAACAGCTTCTCTGAGGAGTTTTCCATTGTCATGTCGTTTTGACCTAAGGGTATGAACCTAGCTTTTGAGGGTAACACTGGATTGTCTTGCACAGTCAACTTAAAAGGAACTGCATCAAAGACAACCCAGTTGGTACTTTAAACCCACAATCCCCAGCTTCGAAGGCTGGTGCCTTATCCATTAGGCCACTGGACTGTTTTTATACTTACTGTGAACTGTAATATGCCTCCAGAGAGTTGCTGACACACGTAACAAAAACAACATGAACAAAGAGTAGATTGGATTGGTCTCACAGAATTTCTTGTGGCACTGCAGGTTCCTTCTACAGGGCTCGTTGGTCTAGGGGTATGATTCTCGCTTAGGGTGCGAGAGGTCCCGGGTTCAAATCCCAGACGAGCCCTGCGACTGTCATAGAAAAGCAGTGGTGCTGCGCTATCTATGGTGTTTCTGTGTTAATTGTAGAAGCTTTTGCTGTGACTTTAGTGAATGAACATTTAGTGGACTTCTGATCTAAATCAGTCTAACATGTACAATTATACAGACAAAAAAAGGAGCGGCAATGATTCGGTTGTTAGATTTGTTTATGGATCTTGAACAACCCACCAGCTTTATATGTAAGCACCATTTTTTTGCTTTGTACACAGTCTCTTCTCTGTAGGCACCATGCAGGATTCAAAATGGCCTTTCGCGTTAGGTATCTCGTTTCCCTTTTAGTCATAACAGGTAATATGCATGGCAATGCAGGAAGTTAATGACATGCAAACACATCTCAAGAAGGTTTTCACAGCTACCGTGTTTCATCCACCAAACATTGCTCCCAAATTGAGGTGAGACTTTCAAAGACAACCCAGATTGGACTTGAACCAACAATTCCAAGCCCCAAGGTTGATGCCTTATCCATTAGGCCACTGGGCCATGTCGCCAATCATTTGTCATGGATCTTTTGTATGCCTTCAACAAGATGCCAACGCATGGAAAACTGCACTTTAGGATCTGGATGCCAGTTTGCATTCCGTCAAATAAGATGTGTGCAACTAATGGTCAAACATTTTCTTTGTGCAATCATCCACATTCGTGTCTCATTGGTCCTGGGGTATGGTTCTAGCGTATGGTGTGACTGGTCTTGAGTTTCAAATTCCAGACAAGGCCACTCTCATTAACTTGAAATCACAACCTTTTTGCAGCTATTTTCTTGTTTGCATTTCATCATCATCCACCTAACAAGAGACCATTAGTTGAAAGCCACGAGGTATTTGAAGTCAAGATCTCCATTACCAGAGCTTAGCGGAACCTTTTAGGTTCGTAACGTGACAGTGAGATTCAAGCAAGATTGGGTGAATCTTTATTTGAAGTGTGCAGCAAGTCTGAGATTTCGAAGCTAACTATTGTCCTCAGATCATCACGCCTAAGTTTTGAGAAGACCAGTCGGAATTGTTTCACACAACTTAAATTTAACCCAACAAAGACAACCCAGATGGGACTTGAACCCACAATCCCCAGCTTCGAAGGCTGATGCCTTATCCATTAGGCCACTGGGTCAACGCTAGCCTTTGTCATATCTGATGTATGGCTCAGGAAGTTCTTGTAACTCAGAAAAACAGTACTTTAGGATCCCTATGCCATATTGCATTCAGACGATCTGGTGTGTACACCTAATGACAAAACAGCTTCTCTGAGGAGTTTTCCATTGTCATGTCGTTTTGACCTAAGGGTATGAACCTAGCTTTTGAGGGTAACACTGGATTGTCTTGCACAGTCAACTTAAAAGGAACTGCATCAAAGACAACCCAGTTGGTACTTTAAACCCACAATCCCCAGCTTCGAAGGCTGGTGCCTTATCCATTAGGCCACTGGACTGTTTTTATACTTACTGTGAACTGTAATATGCCTCCAGAGAGTTGCTGACACACGTAACAAAAACAACATGAACAAAGAGTAGATTGGATTGGTCTCACAGAATTTCTTGTGGCACTGCAGGTTCCTTCTACAGGGCTCGTTGGTCTAGGGGTATGATTCTCGCTTAGGGTGCGAGAGGTCCCGGGTTCAAATCCCGGACGAGCCCTATGACTGTCATAGAAAAGCAGTGGTGCTGCGCTATCTATGGTGTTTCTGTGTTAATTGTAGAAGCTTTTGCTGTGACTTTAGTGAATGAACATTTAGTGGACTTCTGATCTAAATCAGTCTAACATGTACAATTATACAGACAAAAAAAGGAGCGGCAATGATTCGGTTGTTAGATTTGTTTATGGATCTTGAACAACCCACCAGCTTTATATGTAAGCACCATTTTTTTGCTTTGTACACAGTCTCTTCTCTGTAGGCACCATGCAGGATTCAAAATGGCCTTTCGCGTTAGGTATCTCGTTTCCCTTTTAGTCATAACAGGTAATATGCATGGCAATGCAGGAAGTTAATGACATGCAAACACATCTCAAGAAGGTTTTCACAGCTACCGTGTTTCATCCACCAAACATTGCTCCCAAATTGAGGTGAGACTTTCAAAGACAACCCAGATTGGACTTGAACCAACAATTCCAAGCCCCGAAGGTTGATGCCTTATCCATTAGGCCACTGGGCCATTTCGCCAATCATTTGTCATGGATCTTTTGTATGCCTTCAACAAGATGCCAACGCATGGAAAACTGCACTTTAGGATCTGGATGCCAGTTTGCATTCCGTCAAATAAGATGTGTGCAACTAATGGTCAAACATTTTCTTTGTGCAATCATCCACATTCGTGTCTCATTGGTCCTGGGGTATGGTTCTCGCGTATGGTGTGACTGGTCTTGAGTTTCAAATTCCAGACAAGGCCACTCTCATTAACTTGAAATCACAAACTTTCTGCAGCTATTTTCTTGTTTGCATTTCATCATCATCCACCTAACAAGAGACCATTAGTTGAAAGCCACGAGGTATTTGAAGTCAAGATCTCCATTACCAGAGCTTAGCGGAACCTTTTAGGTTCGTAACGTGACAGTGAGATTCAAGCAAGATTGGGTGAATCTTTATTTGAAGTGTGCAGCAAGTCTGAGAATTCGAAGCTAACTATTGTCCTCAGATCATCACGCCTAAGTTTTGAGAAGACCAGTCGGAATTGTTTCACACAACTTAAATTTAACCCAACAAAGACAACCCAGATGGGACTTGAACCCACAATCCCCAGCTTCGAAGGCTGATGCCTTATCCATTAGGCCACTGGGTCAACGCTAGCCTTTGTCATATCTGATGTATGGCTCAGGAAGTTCTTGTAACTCAGAAAAACAGTACTTTAGGATCCCTATGCCATATTGCATTCAGACGATCTGGTGTGTACACCTAATGACAAAACAGCTTCTCTGAGGAGTTTTCCATTGTCATGTCGTTTTGACCTAAGGGTATGAACCTAGCTTTTGAGGGTAACACTGGATTGTCTTGCACAGTCAACTTAAAAGGAACTGCATCAAAGACAACCCAGTTGGTACTTTAAACCCACAATCCCCAGCTTCGAAGGCTGGTGCCTTATCCATTAGGCCACTGGACTGTTTTTATACTTACTGTGAACTGTAATATGCCTCCAGAGAGTTGCTGACACACGTAACAAAAACAACATGAACAAAGAGTAGATTGGATTGGTCTCACAGAATTTCTTGTGGCACTGCAGGTTCCTTCTACAGGGCTCGTTGGTCTAGGGGTATGATTCTCGCTTAGGGTGCGAGAGGTCCCGGGTTCAAATCCCAGACGAGCCCTGCGACTGTCATAGAAAAGCAGTGGTGCTGCGCTATCTATGGTGTTTCTGTGTTAATTGTAGAAGCTTTTGCTGTGACTTTAGTGAATGAACATTTAGTGGACTTCTGATCTAAATCAGTCTAACATGTACAATTATACAGACAAAAAAAGGAGCGGCAATGATTCGGTTGTTAGATTTGTTTATGGATCTTGAACAACCCACCAGCTTTATATGTAAGCACCATTTTTTTGCTTTGTACACAGTCTCTTCTCTGTAGGCACCATGCAGGATTCAAAATGGCCTTTCGCGTTAGGTATCTCGTTTCCCTTTTAGTCATAACAGGTAATATGCATGGCAATGCAGGAAGTTAATGACATGCAAACACATCTCAAGAAGGTTTTCACAGCTACCGTGTTTCATCCACCAAACATTGCTCCCAAATTGAGGTGAGACTTTCAAAGACAACCCAGATTGGACTTGAACCAACAATTCCAAGCCCCAAGGTTGATGCCTTATCCATTAGGCCACTGGGCCATGTCGCCAATCATTTGTCATGGATCTTTTGTATGCCTTCAACAAGATGCCAACGCATGGAAAACTGCACTTTAGGATCTGGATGCCAGTTTGCATTCCGTCAAATAAGATGTGTGCAACTAATGGTCAAACATTTTCTTTGTGCAATCATCCACATTCGTGTCTCATTGGTCCTGGGGTATGGTTCTAGCGTATGGTGTGACTGGTCTTGAGTTTCAAATTCCAGACAAGGCCACTCTCATTAACTTGAAATCACAACCTTTCTGCAGCTATTTTCTTGTTTGCATTTCATCATCATCCACCTAACAAGAGACCATTAGTTGAAAGCCACGAGGTATTTGAAGTCAAGATCTCCATTACCAGAGCTTAGCGGAACCTTTTAGGTTCGTAACGTGACAGTGAGATTCAAGCAAGATTGGGTGAATCTTTATTTGAAGTGTGCAGCAAGTCTGAGATTTCGAAGCTAACTATTGTCCTCAGATCATCACGCCTAAGTTTTGAGAAGACCAGTCGGAATTGTTTCACACAACTTAAATTTAACCCAACAAAGACAACCCAGATGGGACTTGAACCCACAATCCCCAGCTTCGAAGGCTGATGCCTTATCCATTAGGCCACTGGGTCAACGCTAGCCTTTGTCATATCTGATGTATGGCTCAGGAAGTTCTTGTAACTCAGAAAAACAGTACTTTAGGATCCCTATGCCATATTGCATTCAGACGATCTGGTGTGTACACCTAATGACAAAACAGCTTCTCTGAGGAGTTTTCCATTGTCATGTCGTTTTGACCTAAGGGTATGAACCTAGCTTTTGAGGGTAACACTGGATTGTCTTGCACAGTCAACTTAAAAGGAACTGCATCAAAGACAACCCAGTTGGTACTTTAAACCCACAATCCCCAGCTTCGAAGGCTGGTGCCTTATCCATTAGGCCACTGGACTGTTTTTATACTTACTGTGAACTGTAATATGCCTCCAGAGAGTTGCTGACACACGTAACAAAAACAACATGAACAAAGAGTAGATTGGATTGGTCTCACAGAATTTCTTGTGGCACTGCAGGTTCCTTCTACAGGGCTCGTTGGTCTAGGGGTGTGATTCTCGCTTAGGGTGCGAGAGGTCCCGGGTTCAAATCCCGGACGAGCCCTATGACTGTCATAGAAAAGCAGTGGTGCTGCGCTATCTATGGTGTTTCTGTGTTAATTGTAGAAGCTTTTGCTGTGACTTTAGTGAATGAACATTTAGTGGACTTCTGATCTAAATCAGTCTAACATGTACAATTATACAGACAAAAAAAGGAGCGGCAATGATTCGGTTGTTAGATTTGTTTATGGATCTTGAACAACCCACCAGCTTTATATGTAAGCACCATTTTTTTGCTTTGTACACAGTCTCTTCTCTGTAGGCACCATGCAGGATTCAAAATGGCCTTTCGCGTTAGGTATCTCGTTTCCCTTTTAGTCATAACAGGTAATATGCATGGCAATGCAGGAAGTTAATGACATGCAAACACATCTCAAGAAGGTTTTCACAGCTACCGTGTTTCATCCACCAAACATTGCTCCCAAATTGAGGTGAGACTTTCAAAGACAACCCAGATTGGACTTGAACCAACAATTCCAAGCCCCGAAGGTTGATGCCTTATCCATTAGGCCACTGGGCCATTTCGCCAATCATTTGTCATGGATCTTTTGTATGCCTTCAACAAGATGCCAACGCATGGAAAACTGCACTTTAGGATCTGGATGCCAGTTTGCATTCCGTCAAATAAGATGTGTGCAACTAATGGTCAAACATTTTCTTTGTGCAATCATCCACATTCGTGTCTCATTGGTCCTGGGGTATGGTTCTCGCGTATGGTGTGACTGGTCTTGAGTTTCAAATTCCAGACAAGGCCACTCTCATTAACTTGAAATCACAACCTTTCTGCAGCTATTTTCTTGTTTGCATTTCATCATCATCCACCTAACAAGAGACCATTAGTTGAAAGCCACGAGGTGTTTGAAGTCAAGATCTCCATTACCAGAGCTTAGCGGAACCTTTTAGGTTCGTAACGTGACAGTGAGATTCAAGCAAGATTGGGTGAATCTTTATTTGAAGTGTGCAGCAAGTCTGAGAATTCGAAGCTAACTATTGTCCTCAGATCATCACGCCTAAGTTTTGAGAAGACCAGTCGGAATTGTTTCACACAACTTAAATTTAACCCAACAAAGACAAACCAGATGGGACTTGAACCCACAATCCCCAGCTTCGAAGGCTGATGCCTTATCCATTAGGCCACTGGGTCAACGCTAGCCTTTGTCATATCTTATGTATGGCTCAGGAAGTTCTTGTAACTCAGAAAAACAGTACTTTAGGATCCCTATGCCATATTGCATTCAGACGATCTGGTGTGTACACCTAATGACAAAACAGCTTCTCTGAGGAGTTTTCCATTGTCATGTCGTTTTGACCTAAGGGTATGAACCTAGCTTTTTAAAGGTAATACTGGATTGTCTTGCACAGTCAACTTAAAAAGAACTGCATCAAAGACAACCCAGTTGGTACTTTAAACCCACAATCCCCAGCTTCGAAGGCTGGTGCCTTATCCATTAGGCCACTGGACTGTTTTATACTTACTGTGAACTGTAATATGCCTCCAGGGAGTTGCTGACACACGTAACAAAAACAACATGAACAAAGAGTAGAGTGGATCGGTCTCACAGATTTTTTTGTGGCACTGCAGACTGCTTCTACAGGGTTCGTTGGTCTGGGGATATTTTTCTGGCTTTGGGTGCGAGAGATCCCGGGTTCAAATCCCGGACGAGCCCTACGACAGTCATAGAAAAAGCAGCGGTGCTGTGCTATCCAAGGTGTTTCTGTGTTAATTGTAGCAGCTTTTGCTGTGACTTTAGTGAATGAACATTTAGTGGACTTCTGATCTAAATCAGTCTAACATGTATAATTATACAGACAAAAAAAGGAGCGGCAATGATTCGGTTGTTAGATTTGTTTATGGATCTTGAACAACCCACCAGCTTTATATGTAAGCACCATTTTGTCTTTGTACACAGTCTCTTCTCTGTAGGCACCATGCAGGATTCAAAATGGCCTTTCGCGTTAGGTATCTCGTTACCCTTTTAGTCATAAGAGGTAATATGCATGGCAATGCAGGAAGTTAATGACATGCAAACACATCTCAAGAAGGTTTTCACAGCTACCGTGTTTCATCCACCAAACATTGCTCCCAAATTGAAGTGAGACCTTCAAAGACAACCCAGATGGGACTTGAACCAACAATCCCAAGCCCCGGAGGTTGATGCCTTATCCCTTGGCCACTGGGCCATTTCGCCAATCATTTGTTATGTATTTTTGTATGCCTTCAACAAGATGCCAACGAAAAGGAGCCGGGTCACACTTTATTTTGATGGTCCCCCTTTAGATAGTCTGCTGACCGTAAGTTACTTTTCAAGTTCTTATCTGTTTACTTTCATCTATAGTATCTGTAGATTGTCTATAAATGTTCTTAGGCAATCAATACAATGTCTACAGCATGTAAACATTTATTAAACTTTCGGTAAGATAAGTGTCACCAATTTAGGTTCTAGATGTTCAACAATGTATCAGTAGATATGCAACAAATCCTCAACAAGTTTTCAGAACATTGACCACCAAGATGTTTGTTGTTATTGTCTGCATGTAGTTGTTATCCAGTTTATGAATAGACTTTGAGTAAACATTCAGATGCCTATAAGTAGCAACGCAAGATATTTTAACATGAACTTTAATTAAATATAAAATTAGGGTTAGGTACAATCTAAGAGTGTTCAGTTAACTATTTGTTGTATTTAACCTAACTTTCAGTAGACAGTTATTTTACTTTAAAGGGCACATAGTTTACCTCTTTTTTATGATTTAATATTAATATTATGGTTCTTCTGAGTGTGCCAGTTTAGGTTCAGTTTAAAACACAATTCAGATTTTTTATTATAATGTGTTAAAAAGTGTCATGTTGGGGGCGTGTCCACAGTTTGCTGATTTATGGGTGTGTTGCTTCACATGTAAATGAGTTTCGGCTTCCTGCCCAATGTAACAAGGGGGCGGAGCCATGAGCTCACCCGCTCTGTGTTTGGGCAGACTGAGAGAAGGAGCAGGAGTGAGAGGTTTAGCAATCAGTCGTACATGTATGACTCGGACACAGACCAAGCAGAGAGTACAAAATCATATGTGTCTTTGTACAGTTTTACAGCCAACTGTGTGCTAGTTTCAAGTGCCGAGCTTGTACACAGAAACTAATAACCATGCACACTGAATTAACTTTGACTGAGGCACCGGATGCATCGCTAGAAGCCGCGACACGGCACACCAGACACTCTCTGTGGCAGGGCAGAAACATGAAGTTTCCCGAATCGTCGCGCCGTTGTGTGTACCCTGATAGAAACCTATGTTTAGAATTCTAAAACGCATGGCGCAGCGTCAGGTGTAGCAGCACCTAGTTAAGATCACAGGGAGCTTCTGGGATCGCGAGAAATACAAACGGCTGAAGTATAAGGTAGACTCGATGAGAAGTACACATGTTTGCAAACCTACCTAAAGATACAACCAATAATTCCGATTAGAGCGATAATGTGGAGAATATTGCTCTTGTGTTGAGCCCAATGAGCCTTGCATCTAAAATAGAGCTAGCGTGTTCCTTTAGTGATATCGCTTCGACTCACGCTGAAAATGGCGGACGTGAATCAACAAACTGAGGATATGATGACGCGCCTGTCAATCAATATTGGTGGGCGGGGGGACCGCTCTCCTACGTAAAGTTGCGGTCAGTCTGAAAACCGCTCCAATTGCTCCATCGTTTTTATGTTGTTAAATTGAAAAAAAAGCACTGGGTGTGCTTATATCACCCCAATATGACGGTCTATACACCATACATGCACACATGTCTGTCCAAAAAGCTTGAAAAGTAGACTTTTTTTACCATAAGTGCCCTTTAATATTATAACAAATAAATAACAAGTCTGGTATATCCAGATGCTACTAGCTAACTATATGTATATATTCTACTATGTACTATACTACACCTGTCTTATCTGCCTCTGAGCTAACTTACCTGAACTGTCTCTATCAGATGTCCCGTCTGCATCATTCTCATGGTCACTAAAACCCATCTCATCCTCACTTTCATCAGGAGGAGCCAGTTCTTTCCTTTTCTTCTTTCACTTACCATAGAACATGGTGGTGTTCGCTAATACACTGTTCCCTGTATTCATATCTATTCAAAAGTAGTACTGCCATTATAAAACTAGATTTTATCCATAATGCAAATGCCATTAACACATGACTAATCAACATTATATTACTAGCATTCATGTTGTTATTGTTACAAATTAATAGTTCACAGCTGACCTTGCTAGCTAGCTAACCCATTGCAATATTGCACATTCCACTATTGCAGTGTTGCCATTTGGTAACACATACATTTGATGGATTTAGAAAAAAACTAATTTGATTCAAATAAATTTGAGTTGTGGATATGTCATCATGACGTACTGGAGGTGATGATTCAGATTTATTTTGTGGATCTGACATCATTTTATCCTTTGTTTTTTTGACGTTTACATTTGCATTTAGCAACTACTCACAATAAACGCCAGTCTGTCAGATATCACGCTACAGAAAAACACAGCATGTCATGTGACTTAACCAAAGCACATCATTGGCTACACTTAGGTCTTCTCTTTACAACAAATAATAATAATAATAATAATAATAATAATAATAATAATAATAATAATAATAATAATGTTGGTCTTAAAGAAACAGTGGCAGGGAAATTAACATAAACATCATGTTGCCATATGTTAACACTATACAGTAGAGCAGGGGTGGGCAAACTCAGTCCTGGAGGGCCAATGTCCTGCACAGTTTATTATTGTATTATTGTAATTTGTATATTTATTTATTTAATTATTTATTTGTTTTGCATTGCCAAAGGTAATACATTTTTGATGAAGAACTTTACTACTCATTTGCAGGCAGTGCAAGAAGTCATGTGGACGAATTAGGAAAAGTGTAAGGACAAAGTCCATATTTTCCTATTCCCATGCATGATCTCTAGTAGCCCGTCCTCTAGTATTCTGCATAGACATTTTTTCCACTCTGTGTTTTTACAGTAATACAACATTGCAGTATTTAGATTTTCACAACATCTCCATATGCGACAAGTGGATATGATGTTAGATGGCATCTCAAATAATAGTGCAACTCTGTCTGAGATGTCCACAAAACTGCGAAGTGTATGTGTGAGAAGCATGAGGAGATTAAGGAAGAAAAAAGGACAACGAATTGGTGGGATCAACATATTTTTAACTGAAACCATTGTGTGTGTGTGTGTGTGTGTGTGTATATATATATATATATATATATATATATATGTTGCTAGGCGGTTGCTAAGTGGTTGCTAGGTGGTTGCTAGGCAGTTGCTAAGGTGTTGCTAGGTGGTTGCTAAGGAGTTGCTAGGCGGTTGCTAAGGTGTTGCTATGCGGTTGCTAAGGTGTTGCTAGATGGTTGCTAAGGTGTTGCTAGGCGGTTGCTAAGGTGTTGCTAGGTGGTTGCTAGGCGGTTTATAAGGTGTTGCTAGGTGGTTGCTAAGGTGTTGCTAGGTGGTTGCTATGCGGTTGCTAAGGTGTTGCTGGGTGGTTGCTAGGCGGTTGCTAAGGTGTTGCTAAGTGGTTGCTAGGTGGTTGCTAGGCGGTTGCTAAGGTGTTGCTAGGTGGTTGCTATGGGGTTGCTAAGGTGTTGCTAAGTTGTTGCTAGGCTGTTGCTAAGGTGTTGCTAGGTGGTTGCTATGCGGTTTCTAAGGTGTTGCTAGGCGGTTGCTAAGGTGTTGCTATGTGGTTGCTAGGCAGTTGCTAAGGTGTTTCTAAGTGGTTGCTAGGTGGTTGCTATGCGGTTGCTAAGGTGTTGCTAGGTGGTTGCTAAGGTGTTGCTAGGTGGTTGCTAAGGTGTTGCTAGGTGGTTGCTATGCGGTTGCTAAGGTGTTGCTGGGTGGTTGCTAGGCGGTTGCTAAGGTGTTGCTAAGTGGTTGCTAGGTGGTTGCTAGGCGGTTGCTAAGGTGTTGCTAGGTGGTTGCTAGGCGGTTGCTAAGGTGTTGCTAGGTGGTTGCTATGCGGTTTCTAAGTGGTTGCTAGGCGGTTGCTAAGGTGTTGCTAAGTGGTTGCTAAGGTGTTGCTAGGTGGTTGCTAGGTGGTTGCTAGGCGGTTGCTAAGTGGTTGCTAGGTGGTTGCTATGCGGTTTCTAAGGTGTTGCTAGGCGGTTGCTAAGGTGTTGCTAGGCGGTTGCTAAGGTGTTGCTAGGTGGTTGCTATGCGGTTGCTAAGGTGTTGCTAGGTGGTTACTATGCGATTTTTAAGGTGTTGCTAGGTGGTTGCTAGGCGGTTGCCAAGGTGTTGCTAAGTGGTTGCTAGGCGATTGCTAAGGTGTTGCTAAGTGGTTGCTAGGTGGTTGCTATGCGGTTGCTAAGGTGTTGCTAGGTGGTTGCTAGGCGGTTGCTAAGGTGTTGCTAAGTGGTTGCTAGGCGGTTGCTAAGGTGTTGCTAGGTGGTTGCTAGGCGGTTGCTAAGGTGTTGCTAGGTGGTTGCTATGCGGTTTCTAAGTGGTTGCTAGGCGGTTGCTAAGGTGTTGCTAAGTGGTTGCTAAGGTGTTGCTAGGTGGTTGCTAGGTGGTTGCTAGGCGGTTGCTAAGTGGTTGCTAGGTGGTTGCTATGCGGTTTCTAAGGTGTTGCTAGGCGGTTGCTAAGGTGTTGCTAGGCGGTTGCTAAGGTGTTGCTAGGTGGTTGCTATGCGGTTGCTAAGGTGTTGCTAGGTGGTTACTATGCGGTTTTTAAGGTGTTGCTAGGTGGTTGCTAGGCGGTTGCCAAGGTGTTGCTAAGTGGTTGCTAGGCGGTTGCTAAGGTGTTGCTAAGTGGTTGCTAGGTGGTTGCTATGCGGTTGCTAAGGTGTTGCTAGGTGGTTGCTAGGCGGTTGCTAAGGTGTTGCTAAGTGGTTGCTAGGTGGTTGCTAGGCGGTTGCTAAGGTGTTGCTAGGTGGTTGCTAAGGTGTTGCTAAGTGGTTGCTAGGCGGTTGCTAAGGTGTTGCTAGGTGGTTTCTATGGGGTTGCTAAGGTGTTGCTAAGTGGTTGCTAGGCGGTTGCTAAGGTGTTGCTAGGTGGTTGCTATGCGGTTTCTAAGGTGTTGCTAGGCAGTTGCTAAGGTGTTGCTAAGTGGTTGCTAGGCGGTTGCTAAGGTGTTGCTAGGTGGATGCTATGCGGTTGCTAATGTGTTGCTAGGTGGTTGCTAGGCGGTTGCTAAGGTGTTGCTATGTGGTTGCTATGCGGTTTCTAAGGTGTTGCTAGGCGGTTGCTAAGGTGTTGCTAAGTGGTTGCTAGGCGGTTGCTAAGGTGTTGCTAGGTGGTTGCTATGCGGTTGCTAAGGTGTTGCTAGGTGGTTGCTAGGCGGTTGCTAAGGTGTTGCTAGGTGGTTGCTGGGCGGTTGCTAAGGTGTTGCTAGGTGGTTGCTAGGCGGTTGCTAAGTGGTTGCTAGGTGGTTGCTAGGCGGTTGCTAAGGTGTTGCTAAGTGGTTGCTAGGTGGTTGCTATGCGGTTGCTAAGGTGTTGCTAGGTGGTTGCTAAGGTGTTGCTAAGTGGTTGCTAGGTGGTTGCTAGGCGGTTGCTAAGGTGTTGCTAGGTGGTTGTTAGGCGGTTGCTAAGGTGTTGCTAGGTGGTTGCTAGGCGGTTGCTAAGGTGTTGCTAAGTGGTTGCTATGCGGTTGCTAAGGTGTTGCTAGGTGGTTGCTAGGCGGTTGCTAAGGTGTTGCTAAGTGGTTGCTAGGTGGTTGCTGGGCGGTTGCTAAGGTGTTGCTAGGTGGTTGCTAGGCGGTTGCTAAGGTGTTGCTAGGTGGTTGCTAGGCGGTTGCTAAGGTGTTGATAGGCGTTGGATAAATCTTTATAATATTAATTTTTAAGACATAACATTATTAAAATAACAAAATTAAGTGATAAAAATAAAAAGATGAAAGAGCAGCATTGTGCTAAATATAATAGTCCTTTATTTGCTTTATATCCTGCTCTATATGTGTTGTTTTATTTTCATTTATTGATTAACTTGCTGCATTCGTTATTTAGTGTTTGAATACTGAACTAACAGTCATGGCTTAAATGGTTATATTTTACCATCAAAATGTTGAACATTTTATATCATTATACACTATTGTTGCTGCATTATCATTGTTTAATTTTCTGTGATATTCAGAGAATTGAAATATATTATTTATTCCTCCTCCAGTCATTTTCAATCATCACGTTACATTTTGGTCATTTTATCTCTAAATAAAGTTTAGGCAGAGCCGCGTGACATGTGACCTCTAAATAAATAAGCTGCTGTGACATCTACCTATATTTAGCACCCCTGTTTGATAGAGCAGCATAGTGTTTAGTCATGCTGTTGCTTTCGCTTTTATGAACATGAAAAAACAGTTTCGGCTTTTGTTTAAATTTAATTGAACAAAAGGAGCCGTTTTCATTGCGTTACCAAGGCAACTACTGATGTGTTTTGTGTAATGTTTCACAGAGATTTGTCACAGCAGGTTATTGTTAGCCCCATAACAGTATATATCATAAGTAATAATCCATATAATGAATAAGCTTTTATTAATAACAGCATTTGGAAAAAATCCTCTGGAAGTGTGAAGGCGAGCTTCATCACATCAACAAATAATAACAACTGCCTGTGTGTGATTTATACCTTACATAAAGATTGTGTATAACATAGTGCCCAATGTTTTTTTTGTTGGTTCACCTTTTGCTATTGAAGCAGCTCTAAAAATGTTATTTTGATCACTATTTTTAGGTGAGAATTGGCCCCAATACTTCAATCACAGGTGAACAGTTTGCCCATGTGAATTGGACTGACCCCAAAATGGCCACAAAAGATCTCTTAGTAGCCGTGTTTGGAAGTAACACCCTTAGTACACACTGCTGCACTGGCAAATGTTCAAATGCCTTCAGAGACAAAGCAGCTAAGCCATGACTGGACTCCAAATAAGTCTCTGACATCATCGGTAAGTTTTTTTTCCTAAAAAAATATTTTGTAAATATTGTCGTATTTTAAGATATTAAAAACAAAAATATACAAATATAATTATATAATTACACTCAGGACTTTGCTATCTACTTTAAAACTATGTCAGGCCTTGAGATTTAGCATTAAAATAAAATTGTCAATTATTTCTCAGAGTATTGGTCACTTATATACAGATAGAAAAAAAAATAAATGAGACATTTAAAATAAAATAAGTCTGCATAAACGTAATAATTAAGTATTTATTATGGTCAGACATTTATACATTTATAAATCTAAATCAGTGTGTTATGTGGAGTCAAGTTTAATTTTTGCTTTATGAGTTATTAGTTTTGTTAAACAGTTTATAGTCATCTCTTAAATCAAATATAAAGTTAACATTTTTAAACAACCCGTGGCTGGTTTGGGTACTGCTGAGTGCTGTGGCTGGAGGGGGTGGTGGGGGTCTTTTGCTCTCAGATGTGTTTTGGGTCTAAATATGTTTCTTTTTCTTATCTCTGACAGTTTACATCAAAAATAAATTGAATGTTGAAGCCAGCCAAATAAGGAAGCCCATTTCCCATAAATGCACTGGTTAAGTGAAAAATGACAAAAAGACACCACAATTTTGTGTAATTTTTTAGAACTTTGTGTGTGAATATTTTTTATCTGCTTATATAATGAAAAGTGAATTCAAATTGATCAATGTTAAAACAACAGGACATACTTTTGTTGCCCTTTTTAAATCAATATTTTCAGAGGTTTGTGCACTAATGCTGTTCTCTAATATAGGTTGCACAAAAATTAAGGTGTCAAGGGGACTTTTCATAAGACAGTCACAGATACAAAAGAAAAGTGTACATTTAGGATTCCATTAAAATCCCATATACTTGTCATATAAGTCGTATTAGACAATCTGATGGATTCCTTTAGGTTTTAAGGTTCCAAAAACAAATAGGAATTCTAAATGGAATCCTATACAGAAATCCTATTGGAATTTCTAACATATTTTGGAACCTTTCCTAAAGGATTCTAATAGGATTTCTTCATAGGATTCCATTGAGAATTCCAGTTGGAATTTCCACGTGGGGTGCGTGCGTACAATTCTGAACAGTATCCCAAGCATAAACGTCAGACATACACTAGACTGTTTAGAGCTGACTCCAGACCTGTGAAACGGATCCACAATCAAATAGAACACACACACTTAAAGTATAATCTGTTTCTTATCCGAGGCTGAGTGCAGTCTCAGCCGTCTTTATCAAAACTGGTTAAAAACCGGTATAATCTACATTCAGGCTGTTATATCCTTACTACACAAAGTCTATCTTGAATAAAAAGTAGAATCACCTTAAAAGAATTAACCGTAAAAACAGCAAAATCCCTTAAGACATTTTAGATAGTATTAACTCTTAGAAATAACAAGGGAGACAGTTGCTTCCGGTCCTCAGCCCTCAGCTCCACTCAAGGTCTCCGTGACCTCTGACCTAGTTTGGTGGCTCCTGAAAAAGTTATAAAGAGACAGGCAAACGCACTGAACGTTCTTATATTAAGCAATGTGTTAACTTATTCATTAATAAAATCAATTCAAAGTTAATTACTCATTCAGATAATCAAATAATTATATAAAAATAATGAGAAACAAGATGATGAGGAAAGGATAAACGTTGATTCATGCTGAGATGGATAGGAAGGTAGAAATCCGAATCCTCCATGCTCTACAAAGGTTGGCTTACACGCCCAAACAGGGACTTGAACCCAGAAACGTCAGATGAAAAGTCTGACGCTCTACCGACTGAGTTATCCGGGATCACTGGGGGATTAGCTTAGATTTAAGCGCTTGTGACATGTCAGAGTAGCAGCGTGCACTGAAAAGTGGGCTGTACAAAACAGGTGGCAAGAGGCAGGTGTGATGCCAATGTCACCTTAAGGAATCCTGCCGTGACCCTGATTCGAAGCGGGGTTGCTGCGGCCACAATGCAGAGTACTAACCACAATCCGTTCACGGCGAGTTACCGGACAGCCGTCGTGGTCCCTGTGCGACATGTTCCTCCCTCTGATTTGCCCCTTTCGGTACAGTGAGCACACGCTGTTGTTTTTCTCTTGCTACCAGCATGACGCTTTTCCCAAGTAACGCTGGAATTGCAAACATTTGATGACTGATGCAAGTTTAAAAAGGAAGAGGACGAGCACGTGGTCTGCAGGACCCCAATGGATTTCTAATGCACCACCTTAACCACTCGGGCGCAACTACAAGACTGCCTGTGCTCTCCATGTCCTCATGCCTAGTACACGTGTTGTGCATCCAGATGAAACTTTCAGCAAGCAATAGCTCACTGGCAAAAGCTGTGGCTCCGCAAGAAGAGCCTTACACGCCCAAGCAGGGACTTGAACCCTGGACCCTCAGATTAAAAGTCTGATGCTCTACCGACTGAGCTACCCGGGCTCCATAGCAGTGCCTTGCAAGTAGGCAAGGTTTAGGGTTGTGGTCGGCGCAGACCTTTACGGTACACAAAAGTTTACCGTGAGGTGGGGTTTGGACTTGTGGTTGGTGTAGATGTTGCTAAAACACAACAGGTTACTGTGAGGTTGGGTTTATGGTTGTTGTAGGTGTAGACGTCAGTAAAACACAGTAGTTTGGACTCCATGTCATGTCGGAGACATTAAAAAGATCAAGACAACTGCAGAAGGTCTTTCTGTTGTTGTGGCAATAAATGGAGACTTAACCATTGAAACGATTCCTTCCATGCCTTAGAAGCGTGACTTGATCAATGCTTACCTACACAGCATGCTGGCATCAAAGGTCCCGTTGCTCATTTCGAATCCCAAGTCTTCTACACTTTAGGAAACGTAAACATTCAGGACGTGCCATAAGCACAGCCTGCACTAAAAGGAGGCAGGAGATTACGGGTGGCATCACAGAGTGCAACGCCAATGCCACCTTGAAAAGCCTGCCATGACCCGGATTCAAACCGGGGTTGCTGCGGCCACAACGCAGAGTACGAACCACTATACGATCACGGCGAGCTACGGGACAGCCACTGCAGCCTCGCTCTCTGTCATACGTCTTTGAAAATGGAGGGCCCCCAGGGCAGTCAGTAGTCGCACGCTGCGGTTTTATTTTTGTTGCTTTTCCCTACCAGCACATCCCTTTTGCGAAGAAACACTGGGGTTGCAAACAATCAAGGAAAGTCGCAAACTAAATCCTGCGCGCAGCCTGGACGTAGTCAGCAGGATTCGAACTTGCGCGGGGAGACCCCAATGGATTTCTAGTCCATCGCCTTAACCACTCAGCCACGACTACGAAGCTTGACCTTTCCATTGTGCTCTTGCCTGGCGCATTGGTCGTGCTGCCCGATGACATGTAGAGCAAGCAAGAGCTCACCAGCAATAGATGTCGCTTGTAGGGATGGTATGCAGTTTAACCCAAAGAATGACCAGTCTGTCAGACAAAGAAGAGCCGGAGTCAGAGATTTAAATAAATAAATAAATAAAGTTTACTGAAGATGGTTTGCAGTTACATCAGCAGAAGCCAGCTTCAACACTCACCATGAGTTCCTAGGGCGCTCTGCTTACAATCACAAATCAATAACAATTTTACTCTCACATAAGGTCATTAACTGCGTCACGCATATAGGTGTTCTAACCTGATTGGATAAAACACAGATAGACTAGGAAAATTTCCACGTGGGGTGCGTGCGTACAATTCTGAACAGTATCTCAAGCATAAACGTCAGACATCCACTAGACTGTTTAGAGCTGACTCCAGATCTGTGAAACGGATCCACAATCAAATAGAACACACACACTTAAAGTATAATCTGTTTCTTATCCGAGGCTAAGTGTAGTCTCAGCCGTCTTTATCAAAACTTGTTAAAAACCAGTTTAATCTACATTCAGGCAGTTATATCCTTACCGGCTGACAACACTTTCTCATCACAGCACAGACCTGCGTCCTCTTAAAAAAAACAGATGCAGTCGTCCTCCAGGAAACGGCGTTTCAGAGCTGTGCCATGCCACTGCTGAGCTGCACCGTGAAAGACATTGAAGTCATTAGGTGTTACCAAAGCCATGGTCCAAAAGCATGGCCAAAAGCACATTTCGCCTGGGCCTTTTGGAACTGTGCTAGCATCAGTCTTGAAAAGAGCTGTGCATAAAGCAACTCTCCAGAAGCAGATGGAGTGGGGAAAATGTGCCACAAAGGGACAGCCAAAAAGGACTGGGTGACTTGGAAAAAAAACTATCAAATCCCAATCTTGATGAGCCGTACAAGATGTTGCTGTCGATTTATTGAACGTTTCTCTAGGCAACATCAGAGTGTAGGGACTACAAAAAAAGCTAAATTGCGACTAGTCGCTGGACTTGAATTATTTAATAGGGGATTAAACACGCAGGCCCGCAACCAAACAACGCAAAAGCCACAGTTCCTCTCACAGAGAGAAAAAGCAAAATCAGCTGGCTATTCCGTAGTCGGCAGGGTTCGAACCTGCGCGGGGAGACCCCAATGGATTTCAAGTCCATCGCCTTAACCTCTCAGCCACGACTACGCATGGTGGTACCTCGTTGACTTTTTCTGCTGAATTTGGGCAACATTGAATGCAGCACAGTTGGGGCATAAATGGCCTGATGTTGTAAAAAGCAGCACAAGCATTGCTCGCAGTTAACAAGAACACGCTGCCGTGACCCGGATTCGAACCGGGGTTGCTGCGGCCACAACGCAGAGTACTGACCACTATACGATCACGGCACACCGCTTGCTCACCGATAAGTTTTGCAGCTACCTGGACACTAAGGGACACTGGTATGTTTGCGAGATTCAGAGGAGGACAGCATTTCCGTTAGGGGGCAATGAGCAAAATAAGCAAGTGGACTTTGTGGAAATACCAACCGACGTAGTCGGCAGGGTTCGAACCTGCGCGGGGAGACCCCAATGAATTTCGAGTCCATCGCCTTAACCTCTCGGCCACGACTACGCATGGTGGTAGCCCATTGACTTTTTCTGCTGAATTTGGGCAACAGTGAACGCAGCACAGTTGGGGCATAAATGGCCTGAGGTTGTAAAAAGCGGCACAAGCATTGCTCGCAGTTAACAGGAACACGCTGCCGTGACCCGGATTCGGACCGGAGTTGCTGCGGCCACAACGCAGAGTACTGACCACTATACGATCACGGCACACCGCTCGCTCACCGATAAGCTCTGCAGCTATCTGGACACTAAGGGACACTGGTTTGTTTGCGAGATTCAGAGGAGGACGGCATTTCCGTTAGGGGGCAATGAGCAAAATAAGCAAGTGGACTTTGTGGAAATACCAACCGACGTAGTCGGCAGGGTTCGAACCTGCGCGGGGAGACCCCAATGGATTTCGAGTCCATCGCCTTAACCTCTCGGCCACGACTACACCTGGCCTTGACTTGTCTGCTCTGTTGGCCGGATGTGGGCAACACTAGATACAGCAGAGGTTGGGGTGAGAAATCCAGCCATGGCCTGAGGTGACGAAAACTCAGCCCAGCATGAATTTCCGTTAATAGGTACGTGCTGCTGTGACCAGGATTCAAACTGGGATTTCTCTGGCCACAACACAGAGTACGGATCACTGTACAGTCGCGGCAAACCACTGTCGCTCACCCACAGCTGCCTGGTCTCTAAGTGACAGGGGCTTGTTTGTGAGTTGCAGAGGAGGATTGCAATTACGTATAGGAGGCTTGAAAGAAAAGAGAACAACAACATAAGTGGACATGCAAAACAACGTAGTCGGCAGGATTCGAACCTGCGCGGGGAAACCCTAATGGATTTCTAGTCCATCGCCTTAACCACTCGGCCACGACTACAGACATCTGCTTTCTCACTCCTACTGAGGTGGAAACCAAGCACAGGGTCAACAGGGGTAGAGGAAGGTGCACTAGCTCTTGTGCAACTTTTCCGTACAATCTCTGAGAAGCAGGGACAGCATAGCTCTCTAATCTAACACACTCAGCTAACTTCATGGGCACTCTTTCCACACAAGCTGATGATCTGAATTCAGAGCAAAAGCCACAGTTCCTCTCACAGAGAGAAAAAGCAAAAGCAGCTGGCTATTCCGTAGTCGGCAGGGTTCGAACCTGCGCGGGGAGACCCCAATGGATTTCAAGTCCATCGCCTTAACCTCTCGGCCACAACTACGCATGGTGGCAGCCCGTTGACTTTTTCTGCTGAATTTGGGCAACAGTGAACGCAGCACAGTTGGGGCATAAATGGCCTGAGGTTGTAAAAAGCTGCACAAGCATTGCTCGCAGTTAACAGGAACACGCTGCCGTGACCCGGATTCGAACCGGGGTTGCTGCGGCCACAACGCAGAGTACTGACCACTATACGATCACGGCACACCGCTTGCTCACCGATAAGCTCTGCAGCTACCTGGACACTAAGGGACACTGGTTTGTTTGCGAGATTCAGAGGAGGACAGCATTTCCGTTAGGGGGCAATGAGCAAAATAAGCAAGTGGACTTTGTGGAAATACCAACCGACGTAGTCGGCAGGGTTCGAACCTGCGCGGGGAGACCCCAATGGATTTCGAGTCCATCGCCTTAACCTCTCGTCCACAACTACACCTGGCCTTGACTTGTCTGCTCTGTTGGCCGGATGTGGGCAACACTAGATACAGCAGAGGTTGGGGTGAGAAATCCAGCCATGGCCTGAGGTGACGAAAACTCAGCCCAGCATGAATTTCCGTTAATAGGTACGTGCTGCTGTGACCAGGATTCAAACTGGGATTTCTCTGGCCACAACACAGAGTACGGATCACTGTACAGTCGCGGCAAACCACTGTCGCTCACCCACAGCTGCCTGGTCTCTAAGTGACAGGGGCTTGTTTGTGAGTTGCAGAGGAGGATTGCAATTACGTATAGGAGGCTTGAAAGAAAAGAGAACAACAACATAAGTGGACGTGCAAAACAACGTAGTCGGCAGGATTCGAACCTGCGCGGGGAAACCCCAATGGATTTCTAGTCCATCGCCTTAACCACTCGGCCACGACTACAGACATCTGCTTTCTCTCTCCTACTGAGGTGGCAGCCAAGCACAGGGTCAACAGGGGTAGAGGAAGGTGCACTAGCTCTTGTACAACTTTTCCGTACAATCTCTGGGAAGCAGGGACAGCATAGCTCTCTAATCTAACACACTCAGCTAACTTCATGGGCACTCTTTCCACACAATCTGATGATCTGAATTCAGAGCAAAAGCCACAGTTCCTCTCACAGAGAGAAAAAGCAAAATCAGCTGGCTATTCCGTAGTCGGCAGGGTTCGAACCTGCGCGGGGAGACCCCAATGGATTTCAAGTCCATCGCCTTAACCTCTCGGCCACGATTACGCATGGTGGTGGCCCGTTGACTTTTTCTGCTGAATTTGTGCAACATTGAACGCAGCACAGTTGGGGCATAAATGGCCTGATGTTGTAAAAAGCGGCACAAGCATAGCTCGCAGTTAACAGGAACACGCTGCCGTGACCCGGATTCGAACCGGGGTTGCTGCGGCCACAACGCAGAGTACTGACCACTATACGATCACGGCACACCGCTTGCTCACCGGTAAGCTCTGCAGCTACCTGAACACTAAGGGACACTGGTTTGTTTGCGAGATTCAGAGGAGGACAGCATTTCCGTTAGGGGGCAATGAGCAAAATAAGCAAGTGGACTTTGTGGAAATACCAACCGACGTAGTCGGCAGGGTTCGAACCTGCGCGGGGAGACCCCAATGGATTTCGAGTCCATCGCCTTAACCTCTCGGCCACGACTACGCATGGTGGCAGCCCGTTGACTTTTTCTGCTGAATTTGGGCAACAGTGAACGCAGCACAGTTTGGGCATAAATGGCCTGAGGTTGTAAAAAGCGGCACAAGCATTGCTCGCAGTTAACAGGAACACGCTGCCGTGACCCGGATTCGAACCGGGGTTGCTGCGGCCACAACGCAGAGTCCTGACCACTATACGATCACAGCACACCGCTCGCTCACCGATAAGCTCTGCAGCTACCTGGACACTAAGGGACACTGGTTTGTTTGCGAGATTCAGAGGAGGACGGCATTTCCGTTAGGGGGCAATGAGCAAAATAAGCAAGTGGACTTTGTGGAAATACCAACCGAAGTAGTCGGCAGGGTTCGAACCTGCGCGGGGAGACCGCAATGGATTTCGAGTCCATCGTCTTAACCTCTCGGCCACGACTACACCTGGCCTTGACTTGTCTGCTCTGTTGGCCGGATGTGGGCAACACTAGATACAGCAGAGGTTGGGGTGAGAAATCCAGCCATGGCCTGAGGTGACGAAAACTCAGCCCAGCATGGATTTCCGTTAATAGGTACGTGCTGTTATGACCGGGATTCAAACTGGGATTTCTCTGGCCACAACACAGAGTACGGATCACTGTACAGTCGCGGCAAACCACTGTCGCTCACCCACAGCTGCCTGGTCTCTAAGTGACAGGGGCTTGTTTGTGAGTTGCAGAGGAGGATTGCAATTACGTATAGGAGGCTTGAAAGAAAAGAGAACAACAACATAAGTGGACGTGCAAAACAACGTAGTCGGCAGGATTCGAACCTGCGCAGGGAAACCCCAATGGTTTTCTAGTCCATCGCCTTAACCACTCGGCCACGAGTACAGACATCTGCTTTCTCTCTCCTACTGAGGTGGCAACCAAGCACAGGGTTATTAATCGCTTAAAGTCTACAGGTGTCCAGGGACAGGCCCTACAATGGTTTAAGTCATACTTATCTGACCGTTACCAGTTTGTAAATATAAATGGACAGCCTTCACAAATCAGCCCAGTAAAATACGGGGTGCCTCAAGGATCAGTTTTAGGCCCTTTACTGTTTACAATATACATGCTACCCCTGGGAGACATTATTAGAAGACATGGGATCAGCTTTCACTGCTATGCAGATGATACTCAATTATATATTTCAACTAAACCTGACGAGACGTCTAATCTGTCCAAGCTAACTGAGTGTATTAAAGATGTTAAAGACTGGATGACCAACAATTATCTTCTCTTAAACTCAGACAAAACAGAATTATTACTTATTGGGCCTAAATCCAGTACACAGCAGATCTCGCAACTCGATCTACAATTAGAGGGATACAAAGTTAGCGTTAGTTCTACTATAAAAGATCTGGGTGTCATATTAGACAGCAATTTAACTTTTAAAAATCATATTTCCCATGTCACAAAAACTGCTTTCTTTCATCTGAGAAATATCGCTAAGTTACGAAGTATGCTATCCATCTCAGATGCAGAAAAGCTAGTCCATGCTTTTATGACTTCTAGGCTGGACTACTGTAATGCTCTGTTTGCTGGCTGCCCAGCATCCTCTATTAACAAACTTCAATTAGTACAAAATGCAGCTGCCAGAGTTCTAACCAGGTCTAGAAAATTTGATCACATCACCCCAATTTTATCCTCCTTACACTGGCTGCCTGTTAAGTTTCGTATTGAATTTAAAATATTGCTTCTTACATATAAAGCTCTAAATAATCTAGCTCCTGCTTATCTAACCAATCTTCTGTCTCGCTACAATCCAACTCGCTCTTTAAGATCTCAAAACTCAGGACTTCTGGTAGTACCCAGAATAGCAAAGTCGAGTAAAGGAGGTCGAGCCTTCTCATTTATAGCTCCTAAACTCTGGAATAGCCTTCCTGATAACGTCCGAGGCTCAGACACACTCTCCCAATTCAAAACTAGATTAAAGACCTATCTGTTCAGTAAAGCATACACTTAGTGCACCACTTAGGGGGCTTCCACACAGGTTATGCATCTTGCTGATATACACTGTGAACATCAGCTACGCTAATTATTTTCTTTATTCTCCATTTCCACCTGGGGATACTCTTCCCGAGGCCCTCAGACTATGCAGAGTCACTGATTCGATCCAAGACCAACGACGAGATGATCCCAAGGTTTCCATATCCTGGACCTGGCCGAATCCTGAACAACTACTGCGATGGTCATGGAAGAGTGGAGAACATGAGACTGTTTCCTATGACGCTCCAGAGACAGACGAGTCTTCGCTGAGGCCAGCTTCCAGCCTCCGCCACTGAGACTGCAGCTCTGCACAAGACGTTTGGCCAGCGGAGAAATTAAAATGGTCGTGCCCAACTGAGCCTGGTTTCTCTCAAGGTTTTTTTTCTTCACTTCCGCCTTTAGTGAAGTTTTTTTTCCCTCTCCGCTGTCGCCACTGGCTTGCATGGTTCAGGATCTGTAGAGCTGCGCATCGTTGGATTTGCTCTTCAATATTTGGACTCTCAGTAGTGATTATTAAACCACACTGAACTGAGCTAAACTGAACTGAACTTAAACACTACAAACTTAACTACACTGTTCCTATTTACTGTGACCTTTTATGTGAAGCTGCTTTGACACAATCTACATTGTATAAGCGCTATACAAATAAAGGTGAATTGAAGGGTCAACAGGGGTAGAGGAAGGTGCACTAGCTCTTGTACAACTTTTCCGTACAATCTCTGAGAAGCAGGGACAGCATAGCTCTCTAATCTAACACACTCAGCTAACTTCATGGGCACTCTTTCCACACAATCTGATGATCTGAATTCAGAGCAAAAGCCACAGTTTCTCTCACAGAGAGAAAAAGCAAAAGCAGCTGGCTATTCCGTAGTCGGCAGGGTTCGAACCTGCGCGGGGAGACCCCAATGGATTTCAAGTCCATCGCCTTAACCTCTCGGCCACGACTACGCATGGTGGTAGCCCGTTGACTTTTTCTGCTGAATTTGGGCAACATTGAACGCAGCACAGTTGGGGCATAAATGGCCTGAGGTTGTAAAAAGCGGCACAAGCATTGCTCGCAGTTAACACGAATACGCTGCCGTGACCCAGATTCGAACCGGGGTTGCTGCGGCCACTACGCAGAGTTCTGACCACTATACGATCACGGCACACCGCTCGCTCACCGATAAGCTCTGCAGCTACCTGGACACTAAGGGACACTGGTTTGTTTGCGAGATTCAGAGGAGGACAGCATTTCCGTTAGGGGGCAATGAGCAAAATAAGCAAGTGGACTTTGTGGAAATACCAACCGACGTAGTCGGCAGGGTTCGAACCTGCGTGGGGAGACCCCAATGGATTTCAAGTCCATCGCCTTAACCTCTCGGCCACGACTACACCTGGCCTTGACTTGTCTGCTCTGTTGGCCCGATGTGGGCAACACTAGATACAGCAGAGGTTGGGGTGAGAAATCCAGCCATGGCCTGAGGTGACGAAAACTCAGCCCAGCATGGCTTTCCGTTAATAGGTACGTGCTGCTGTGACCGGGATTCAAACTGGGATTTCTCTGGCCACAACACAGAGTACGGATCACTGTACGGTCGCGGCAAACCACTGTCACTCACCCACAGCTACCTGGTCACTAAGTGACAGGGGCTTGTTTGTGAGATGCAGAGGAGGATTGCAATTACGTATAGGAGGCTTGAAAGAAAAGAGAACGACAACATAAGTGGACGTGCAAAACACCGTAGCCGGCAGGATTCGAACCTGCGCGGGGAAACCCCAATGGATTTCTAGTCCATCGCCTTAACCACTCGGTCACGACTACAGACGTCTGCCTTCTCTCTCCTGCTGAGGTGGCAACCAAGCACAGGGTCAACAGGGGTAGAGTAAGGTGCACTAGCTATTGTGCAACTTTTCCGTACAATCTCTGGGAAGTAGGGACAGCATAGCTCTCTAACACACTCAGCTAACTTCATGGGCACTCTTTCCACACAAGCTGATGATCTGAATTCAGAGCAACGTGCTCTCGCAGGCCACACCACAATAGACAGCCACCAAGTGATATGAAAAGAACAACGAGGTCTCTGACAAACTGACAGGCATAAATGGCCTGAGGTTGTAAAAAGCGGCACAAGCATTGCTTGAAAGCATTAGTTGAAAGCCACGGGGTACTTGAAGTCAAGATCTCCATTACCAAAGCTTAGCGGAACCATGTAGGTTTGTAACGTGACAGTGAGATTCAAGCAAGATTGGATCAATCTTATTTGAAGTGTGCAGCAAGTCTGAGAATTCGAAACTAACTATTGTCCTCAGATCATCACGCCTAAGTTTTGAGAAAACCAGTCCGAACTGTTTCACACAACTTAAATATAACCCAACATAGACAACCCAGTTGGGACTTGAACCCACAATCCCCAGCTTCGAAGGCTGATGCCTTATCCATTAGGTCAAGACTAATCTTTGTCATATCTGATGTATGGCTCAGGAAGTTCTTGTAACTCAGAAAAACAGTACTTTAGGATCCCTATGCCATATTGCATTCAGACGATCTGATGTGTACACCTAATGACAAAACAGCTTCTCTGAGGAGTTTTCCATTGTCATGTCTTTTTGACCAAAGGGTATGAACCTAGCTTTTTAAAGGTAACACTGGATTGTCTTGCACAGTCAACTTAAAAGGAACTGCATCAAAGACAACCCAGTTGGTACTTTAAACCCACAATCCCCAGCTTCGAAGGCTGGTGCCTAATCCATTAGGCCACTGGACTGTTTTATACTTACTGTGAACTGTAATATGCCTCCACGGAGTTGCTGACACACGTAACAAAAACAACATGAACAAAGAGTAGAGTGGATCGGTCTCACAGAATTTTTTGTGGCACTGCATACTGCTTCTACAGGGTTCGTTGGTCTAGGGGTATTTTTCTCGCTTAGGGTGCGAGAGGTCCCGGGTTCAAATCCTGGACGAGCCCTATGACTGTCATAGAGAAAGCAGCGGTGCTGTGCTATCCAAGGTGTTCCTATGTTAATTGCAGCAGCTTTTGCTGTGACTTTAGTGAATGAACATTTAGTGGACTTCTGATCTAAATCAGTCTAACATGTACAATTATACAGACAAAAAAAGGAGCGGCAATGATTTGGTTGTTAGATTTGTTTATGGATCTTGAACAACCCACCAGCTTTATGTGTAAGCACCATTTTTGTCTTTGTACACAGTCTCTTCTCTGTAGGCACCATGCAGGATTCAAAATGGCCTTTTGCGTTAGGTATCTCGTTACCCTTTTAGTCATAACAGGCAATATGCATGGCAATGCAGGAAGTTAATGACATGCAAACACATCTCAAGAAGGTTTTCACAGCTACCATGTTTCATCCACCAAACATTGCTCCCAAATTGAAGTGAGACCTTCAAAGACAACCCAGATGGGTCTTGAACCAACAATCCCAAGCCCCGGAGGCTGATGCCCTATCCCTTAGGCCACTGGGTAATTTCGGCAATCATTTGTCTTGGATTTTTTCTATGCCTTCAACAAGATGCCAACGAAAAGGAGCCGGGAAACACTTTATTTTGATGGTCCCCCTTTAGATAGTCTGCTGACCGTAAGTTACTTTTCAAGTTCTTATCTGTTTACTTTCATCTGGATAGTATCTGTAGATAGTCTTTAAATGTTCTTAGGCAATCAATACAATGTCAACAGCATGTAAACATTTATTAAACTTTCGGTAAGATAAGTGTTACCAATTTAGCTTCTAGATGTTCAACAGTGTATCAGTAGATATGCAACAAATCTTCAACAGATGTTCAACAGTTTATTAGTACATATGCAACAAATCCTCAACATTTAGGTTCTAGATGTTCAACAGTTTATCAGTAGATATGCAACAAATCCTCAACATTTAATAAACTTGGTAAGTTACGTGTTACCAAATTAGGTTGTAGATGTTCAACAGTGTTTCAGTAGATTTGCAACAAATCTTCAACAGATGTTCAACAATGTATTAGTAGATATGCAACAAATCCTCAACAAGTTTTCAGAACATTGACCACCAAGATGTTTGTTGTTATTGTCTGCATGTAGTTGTTATCCAGTTAATGAATAGACTTTGAGTAAACATTCAGATGCCTATAAGTAGCAACGCAACATATTTTAACATGAACTTTAATCAAATATAAAATTAGGGTTAGGTACAATCTAAGAGTGTTCAATTAACTATTTGTTGCATTTAACCTAACTTTCAGTAGACAGTTATTTTACTTTAAAGGGCACATAGTTTACCTCTTTTTTAAGATTTAATATTAATATTATGGTTCTTCTGAGTGTGCCAGTTTAGGTTCAGTTTAAAACACAATTCAGATTTTTTTATTATAATGTGTTAAAAAGTGTCATGTTGAGGGTGTGTCCACAGTTCGCTGATTTATGGGTGTGTTGCTTTACATGTAAATTAGTTTCGGCTTCCCGCCAACGTAACAAGGGGCGGGGCCATGAGCTCACCCGCTCTGCGTTTGCAACAGAGTCTGACAGGCAGACAGAGAAGGAGCAGGAGTGAGAGGTTCAGCAATCAGTCGTACATGTACGACTCGGACACAGACCAAGCAGAGAGTACAAAATCATATGTGTCTTTGTACAGTTTTACAGCCAACTGTGTGCTAGTTTCAAGTGCCGAGCTTGTACACAGAAACTAATAACCACGCACACTGAATGAACTTTTACTGAGGCACCGGATGCGCCGTTTGAAGCCGCGACACGGCACACCAGACACTCTCTGTGGCAGGGCAGAAACATGAAGTGTTCCGAATTATCGCGCCACGCATTTTTTAATTCTAAACATAGGTTTCTATTAGGGTACACACAACGGCAATTCAAGTCTGCAGCGGTCCGAGGCGCCCAGCTGTCGACTTGAGTGAACCCTGATAGAAACCGATGTTTAGAATTCTAAAACGCATGCTAGTTAAGATCACAGGGAGCTTCTGGGATCAATATTGGTGGGCGGGGGGACCGCACTCCTACGTAAAGTTGCGGTCGGTTTGAAAACCGCTCCAATTGCTCCATCGTTTTTATGTTGTTAAATTGAAAAAAAAAGCACTGGGTGTGCTTATATCACCCCAATATGATGGTCTATACACCATACATGCACATATGTCTGTCCAAACAGCTTGAAAAGTAGATTTTTTACCATAGGTGCCTTTTAAGGTACATTTATCAGCTCATCTTTTGTCACATTGGGCCCATCAAAATGAAGTGAAAACCTAAGAAATGCTGTTGAATGACTGTAAGGAGCCAACATCACAGACAGCATGGCTACTAATCTGTAAATGTTCAGCAGATAGTCAACAGACAGGTAGTAGTGACACTGATGCAAGTATTTGAAGACAAAAACACAACAGCGCCACACGTACAAGAACATACAAATAAATACCAGAGTCATTAGTTCGTCCAACTGCTTTTAATTTATTGCTGTCAAAACAAAAATAAAATAAAAAAATTAACAGCCCAGGTAATTAAGCTGAAGAAAACATTCGGTTCAGGACAATTAAGAACAATTGTTGTTACATCCACAGTGGAATGAACAGCCAACTTATCCAGCATATGTTTTTATGCAACGGATGCCCTTACAGCTGCAACCCATCACTGGGAAACATCCATACACAATCATTCACACACATGAACTAAGGACAATTTAGCCAACCCAATTCACCTCTACCACATGTTTTTGGACCCAGAGGAAACCAACGCGAACACCGGGAGAACATGCAAACTCCACACAGAAACACCAACTGACCCAGCCGAGGCTCGAACCAGTGACCTTCTTCCTGTGAGGCGAACGTGCTACCCACTGAGAATGTTTTTTTTCATTGTCTTTAACATAGTAGGCTGAAAAATAACTAATTTTAGAAATACAATTTAGATGACGAGGTGACATGGTGGCGCAGTGGGTAACACGTTTGCCTCACAGCAAAAGGTTGATGGTTTGAGCCTCGGCTGGGTCAGGTGGCATTTCTGTGGCATACCATGTGGGCTTCCTTCGAGTGCTCCAGTTTCCCCCACAAGTCCAAAGACATGTGGTACACTGTAAAAAGTGCTACACTCACAAAGTTGGTTTTATATACTTTAAATAATTGCAATCTAGTTAATTATATTTGTTTTTTACCAAAAAATATCAATTTGCTTCTTCTTTACTTAAAATATATCAGTTTTTATATAACAGTATATTTTGAATAAAACTAATGCAATTGATTTGAGTAGATTTTTGTATGTGGTTATTGTGTAGAATAAATGTTATAAAAGTGAGTTGACACAGACAATTTATTAGAGCAGCTGTCGATGTGTGCAGGTCTGTTCATCAAACGTGATTTTAATAATTCTGCGTGACCCCATTTTCACTGCCCGCCACTTTGCAGCCAGACAGCATCTTCAATGGTCGACATAAACTGCTCGCAGCAGCGGATCTGATTAACTCGGCAAGTTGCAAATGTAGCCGAATGATAATGGCAAAGTCATGCTAAACTGCCGACTTCACTAGGCAGGTGAGGTTTTAGCTTGTAAATTGTACTGTAACGTCAGGTAACAGACTGCTCTCACATGGAAAGCTAAGTTGGCTAACGCTAACCAACGCTAGTTCATGCTAACGATTAAAAGTGATAGTCCTGAGAAAAAAAAGTTAAAGTAGTTTTAAAACACTTAGTAGGTATAACTAACGTTACAGAACGGATTAACAAGGTCTCTGGTGGCCGGTCAGGGTGTGGGTGCAGTTTGCTAGCGCTAACCTGGCTAGCTCACCTAAATAGTTATCAGCACATTTAGGATGCATATTAAATGCAGAAACGTATGGAACAGTAGTTCGTGTTTAGCGTAACATTAAGTAGCTTACGGTTTGTGTTTAAGAGATTTAGTCCATAAGTTTTTTGTTAATACTGCAAAGTTAATAAATTACAGATTTATAATTTATTTTAACTTAAATTACATTTATGTTTACAGAACCATTTAAAATGTACGCACCTCATTCTAAAATGCATTTTCTTGGTCTTTAGATACCAAAGGGATTTAGTTTATTTTGTTAAGAAAAACATTAGGTACAACTACAGCTATAATTATTTGCAGGTAAGTAAAACATGGGTAAAATTGCAAACAATAGTGGGCTCCATAGAATTGCATTTGATATCTGAAGATTTTTTTGTATGTGTGCAATGAACAAACAGTAAAAAATATCCTAATGCAGTTTCTTATTATCTGTCAGTCTTTTACTAAAGCTAACTGAAAACACTGATTCACTGAACTGTCAGTTGCCAGTAACATTAAATTTGGAGAAAGAGTAAATTAAATGTAGTTTCAGCAAAAATGTAATGTAAACTTTAATGTAATATGTAAAATGGCAATGTATTTATTTAATTTTGTATTATGACTTATGCAAAGTTTGGTGCAAAACGAAGATGACAGTTAAATTATAGATTTTATATTGACCATTTTCAAACTGTTTAATATGTAATTTACATACACATTTTTATGCTTTATAAGTTGCAAAAATAAACTGAAAATGTAATACCTAAATTTAAATAATTCCTTGATTGACAGGCAACCAAAATACCATACACTGTTACACTGAATAAAATCACAGTTTTCTTTAGAATTTGATTCTTAAAAACACATGGAATAATGTAAGTACACAATAACCTATATAACCTTTTTTTTAATACAGAAGTTTAACTAAGGTAAATTTTAACTGATAAACTAAGGTCTTTCATCCATGTATCATTCTCACTGCACTTTTGTAACTTCACTTGTAGTTTATGTAAGATATTTGCTATTTAGTATTTAGCTATTTAATATTATTTAGTATCAACCACCTGAACTCCTGTTTCTTTTTTCTCTCCACCAATAGAGTTGTGTGGAATCAGAGGTGCATGCGGCTGCCCACAAGAAAAATTTGCCATCAGCCCAACACAGTTTGGATAATCATAGGACTGTCAGAGGTTTACCAAACCTGTCATATGCATGATGGCTCCTGTTCGGACTTACCGATGTCCTCGACTTCCATCAAAACTGTATACATTATTTGACATATATCAGAGACTCTTTGTGGGACTGGACCTTATGCATCATCAAAGTATGCAGATCTCCTTACTGAGTTGTCTTAGATGATTTCTCAATAGGATCTGGCATTATTAATGTTTTTATTTGTGTATGTGCAGCCACATTAATGGCCTGTTTTGTAGTCACTATTAAAAGGGACACAGGTTGACATTGAATAAATGTTATGGTCTTTAATCCATCTTCCCATTCTTATTTAATTGTTATTGACCTTAAAGTCTGTTTATCTGATTTTACTTAATCACTGTATATTGTGCTTAGAATATAGAAATGAAGATTTATTTTCTGAGGTTACAGCCAGAAGTCAATTGAATTCATTTTAAATGACATATGCATGGTTAATTTTATTTAGATAATAAAGTTCTTAATACCTAATTAAAATAAGTACAGGCAACATATAGCAATGTATAAATCAGTTAGGTTTAACAAAAAAAGTAAGTTTATCTGACTTGAGTAATTTTAGAAATATTAGTTAGCTCAACTTAATTTTGTTGCATTTGTTTTAAGCAATGTTTTAGTGTTTAATGTACTTAAAAAAGGCTGGAAGTCGATTCAATCTAAAACGTCCGATGCAGCCACTTGCCTCACTTTTTATGAGTTAGATCTAGGTCATACTTATAAACAAGCACATTAATACTATGATTAACAAACAAAACCTACCTCACTGTATGATTGTATTTAAAACAAAGTAGATGAAATTCTTCAAAAGCATGTAGACTTTCTCTTACCACCTTTACCACTTTGATGTACATTTATCTTAAGCTAGCAATATCTCACACCCTGGACTCACACTTTACTGTCTGCCCTCCAATCACCCCCGATAGACAGGGTGTCCATGACCTTAATCAACATCTATTGTGTCTTTCTTTTGATCTGATAGCCTATTGAAGACAGTGAATAGTGGCTCAAGTGGCTCTCCATGAACTGTATGGGTGATTGCAGGTATATTTAGTGACCAAAGCTATCCTTTTTTCAGCTTTTAAAAAAATGTTACATTACATTGTTACAATTTTGATTATTTATAAAATGCGTTCACCATTTTCAAAGACCATATTACCAAAAATCATGATATCTTGATGTTCGAATTAGTCAGTGTATTTTTCCATCATGTATCATTGTGCAATCAAAAGAATTTTATTTTGCTTAAATTGCTTAGATTCACCAATATTTTAATTTTAAATGTTTAAACTGTAAACTGTCAATACTATTACCACAATTATAAAAGGAAAACTGAATATTTCATTATTCACATATTGGACAAATTAAAAATATTAATTTCATTAGTATCATGAGATCTTTGCAGTTATAGAAACTGAAAAAAGTGTTGCATGCAAAACTGTTGCAAACAATTTATTTGTGTTGAATTTAAACAAACAAATTAAATTGAGCAATGTTCAACTTAATTTGTTTGTTTAAATTCAGCCCAAATAAATTGTTTAAAACCACTCAAAAATATTGAGTAAATCCAAGGAATCATCTTTGAATATTTTTTTTCAGAGAATGTTTGGCTAAAAAGTTGTAAAACTGTAAATTGTTACTGTCAATTCAGTTCCAATTTAGTAACTGTCCATTAGGATTTTTCTTGCTATGATTTATTAGTATTTCTAAACATTAGTAAAATCATCCATGACAGAGTTGACAAACAATAAAAAAACTTTTTATTCCCTAAAATTAAAACATTTAATCATTTATGTTCAGCAAAAGCTGAATTATACAAAAATAAATGTTTTCTATAAGATACTGGAAATAATTTCTGTTTTTAAAGAGTTTCATTCCGTAACTTTTTTTTAATGTAAAATATACATGGAATAGAATCACCCATATTAATTTTAATGCAAATAATAATCTTTACAATAACTGTAGTGTTGTCACTATGCTGGAATTTACAACATTGAGATGATACCTTCAAAAAATATCAACATTCCATACCATTTTCTATATTTTGTGATTTAAAAAAAATCTTAATGTTATTATGAATTATTATTTAATGCACGAGAATCAAAATGAACATTGAACAAACAAATTTTTTAATAGCAGCTTTTCTTTGCATATTAGCCTACTTGTTAGTGGTTGATAGGTAATACATTATCATTTATAGCTGATCAAAAACATTTTTTCTGAGTTTATTTTGCATATAACATGTTTTAATCAACACACACATGGCGTTTCGCATGCTTTATCATACCGCTCTCTGTGTGTGCATCGGCCTGCTCCCTGAAACATCTTGAATTATCAATATTTATTCTATTCATTATTGAATTCAGAATTTTTTATATTGTATTGCACAATTGTCAAGCACAACAGTGAACAGTTACCGTTTAAGATATCTTGTGTATGATTTTGATGTTTTTCCCTTATCAGTTATAAAGTCCAATAACAGAGATCACATATGATAATTAGAAATTTAAAGGGAAAAAAGGACAACACGTCAATCGACAGCACGTTACACGGCTTTCGTATTTAATTAATCGAGTCAGTAATATTAAAATCAATTCAGTTACTAACCTCTCAATATTGTTTACACAGATGAGGGACACGCAGCAGCGCGCGTCCAGAGAAGAGCGCGCGTTTAGAGAGAGCAAAGCGAAAGCAACATTATATGTGGATATGTGTCGAAATATTGCTATTTTTGTCACAAACTGCAACAAAATGCTTTGCACTCGTGTTTGAATTTTGTATGTTGCACTTTGCACGAATTTTACTACTGAAACTGCCTGTGATTTGTCAGTTTCTGTGCATCATTAACAGATAGTAAACTTAATATTTGCTCTTTCCGTGAGAAAAATGCTATAATGTTTAAGCGGGCCCAATACATCTCCCGATTATCCCACTCGGTGCTGCTGAACTGTTTGTGTTCTTTAAGACTTTCTATTGTATGAATTGCGACTGCATAAAATGATATTAAAGGTGCGTTTGGCAATGCGCGCTCAGACAAGTGATGAGCACAGAAACCTTCGCTCTATGCTGAATTAGTTTCTCTTTGATCTTTTGCAGCTTGAATTGTTTAACATTATTAAAACAGAATACTTTAATCAAGATTGTAAATGAGCCTGGCTTGCCAAAACATGTTTTTCTGAAGCTCAAGGTCACATCTTATGCTACTCAGTTATGAACCGCATCGTAAAATAAATTGTTGTTATCTGATGTAGGGCTTCTGGACCACTCAGGCGCCCCCTTAGAGCCGGGCCTGATCTCGATGATCAAATCTCATAAGATGTCTGTTCAGTCGTACCTGTTTCAGACAAAATCTCTTCAAAGTGTTTTATTATCAACTCAAACCAAACACGGCGCCGCGCGCACTGTTCGCTCAAGTTTAAAAAAAATCATATGCGCTTCACTGGCCGAAATCATGTCGCGCGCAACCTTCACGATGATGTCACATTCGCTGCGCAAACTAGCGGACGCGTCGAGTATAAACCAGGTTTGGTCGACTGGACGTGGTCCGTACACTAGGTATCCTGCTCTGCTGTAACCTCCAACTTACAATAACTCTATGGCGAGTGGATAGTGCCACTTCTCAGCCTCACATGGAGAAGGAGAAGGAGCAGTCGACCCTAATGTCGCCGCCTCAACGTGTCGAATTTGAATAGGAGTGAATGGGGAGGGCAGACGTCAAGGTAGCGGCGGCGACACGGCGACGTCATAATAAAAACCATTTTAGGCGGCGACGCACGTAAGAAAATTGCAAAAAAAATTGACGTGTATGATTTGTCTTAACTAAGTACGCCGCCTCACACGACGTCTCCTAAGCACGCCGCCTCACACGACGTCTCCTAAGCACGCCGCCTCACATCGCGTGTCCAAATAAAGCTTTACTTTACCAAATAAAGCATTACTTAATGCCTGAAAACAATATCTATGTTCATATCATAGTTTATTAATCCAAAAAGTTGTGACTGATTATAAAAAACACCCAACTTCTCTTTAATGGCTGGTTTGTAAACAATGCAATACATCATTTAGTGTTAAAAAATTAAATCATTAACAAAGTATGAAATTATTAAGCATATTATACATGTGTTTTTACGTTATACGGTATTTGTAGTTTAAACTGCTTATAATGTCTATTCATGTAAAGTTAATGTCACGATTGCAGGTTTGTGCGCTTTCCGGAGCGTCTGTTTTGTCACGTGGGTTTGTTTTGTTTTGGTTGTCTACGTGTATTTGTTATGGTCACGTGTCATGCCGATACTCAGCTGTTTTGATTAGCTCAACAGCTGAGGTTCATTTGTGGGTCTATATCTGGGCAACAGTTCTATGTTTCCTTGTCAGTTCGTTGTGTTTGCTCATGTATGTCTGTCTGTGCTCAGGACTGTGAGGAGTGTCTGCTGGACCTGATTATCGTCTGTCTGTCTCCCGGTTGCTACCACCCTTAACCCTCGTTCTCTCACTCATTTTTCCCTGTCCTGTCTGGTTATTTTGACTGTGTCAAATAAACTTTTTACTTGCACTTTGGATCCTTCCCCAGTATTTTATATACGTAACAAAACGAACTGACCTGAATATGGATCCAGCGAGTATATCACAGATCTCGGAATTCGTCTCACTCAGCAATGCCAGGATTGATCGGCAGGATGAGGCTTTGGCTACCACCGCACAGGCCATTCAGACTTTGGTCGGCCAAGTGTCTCTGCTTACCACTCAGGTTCAGCAGCTGGTTACTGGAGCGGCACAAGTTGCAGCCGTACCAGCTCCAGAAGTTCTACCAGCACCGGTGGTTGCCAACCGTGCTGTCGAACCTCGCCTTCCTCCCCCGACCTGTTATTCTGGAGAGCCTCACTTGTGCCGGTCCTTCCTGTCTAAATGTTCCTTGTATATAACGTTGCAACCGTCATTATTTTCCACGGAGCAGTCTAAGGTTGCCTTCGTCATAACTCTCCTTTCGGGAAAGGCGGCTCTGTGGGGGACTACAGCCTGGGAACAAAGCTGCCATGTTGTGCTTCGTTTGAACTGTTCTCTAAAGAACTCAAGAAGGTTTTTGATCGGGCCGCTTCCGGGAGAGAGGCCGCCCGAGTCCTCGCTGAGCTCCGGCAGGGGAGTCGGAGCGTGGCGGATTACTCGATCGAGTTCCGGACCTTGGCCGCTGAATGCGGCTGGAACATGGAGGCACAGTGGGACATGTTCCTGCATGGTTTGTCTGATCGTCTGCAGGACGAAATCTACACTTTGGAACTCCCTAAGACTCTGGACGAACTAGTAGATCTGGCTATCCGAGTGGACACCAGACTACTTCGCCGAGAGAACCGCATGCAGGCACGGGAGATCTTCGGATCCAGTCTCGGACCCTCTGGTTTTGGCTGCGGCGGCGGAAGTGGGAGGTGTTGACCCGGAACCCATGCAGGTGGGCAGATCCCGCCTGTCCGTGCAGGAGAAGCGGCGACGGAGAAATGAGGGACTCTGCCTCTACTGTGGTGGCGCTGGACACCGCGTGAATTCTTGTCCAGTAAAAGACAACACCCATCAGTAGGTAAGAGGTTACTGATGGGTGAGATCAGTCTGAATAAACCCTCTGCGGCGACTACATTACTGCCCGCTACTTTATCATGGGGTTCCGGAACCCAGAACACCCATGCCCTTATTGATTCCGGGGCAGAGGGGAATTTCATTGACTCTAGTTTTGCTTTCAGTTTAAAACTTCCGGTTATCGCTCTTTCACAACCTATTTCTGTACGCGCCCTCAGCGGGATTTCTCTTCCCACTATCACTCACTCTACCAAACCCATAAAGCTTATTACATCCGGAAATCATGTTGAACACATACCATTTCTTTTAACAGACTGTTCTAACACACCGGTGGTTTTAGGGCATCCTTGGTTGGTGCTCCATAAACCTCATATCAATTGGGGCCTTAATACAATATTTTCGTGGAGTGAGAACTGTCATGAGTGTTGTCTTTCGTCTGCTCGTTCTGCTGTGTCTTGTTCTGTGTTTCAGGAGGAGCGCATGGACTTGTCAAACGTGCCCAGTGAGTACCTTGACCTGAAGAGAGTGTTCAGTAAGTCTCGGGCTGCTTCTCTGCCTCCTCATCGTCCCTATGACTGTGCTATAGATTTGTTGCCAGGTACATCTCCGCCTAAAGGCAAGTTATACTCTCTTTCCATTCCTGAGAGGGAGGCCATGGAGAAATACATTTCTGATTCTCTAGCGGCTAAGATCATTCGCCCTTCTTCTTCACCGGCGGGGGCGGGGTTCTTTTTCGTGAAAAAGAAAGATGGGTCTCTTCGACCTTGCATTGATTATCGAGGGCTGAACAACATCACGGTGAAGAATACCTATCCTTTGCCGCTGATGTCTTCAGCATTCGAGCGTCTGCAAGGGGCATCTTTTTTCACGAAATTAGATCTCCGCAACGCATATCATTTGGTTCGCATTAAGCAGGGTCATGAATGGAAAACTGCATTTAATACCCCCAGGGGTCATTTTGAATATTGTGTTCTCCCTTTTGGACTTTCCAATGCCCCCGCAGTTTTCCAAGCACTCGTTAATGATGTGTTGCGAGATATGATAGATCAGTTTATTTATGTCTACCTGGATGACATTCTGATTTTTTCCCGTTCTCTCCAGGAACATGTGCAGCACGTCAGGCGAGTGCTTCAGAGGCTGCTAGAGAATGGACTTTTTGTCAAGGCGGAGAAATGCGTGTTCCATGCACAGTCTGTTCCATTTCTAGGACACATTGTGTCGGTCGAGGGGGTGCGCATGGATCCAGAGAAGATTCAGGCTGTGGTGAATTGGCCAATTCCGGAGTCTCGTAAGGCCCTGCAGAGATTTCTGGGCTTCGCCAATTTTTACCGGCGTTTTATTCGCAATTTCAGCCAGCTCGCCGCCCCTCTGATGTCCTTAACCTCCTCCAAGACTCCCTTCAGGTGGTCGAGTGCAGCACAGGCTGCATTCACAAAATTAAAGGGCCGTTTTGTTTCAGCCCCCATTCTGGTGACTCCTGATCCCTCCCGGCAGTTTGTGGTGGAGGTTGATGCGTCAGAGGTGGGGGTGGGCGCTATCCTGTCCCAGCGTGCATCCTCGGACGACAGAATTCATCCTTGCGCGTTTTTTTCACACCGATTATCTCCCGCAGAACGTAACTACGACATTGGTAATAGGGAGTTGTTGGCTGTCAAACTCGCTTTGGAGGAGTGGCGTCATTGGTTGGAGGGTTCGGGGGTTCCCTTTATCGTTTGGACGGACCATAAGAACCTTGAATACATCAAGTCCGCCAAACGACTTAGCTCCAGGCAGGCTCGGTGGGCATTATTTTTCGGACGTTTCGACTTTACCATCTCTTATCGACCGGGTTCTAAAAACATCAAACCCGATGCGTTATCCCGTCTTTTTGATTTTTCCGAGCGCAATACGACTCTTGAACCCATCGTTCCTCAGAAGATTTGTATTTCTGCGGTAACATGGGAAATCGAGAGCAGGGTTCGCACAGCCCTGGATGGGGTAACGCCCCCGGCCGGATGCCCACCCAGCCGCTTGTTTGTGCCGGAGGAGTTTCGGTCTGACGTCATTCGATGGGGACATTCCTCCAAAGTGGCTTGTCATCCTGGGGTGAGTCGTACTATATTTTTGGTTAAACAGCGATTCTGGTGGCCAGCTATGGCACGGGACATACGTGAGTTTGTTTTGGCCTGTTCTGTTTGTGCTGTTTCTAAGACTTCTAATCGACCTCCCGCTGGACTCCTTCATCCTCTGTCAGTGCCTTCGAGACCCTGGTCGCACATTTCGCTAGATTTTGTCACAGGTCTCCCGCCATCTGGTGGCAATACGGCTGTTTTGACCGTAGTGGACCGGTTCTCGAAGGCCACTCATTTTATTCCTCTGCCCAAATTACCCTCAGCCAGAGAGACAGCGGATGCTGTCATTAATCACGTCTTTCGCATTCATGGCCTCCCGACGGACGTGGTTTCTGACAGGGGGCCTCAGTTTGTCTCTAAATTTTGGAGAGAATTTTGTCGGTTATTGGGGGCGACTGTAAGTCTTTCTTCTGGTTTCCATCCTCAGAGTAACGGACAGACCGAAAGGGCCAACCAAGATCTCGAGCGCATGTTACGTTGTTTGGTTTCCCAGAATCCCACCTCTTGGAGTCAGCAACTCCCTTGGGTGGAGTACGCACACAACTCATTACCAGTGTCTGCCACGGGCCTCTCTCCGTTTCAGTGTAGTTTAGGTTACCAGCCACCAGCTTTTCCCAGTCTGGAATCCGAAGTCGCGGTCCCCTCCGCCCACGCCTTTGTCCAGAGGTGTCGACGCACTTGGAACAGGGCCAGACAGACCCTCCTCCAAGTGGGTGCGCGCACCAAGGCTAAAGCCGATCGCCACCGGTCTAAGCCTCCCGTTTACGTCGTCGGTCAAAAAGTGTGGCTTTCAACCAAGAATATTCCCTTGCGTTCCGTATGTAATAAACTTGCACCTAAATTTATTGGCCCGTTCACTGTCATCAAGATCATTAGTCCGGTGGCAGTCCGCCTCAAAACTTCCTCCAACGTACAGGAGAATACATCCCGTGTTTCATGTCTCCAAATTAAAGCCCGTTTTTCATGCGGCCATTAATCCGCCCACACCGGTCCCTCCCCCGCCGCGTCTCGTAGATGGGGAGACCGTTTATTCGGTTAAGCGCATTCTGGATTCGAGACGGAGGGGGCGAGGATTTCAGTACTTGGTGGACTGGGAAGGTTACGGTCCAGAGGAGAGAAGTTGGGTTCCTGCTAGGGACATATTGGATCACTCTCTTATCGATGATTACAATCGCCAGGTAAGCTCTTCTGGGAGCACCAGGAGGTGCTCTTAAGAGGAAGGGTACTGTCACGATTGCAGGTTTGTGCGCTTTCCGGAGCGTCTGTTTTGTCACGTGGGTTTGTTTTGTTTTGGTTGTCTACGTGTATTTGTTATGGTCACGTGTCATGCCGATACTCAGCTGTTTTGATTAGCTCAACAGCTGAGGTTCATTTGTGGGTCTATATCTGGGCAACAGTTCTATGTTTCCTTGTCAGTTCGTTGTGTTTGCTCATGTATGTCTGTCTGTGCTCAGGACTGTGAGGAGTGTCTGCTGGACCTGATTATCGTCTGTCTGTCTCCCGGTTGCTACCACCCTTACCCCTCGTTCTCTCACTCATTTTTCCCTGTCCTGTCTGGTTATTTTGACTGTGTCAAATAAACTTTTTACTTGCACTTTGGATCCTTCCCCAGTATTTTATATACGTAACAGTTAATGCTTAAATGATAAACTCTATTTGCTGATGCTTAATAGCTAATTAGTGTGTAGTTATTATTATAAAGTGTTACCAAATTAGAAGCCTATTAAATTGCAGGAATATTTTATAACACATGATAATGAAGAAACATAACATAATAGGGCCAGTTAAGCCAGGCTTATGGTTTAGCTGCATTGGATATATGTGAAGGTCAATTTCATGTTCTTAACCTCCTGAGATCGCTGTATACATAAATTATACACGAGCAAATTATGTCTTGAAATGGCTTATTATGTGTCAACAAATGAGTGTCTACACTCATTAAAGGATCATTTTCTAGTCTACTTTAAGGCTTTGTTATGCAGCTTTCAAGGCAAGACAAGTTTATTTTAATAATACAACTTTAAAAATAGTCATTTAAAGTGCTTTACATGAACAAGAGTAGCCTAAAAGAAGCAAGTAAAAAACATAAAAACGACAAAAATATATAAATTATTAAAAACAGATTAAATTGTGTTCCATTTGAATGTATCACTTTCAGAATGATACAGAAATCTGCATTCTGACCATGAGAATTCAAAGTAAAAAAGGCAAAATAAATTTTTTGGGTGTTGTAATATTACAATGCATTGTTGTTAATATCAAGATGTAGGCTAATTTCAATATAAACAGTAATCAACAATTATTACTGCATTCATGCGGGCAGCTTCAACTAATATGTTATTCTATTGTTTAGTCTTATAATTTATGGTTTAAATATAAAATGCAATATACAATTTGTAGAATATTTTAAAATATATTTAAAATGACAGGTATTTTGATAATATCATGTGTATTATTATGTGAATTATTGTTTTTGTTGTAATTATTATGCAGTTGTAATTATTATGCAGTATGACTAATTTCTACACTTTTGTATTATCAAAACTCGCATCAAGTCAAGTATTAGACAAGTGATGTTGTCCTTCCCAGCTTAGTGTATTTAAATGAAAAAGAGGAGGACCTCCAGGAGTACAATGTATGTGTCTAAAAACATTTCAGATGTTTATGGTTTTCATAAGGCATTTAAAATGTTTGTATTTGTTTAAAACAAAAATACAGCTCAAACACTCATTTGTTATAGACCTGTTTTTTATACGATACCAAAGAATTAATAGTGTCATGTATATTTTAGTCCAATACATTTTTTTACAACATCCTGTTCATTATTTCATTTAAGGTTTCTTTATGTGTGAGAAAGAGATTGCAAAGAAAATTGCTGTCTGGAGGGATAAATTTAACGATAGACTTGTAAGATTTGTAAGTCATGGCTGGCTTGGTAAATCTGGTTAGAACCTGTACATTTTTTGACTCACAAGGCTTACAACCTCACTGATTAAAAACATGAGACACAAATACCATTGCTAAACACACTGCATTGACTGGATCATTGTGTTTTTTATTTTGAGACTAAATTTACAGTTTTTTTTAATCAATACACAAAGTGCTGTCAAATTTTGTTTAATATGTGATTAATATCGTAAAAGAAAGTTTGCGCAGATCTGTGCAAACAAATCTATAAATGTTATACAGATTTGTTTAACAAATAATCTATACAATTTTTTTATTTATGGAACACATGAATATAATGTTTTTTACCAACAAAAACAATTGAGCTTTTTTTTTCTTGATGACGCATGCACATCATTGTTTAAACAATGGAAAGGAGAGATGGCAAAAGAAGGTAATGCTAGAGAGATTTTGATAAAAGAATGAAATCGGAGGCATATTCTTATTTTGGCTTTTATAAAAGTGCTGAGGGAAACATCATCGAAGATGGTCAACTGTTCTGCAGAACATGTAAGAAAGTTGCTGGCACTTCAAATCTGCTGAGCCATTTGTATGGACATCATCCATCATTACTTTGAAACATCCCTTTAAAATGTTTATCGCTATTCATGTTAGCTCCTTGTTTAATGAAACCAGGCAAAACACAGATGTACATGCATTTAACATGCTCAACTTATTCAGATAGAAAACAACAAAACACTCGTAACTATACACTATTTAACAGTATTATTTTTGTTTGGACTGTGATATAAGATGTGTATTTTTTTATTTTCATGAAAAATATTTATTTAAAAACAATAAATTATGTGTATTGTCCACCGTGACCAGGTAAATAAGGCTTTACTTAAAACTTTGTTTTTCTCTTTTAGTTTGATATTTTGTACAAAGAGTAAGTGAATTAAAACAGTTTCTGGTTGCTCTTAAGCACAGCTGGATTTTGACTTTGAAAGTATACAAGGTACAGGTACAGTACATTCTGATGCTGTAAAATATAAATGGAAACCACTTGGTACTTTATAGCACCTCTGTGCACAAACAAAGCAACTGAATTCAGTGCAACTGCAAATTGGTAGCCAACATGACCTGCAATTCAAATGGTAGTTCATTTAAGAATCAATAAAGAATATTCAGTGAAAAGTTTATTTTACTTTATTTTTCTTAGTAGAAAACAATGCTTCTTACAAATTGTGTTTGCAATTTGTATTAAGCCTTTTTGGGGGGGGCGGGGATTTTTTTTTTTTATAGATTGACAAAGCAGGATCTGTGGAGGAAGCAAGGGCAGCAATTTCTGCCTGTGCTGACACCCTAGGTGTAATGGGGGCCTTCAATTACATCAACAATTTAGAAGAGCGGGATATGGTCACACAGATTGCACTGCAGTTTTATCTTCATGACAGACTTTCACTGGCTCTTTCACAGTAAGTTTGAATATTTTATTTAATGTAATGTTTAAAACCAGAGAAATGTAGAAATTTTTAATCATTGATTTTTGCGTTGCCTTGCACTGTAGGCTAAAGGAAGGTCTAATGACATTGGGGCTACTTGATGAGATTGTGGCCAATCCAAAAATGTTTCACGGAGTCTTCACTGCATCCACTGCACTTCTAACATCAACAGACCTTGTGAACCTATTCACACCAATTTTATCACCTGCTGGAAGCAATAGGAGAAGGTCTGAAAACAGAACTCTTGCATTCTGGAGAGATTGGCTTTTGGAAGTAGAGGGTAAGTTAAATGTTCACAATTTATGTAATTGAGTGTTTTAAAAGTGACAAACAAATGGTCTGTGTATAAAGACAATGCACATTTAGGCTATGCCCACACTGGTTTAGGGTGGGTGCAATCCAAACCGCTCCACTGACTTTCTCTTGCGGGAAGCAGCATCTCTGCCATTTTATTACTACTAATAACAGAAAAATGGCCAAAAGCTGCCGTGTGACATGGTGTATAGGGTAAAACCCAAAAGACCCAGAACTAAGTTTTTCAAAGCATCAGAACTGTAAAAGCCAGCTGTTTATGGCTGACAAATATGGATCTAAGAGATAGACATAAAGCAACAGCTGAAGAAGCTATTTAACTTCCATCATTTCTCCAGCAAAAAGGGCAGGTAACGTAAAGAAACAGGCGTTGACAGACCAATACCAATCCACTGCTGAAATTCGGAAAAAATTCTGTCGCCAATTACATTGTATTCTAGCAGGTGTAATGGTACTTCTTTATTAGTAGATGCTGCTCCCTGTTCTTGTCTTTAAATAGTTATTTTGAGTGGTCAACAGCTTATAAAAACCTTTGTTAGATCTTTAACTTGTGTACTGTCCAAATGGTCACATAACAGTTTTTTAGACCTTGTTCTTTTTGTTGTTATTTGTCAAAAATGACAGAGGCAGCTTCCCACAATGCAATGTTAATGGAGCCATTTAAAATAGTTTTTCCCTGGTGGACGTGGCCTTCAGATAGTGACGCTTTGTGCTTTGTTTCTGTTCTAACCGTCTACATCAAGGGAGCTCAACCCTGTTCCTAGAGATGTACCTTGCTACAAAATTCAGTTGCAACCATAACAAACACACCAGTGTGTAATTATCAGGTACTGGTCAGGTCCTAATTAATTGGTTTAGTTGTGTTTAAACTGAACTCTTCTGGAAGATAGATTTCCAAGAACAGAGTTGAGCACTCCTGATCTACATGGAGGCATGCCAACAGTACACATTTTGGATGTCACTTTCATGACGCATCCATTTCATGGATTTAGCGGAATGAATCCAAACTCTAGTACTCTTATAGACTAAAATTAGTTTATAATATCCAAGTTCAAACAGATCATAAAGTACTTACTTTCATACAAATAGATGTGTCTGAAAGGCCTGGAAAGACAGACAGAAAAAAAACTGCAGCCTGTACAGCATACATTAAAACATTACCAAAAGTCTGACAAATTGTAAAAAATGAAAGTGAAATGTTAAATACAGTAAGGACTTTGATGACGGTTGATATGCTGGTGTGCATTACAAAGATGCAGCATGCAAGTGTTTACCAATGCGCTCATGGGTTAATTTAGAAATATTTAGATAGAAAGAGTGTGAAAGTGTATACTGTGTTTTGTGTCTCAAACTAATTTGTGTTGTCTGCAAAGTGAGATATGTACTTATTTAGCCTGTCTTCAAGAGCAAATCCATTTCTGTGATGCATTTTCAGTTTTGCAGATAATGCAAATTTGACAGAGCAGCAGATTTTGGTGTCCTTTTTTTATGTCAATTTGGTAATGTTACTTGAACCTAATTTGTTTGAATATAATGGCCTTTTATTCGGACTACTATATCTGCTGCTCTTCTCATTTCTATAGGAGTTTTTTTTAATTGACAAAGTTGGAAATTGATCGTTCATGCCAAAAATGGGCAATCTGTAATTAGAGCCCTTCAGTTCTCGACAAATAGCATAGCGCAGTTAAGATGTTATTAGAAATTGTTATTAGAACATTAGTCATCAGGTTTTTCTAAAAGGACATTAAATGAAATAATAATGTACATTGTTGCATTTCTATTTTATTTTTTTTTATTGCAGAAGGAAATATTGACAACCTTAAGCTTGAGGACATCTTAATCTTTGCCAGTGGAGCATCGAAAATTCCACTTGCAGGGTTTCGCGAAAATCCAACCATTACGTTCAGTGAACCAGTGTCTGGGTGAAACCTTCCCACAGCGAACACTTGCTCAGTGAGCCTGAAATTGCCAATGTGCACGGTGTACAAAGACTTTTCGGAAGGTATGGCATTTGGGATGTCTTGTGCCAAAACATTTGGCATGGCCTAATTGTGTGTGTTTGTGTGTGTGGAAAAGAGAGAGAAGGAACGTGTATGTGAGAGAGTGTGTGTGTGTGTGAGAGTGTGTTTGTATGTGAGAGTAATTTGTGTGTGTGTGTGTGTGTGTGTGTGTGTGTGTGTGTGTGTGTGTGTGTGTGTGTGTGTGTGACTAAGAGGAAACGTGTGCTCATCATTCATGTATATTTCATGTTTCAAGTTTTTTTTTATCATGTTGCTTTTGTTAAACTTGGTTATTCGTTAAGTGTACTAGTTGTTGCAAAAGTTTATGTATGTTATTTCGTGTTCCTTTTATCATACTAAAAAAAATAGCACTTTGGTTGAACATGATTCAGTAATGGACAGTGGTTCCATTATTTTAACAGCTCTAGATGTTAAACCTGCTTAAAATATTTGTTCATTTAACATGAAAAGATGATGTGGATTAAATAGGATTTAATTATCTCTATTTGATTTAAATGTTTTTGTGCATGTTTTGAACACATAAATCATGTTAAATGAACCACAAATATTTTGTGCTAGTGTAACATCATTATGACCTGTTAAAATAATGTGGTGTAGATGTTATGATGTTGTTTTTTGATTGTAGTATCCATGTATGTAGCATACATACACAGTTATGGCTTTCTAAGTGAAGCATCAGATAATACTGTTGTTAATAAAGCTGCCAACACCAAAGCATGAGTGCTAATTTTAAAGGTGGTAACCGCTAAAGGATTTTTATGACTAACAAATATAATCCAATTTAGTCCAATTTCCAATATCCACTAGATGCAAAAAAAAAAAAAAAAACACATCTGTAAGAAATTGTATGTTTATACAATCTCACTTGGGTATGCCTGATATAGCATAGACTTAAAACTTTGTTCTGCTGCTTTTGGCTTCCCCATCACAACTTCATCCATTGGTTCAGGACGAATTACTTACATGACATTTTTGTTACAGACACAGGTAAGTTTTTATATTCAGCCAATAAGTCATTAATACACAAATTAAATAAATACTTTTAGCTAATGCCAAGACTGTCGTCTAAAAAAAACAAAAAATAAAACTATTTCCATGAAAAAAATACATTTGATGAATATTCAAACTTTATTACAGTGACACCTACACTACAGTAAACTCATATCTTTTTATTCTTTTCAAATCATGTGTAGTGAAATGATTATATAAAATGTGCACTAAGAATCTTGCTTTGATTAGACATCTTAACATTGTACTTGGTCTGTGCCATGTGTGATGGCACTGGTGCATAATGGTGGCCCCGTCTTTACTCATGGTGCTTTAGTGCACTTCCGGTGTTCAATTCCGTTGTGAAAAAGTACATTTGATTTTTTCGAGTTATTTTACCTCTTATGTTTGGTTTATTTGTTTACAGGGTCAGTGTACATTAATAAACATTACTGTAAAATGTGGCAGAATTAGCCAAGAATATGTGACATATTTTTGTATTGCTTCAGAATCCCAACTTGTACAGTAAACATTTGAATGAGTGTCTGGGTGAATTTAACTAATATGGTTACAGTTCTGACAGACTCTACAGGGATTCAGATACACCGGAATCACAGATCAAATTAAAACCTTATGTACAACAGTAATTTTACAGCACATCCTACTTTCGGACATCACGTTAAAAAAGACTGTTTACCGGTAGTCTTCTTCCCCTGGCTGTCGCCAGGAAGATGTAGACACTAGTCGCAGACAGATTTATGTGGCCAAATGAAACTTTTTACAAGGCATAGCTATACGACCACAGAAAATGCATAGATAGTACAACAATTTCCTTAGAAAATGTGTATTCGTTAAATCCAGAGTAGATTCAGTTGTCTAAAATCATATGAAATTTGACTAAAACTAGACAAAAGTAGCCTAAAACGATTCAGATGACTAAATATGTCAGAAGTAATGTTTTGTCTTCTATAAGGCTAAACTAAACCAAAATATAAAATAACATAGTCAAAATATAACACATCCTGTGCTGAAAATGCACATTGATTAGTTAACAAGTATAATACAGTATTATTTATCATTTATGCATTATAATATTATGAACTAGGGCTGCAGCTCAGAAACAGTTATATTTACCATAATTTAAGATTTTTCATTCATTAAAGTTTTTATGTATAGTGCTTTTCACAATAATTTACGTCACATAAACATATAGCCTAGTGCTTCTAAAAATGCTGTCTGTGTATGATACACCATGTGTGTGTGTATATATAGCCTGGTGTGTATCTTGTCCACAAAGTCCGTTTTTTAGGCATCACCTCTCAGGTCCTCGTAGGGTTGGCATTATCCCGGCTTGGATCAAGTGGCACTCCGCGATCTCGACAGGCCTTCGGATGGGTATCTCATGAGGAATAGCTGTTATATTTTTTTGTTTGAACAGGAGATATGTCAATGTGGACATGTATCCCTTATACAATTAACTCATGTGATGCATTAATATGCTTTACTGATAAATAAGTCCTTATAATCTAGTGTCCAACGTGAATCTTTTCATGCGGAAATGTGAATTGATTTACAAAAAATAATCAGAGCATTTCTCAGCAACAAATTTGAGCATTTGATGGTTTTGGGTTTATTTTTTTAATTAGTCTGTGGACGAAACGTGCCATATAACAGCTTTTACACAATACATTATACAGTTGGCCTATATATATTTTTTTAATATGCAAAAGGCTATACCCCCTATTTCACAGTCAGAATGACTCAAGAAAATCAACATAAACATAACATAAAGGAATTATACATCTCAGAATAATATAATGATAACTTGTTAGAGCTAAACTTAAAACCATGTTTATAGTGATGGTGAATTATATGAAATAATAAATATAAATTGGTAGTAAAACAACAACCTAAGGTTACTTTATTATTTGGCGTCACATGACACGTATGTGGGGAAATGCTTATTACACGTTTGTTGAGGCGACGTCAGTGTCAGACGTGTTTGAGGCGGTGTGCTTATCACACGTTTGATGGGGCGACGTTAGTGTCAGATGTCTTTGAGGCGACGTGCTTGTCACACGTTTGTTGAGGCGACGTAACCCTCTCAGACATAAAAGTACACGACTGTCTCCTTCGTTCGGTTATCCGTGGCACTATCCCACTCGCCATAGTCTCTTGCCAGAAGAGCTAAAAAAAATGCTTTCAACCAAGACCCTCTTTGTCTTGGCCTGGCAATGAAAAAACATGTCCAGTATATGGATCCCAACCATCTCAAAATGCACTGATCTACCCACATGTCATGGGAAGATCTTCACAAGATTGACCGCCTGGCCATGTAATGTTACGGCAGCCAAAAGGAATACATTGACTGGGAATCTACTTAGAAGCCAGCTATGCTCACCACTATATTACCAACACTTGTGTACATCCTTTCACAGAAGTGTAGAAAATGAAAGCTTTCGACCAAGGAGTTCTTGTGGTGGGCGAAAAAAAAAGTCGAGTATGAATGCCATCTCTTTCTGACGTTGAGGTTGGATAAAGCGAAGGTACAACCTCACCAAAAAAAAAAATGAAGGTCGATATTTTCACTCTGCAGTGGTGGAGTTGTCATCTTCTGTCACCCAGTATTCACTGTAATGAGCTCCCCCGGTTTGAATGTCATTGCAAGGGTTGACTGATGCAACTCATGAAAGGCAAGCTGACATTTTGTGGAGTAAAAGCTGGGCTATGTGTAAGATTGAATGGCGTGCTTTGTTTGCTGCAAAAACATGCTAATAACGTTCTCCTGTGTGATGCACTGTTCAAGTTACTGCTGATGACCAGTCGAAGACTGATGAAGAAGCAAGGATTATTAATGAAGAAAAACTGTCCAAGCCCAGTTTTCTACCCTCCTCTTGCTGTCAGCCAAGGTCTTTAGTGCCAGCGCTGCAGACAATGCTGTTAGGACTGTATTACATTGCTGATCTGTGTGGGGGGAGAACGGGTTCTCTTACTCTGCAGATCCTTGTTAGTATAGTGGACGGTTTCTCTGCCTGTCACACGGAAGACCAGGGTTCAATTCCCCAACGGGGGGCCTTCTTTTGTCTATTACTTTTTGGCTGTTGCCTTTCACAATAGTGGTGTGCTGCATCGCCTTTCTTTAATCATCCTAATTAAACAAAGATAAACCAGAATCCTCCCTTCGCTATATTTCTTAGCTAGGGTTTAGGTTCGTCTTTAGTTCGTTTTAGATCGACTTTATAATGTATTTACAAAAGAATAAATTAGATTCATACTTTACCACACAGGGTAACTCTGATGGGTTCTGGTAAATGAAGTCAATGTCCACTCCAGTGAAGATAAGTAATAAAAAAACACTTTATTAATAAAGTAAAATCCAGTGAAAAAGTAGAATAAACAAAAGACAAATGACAGAAACAAAATCCTTACTTCATCCTCCGTTGAGGATAAAGGGCAACCAACCTCAGTATACAGAAGTCGGAAAGCACAAAGCTGGTCAGTTTGGTTCAGCTTTAAACTTCCAAAATCAGGTCATGCACATAACTACACCTCATATATCAGTGAGGACTTGACATACTGCATATAACTACCCGTACACCATCTGGGTTTTTAACCCAATATATCAAAACACTAATTATAAATCACTAAGGACCAACTATGATGTGGTCCTGACCACTCAGTCAAGAATTCTACTATTCAGCAAAACGTATAGGTCATGTCTTATGTGAACAAATTTATAGCTGTTCCATAGGCACATCTTAGAACATAAATCAACATACAAGCACTCTCATACACAATTTTAGATATTTTAAGGCACTAAGCATTCCACAAGGTATTTCCAATGAGAGGCATCCCTAATTTACGATGACTATGAGACCTCCCTGCTTCGCAAGCAGAGTCTCAGGTCTTCAGGGTCAGCTGCGCAAAGTTGTATGCACTCAAGGAGGGTCAGGAGAAGGTAAGAACAGATAAGGGTCAGGGAGAAGTAACATCTCCCTTCTTCTCCGTTCCTAAGTATTGTGCGCCCTCTTCTGGTACACGTCCGTGCTCTTGTCTTACTCTTGACTGTTTCAGATAGTTGAGCTCTGAAGAATTGGAATGTCAGAATACAGGGAGAGGTTTGCGTTTGTATATTTGTTTGTCTCACATTAATAATGGCACCATTCATTCCATGGGCACCATTCACTACAACGCAAGGAACGCAACATCCTCTGAACATGAGAAAATGTTTTGCTGCATTCATGTTAAAGATGCAACTTTTTGTCCATGTGTTTCTTAAGCTGTGCCGAATGAACGAAACTCTGTAGACAAAGATCAGATCTGTACAGTTTCTCTCCAGTTTGCATCCTCTTTTGTGTTTTCAAATGTGTTAACTGATTAAACCTCTTATAACACTGTGAATCGTCTGGGGCAGTCTCAATTTGAAGCTCTAATAAAGTCTTCCTCACACTCAAAGCACATATACTCTTTCGCACCAGTGTGGATCTTCATGTGTTCATTAAGGGTGTGGATAATTGGGCTGAAACTCTTCTCACTGAGTTCATGTGTATGGTTTTCTCTTCGGTGTGGATCATCATGTGTTTATTAAGGTGGTGATGATCGGCTGAAACCATTCCCACACTGAGTGCACGTGAAAAGGTTTCTCTCCAGTGTGATCTTCATGTGTTTATTAAGGTGTGATGATCGGCTAAAACTCTTCCCACACTGAGTGCATGTGAATGGTTTCTCTCCGGTGTGGATTCATCATGTGTTTATTAAGGTGTGATGATCGGCTAAAAACCATTCCCACACTGAGTGCATGTGAATGGTTCTCTCCGTGTGTGGATCATCATGTGTTTATTAAGGTGTGATGATCGGCTAAAACCATTCCCACACTGAGTGCATGTTGAATGGTTTCTCTCCAGTATGGCTCCTCAATGTGGTGACTAAGATGTGTAATTGGATGAAACTCTTCATACACGAGTGCATGTAAATGGTTTTCTCTCCAGTGTGGATCCTTATGTGTTGATTAAGGTGTGATGAGCTGTTAAAACTCTTCCCACACTGAGTGCAAATGAATGGTTTTACTCCAGTGTGGATCCTCATGTGTTTATTAATGTGTGATGAGCATTTAAAACTCTTCCCACACTGAGTGCACGTGAAAGGTTTCTCTCCAGTGTGAATCATCATGTGTAGATTAAGGTGTGATGAATGGATGAAACTCTTCCCACACTGAGTGCATGTAAATGGTTTCTCTCCAGTGTGGATCTTCATGTGATTATTAAGGTTTGATGATTGGTAGAAACTCTTCCCACACTGAGTGCATGTGAATGGTCTCTCTCCAGTGTGGATCCTCATGTGAGTCTTAAGATTGTCTTTTCTTCCAAAACTCTTTCCACACTGAATGCAAGTGTAACGATTCTTGTCTCTCCTTTTCACAATGCCATAAGTCTGTAAATGATTTTTTTTCCTCAATTTTGACATGATGTTCCTCCTCTTTACTCCCCTCATTCTCTTCAATTAGGTCTGAAATAAATAAATAAAACATTAGTTTTCATTAAGTCTAAAAAACTCTCATCTAAAGCAGAAAATTGAAAAGACACTGGAAACATTGGCTACAAACACTGTAATTTAGATGCACATCAAAATAAATCAGATCATATTTTGTTTGGTCCATTAACGTGTACACATTTAAGCAGACAAACAAACAAACAACAACAACTTCAGCCAGAACCCCGCTCTCCCCAAAACTTCAGCCGCCGCCTCGCCAGCTATCAAGCCTGAATTACAGCAAGACGCCGGCCCACCAGCTCTTCCAACTTCTACTCCAACTTCCCAGCACAA